>NC_088214.1:41514245-41838854 GCF_036934945.1 Oncorhynchus masou masou | reverse complement strand
GATTACTCTGACGTTTTTCTTACTCTGTTCCCAATGATTTATGAAAACTTGCTTGGTAGGTCGATGTCCTCATTGGGGTTTTACAGACGTGTTTAATACGTTTTATGTACACACTTTATTTGAATATTTATGAAATGCATATGGTTATATTTGGTAGCACATATTTGTTTTCCCTTCGCCTCCAACCCCTTTCGAACGGATGTGGGTGTGGCTAGGTCTACATAAGGGTGCTAATTGAAAATGTATTCAATGCTTAAGTACTCTAAAGTGTTACTAACTCAAAACAGCATTTTTTCATCAACATCTTTATGCTTTAATCATCTTGATCTTCCTTTTTTTCTGTAGAAATTTTGAGCAAATTGCTCAAGGGCCACGGTTGATTTGTCTGTGAAGATGACGTTACTGAATTTCTCGTCAGCTTTGATCCATGTCTGGGCCTGCAGAACGCAATGTTCTTTGTTTGTTCTTACCGAGCCATGATGCCCACAGATTACACACTGCCTTTGCCGATCGCTCATCATCTTCATTCGTCAGTGAGTCCATGCCAGGCACACCTGTGAGCTCTGGAACTCCACCTCTGACATTCAGAGTCAACATACGTGGCGCGGGTTCGTCAGGTCGTCGGTTCACCCTGACATTTCCATTCCTCTTCTGACAACAGAACATGACCAACTGCTCACCAGGCCCAGCATGGGCTGTTCGGACCGTTATGCTGTTCTGCTATTCCAAGGATGTGTAACCGAAGAGAGATACCACGAGTGGGCACAGAATACATAGCTTTCCCGCTGTGACAGTCTATTTCAGCACCGTTTCACGCTGCTCTGAGACAAGCATGGATAAACGAAAATGTTCAAATATTCAATTTCGTTAATAAAATAATGATTAAAAAAATACTCTTTCAAAATGCAGATGTTCATTTAGTTATGGATCCATAATGAGTTACTAAGGGAATAAATATCACTGATTTACAGAAATATTGGAACAAATTTTCCATTCCATCCTAACGGAAACCCTGAGGGTTTTGTTTTTTGTTTTTCTCTGAATAGAAACACCATAATATTAATCAAATTAATTAAGCCATTTTTTTTTAAATCAATCCCATATACTACGTTATTACAAAAAAGGTTTTAAATTCTCTGGTAATGCCAATACGGAATACTATCATGCTTCTCAATGATGCCCTCTGGTGGTCAACTAGAAATAACTTGCAGTAACAGAAAAAAATGGCAGAGAATTAAATGAAGTGCCACAGAATGCTGCGGCAGCACGCAAGGTGTGCCTCAGTATGACGCAACTTTTAAAGGAGGAACCACTGTAGCATTTTAATTGTTAATTTTTTTATAAACCTTGACTTTATCAGGGATTCATACTGATACCAATGTCTATTTTACAGATGAGCCCTCAATTACATACAAAATACACACATCAACAAATAAATACAAAAATACAAAATACAAGTGAAAGAAAAACACGATCATAAAAAAACTAATCAGTAAAAAGGTCATCAGTCAGCTTTCTGAATTGACCAAAACATCGAATTTAAGAACATTTTGAAGACAGTTCCACAAATAAGGTGCAAAAAAAACTAAAAGCTGATTTACCTAAGGAGAGACTAAAATCATTTCCAGAGTGAAACATCCCCGAGACCAGGTGTGGTAACTCGTACAGTACCAGCTAAAAGTTTGGACACACCTACTCATTCAAAGGTTGTTCTTGATTTTCATTATTTTCTACATTGTAGAATAATAGTGAAGACATCAAAACTATGAAATAACACATATGAAATCATGTACTAACCAAATAAGTATTAACCAAATCATCATTGATTTAACAGGTGTGCCTTAAATATGTGGAATTGCTTTCCTTCTTAATGTATTTGAGCCAATAATTTGTGTTTTGACAAGGTAGAGTTGGTATACAGAAGATAGTCCTTTTTGGTAAAATACCAAGTCCATATTATGGCAAGAACAGCTCAAATAAGCAATGAGAAATGTCCATCATTACTTTAAGACATGAAGGTCAGTCAATCTGGAAAATTTCATTAACTTTGAAAGTTTCTTCAAGTGCAGTCGCAAAAACCATCAAGCGCTATAATGAAACTGGCTCACATGAGGACTGCCAGAGGAAAGGAAGACCCAGAGTTACCTCTGCTGTAGAGGATAAGTTCATTAGAGTTACCAGCCTCAGAAATCGCAGCCCAAATAAATGCTTCACAGAGTTCAAGTAACAGACAAATCTCAACATCAACTGTTCAGAGGAGACTGCGTGAATCAGGCCTTCGTAGTCAAATTTCTACAAAGAAACCCCTACTAAAGGACATCAATAATAAGAAGAGATTTGCTTGGGCCAAGAAACATGAGCAAAAGACATTAGACCGATGGACATCTGTCCTTTGGTATGAGGAGTCCAAATTTGAGATTTTTGGTTCCAAACACTGTGTCTTTGTGAGATGCAGAGTAGGTGAACAGATGATCTACGCATGTGTGGTTCCCACTGTGAAGCATAGAGGATGAGGTGTAATGGTGAGGGGGTGCTTGCTGGTGACATTGTCAGTGATTTATTTAGAATTCAAGGCACACTTAACCAGCATGGCTACCACAGCATTCTGCAGCGATATGCCATCCCATCTGGTTTGCGCTTTGTGGGACTATCACTTGTTTTTCAACGGGACAATGAACCAAAACACACCTCCAGGTTGTGTAAGGGCTATTTGACCAAGAAGGAGAGTGATGGAGTGCAGATGACCTGGCCTCCACAGTCACCCGACCTCAACCCAACTGAGATGTTTTGGGATGAGTTGGACCGTGGAGTGAAGGAAAAGCTCATTATATGTGGGAACTCCTTCAAGACGGTTGGAACATTTCAGGTGAATCTGGTTGAGAGAATGCCATGAGTGTGCAAAGCTAACATCAAGGCAAAGGGGGGCTACTTTGAAGAAATCTCAAATATACATTATACAGTGGGGAGATCAAGTATTTGATACCCTGCCGATTTTGCAGGTTTTCCTACTTACAAAGCATGTAGAGGTCTGTAATTTTTATCATAGGTACACTTCAACTGTGAGAGACGGAATCTAAAACAAAAATCCAGAAAATCACACTGTATGATTTTTAACTAATTCATTTGCATTTTAATGCATTGACATAAGTATTTGATCACCTACCAACCAGTAAGAATTCCGGCTCTCACAGACATGTTAGTTTTTCTTTAAGAAGCCCTCCTGTTCTCCACTCATTACCTGTATTAACTGCACCTGTTTGAACTCGTTACCTGTATAAAAGACACCTGTCCACACACTCAATCAAACAGACTCCAACCTCTCCACAATGGCCAAGACCAGAGAGCTGTGTAAGGACATCAGGGATAAAATTGTAGACCTGCACAAGGGTGGGATGGGCTCCAGGACAATAGGCAAGCAGCTTGGTGAGAAGGCAACAACTGTTGGCGCAATTATTAGAAAATGGAATAAGTTCAAGATGACGGTCAATCACCCTTGGTCTGGGGCTCCATGCAAGATCTCACCTCGTGGGGCATCAATTATCATGAGGAAGGTGAGGGATCAGCTCAGAACTACACGGCAGGACCTGGTCAATGACCTGAAGAGAGCTGGGACCACAGTCTCAAAGAAAACCAGTAGTAACACACTATGCCGTCATGGATTAAAATCCTGCAGCGCACGCAAGGTCCCCCTGCTTAAGACATCGCATGTCCAGGCCTGTCTGAAGTTTGCCAATGACCATCTGGATGATCCAGAGGTGGAATGGGAGAAGGTCATGTGGTCTGATGAGACAAAAATAGAGCTTTTTGGTCTAAACTGCACTCGCCGTGTTTGGAGGAAGAAGAAGGATGAGTACAACCCCAAGAACACCATCCCAACCGTGAATCATGGAGGTGGAAACATCATTCTTTGGGGATGCTTTTCTGCAAAGGGGACAGGATGACTGCACTGTATTGAGGGGAGTATGGATGGGGTAATGTATCGCGAGATCTTGACCAACAACCTCCTTCCCTCAGTAAGAGCATTGAAGATGGGTTGTGGCTGGGTCTTCCAGCATGACAACGACCCGAAACACACAGCCAGGGCAACTAAGGATTGGCTCCGTAAGAAGCATCTCAAGGTCCTGGAGTGGCCTAGCCAGTCTCCAGACCTGAACACAAAAGAAAATCTTTGGAGGGAGCTGAAAGTCAGTATTGCCCAGTGACAGCCCTGAAACCTGAAGGATCTGGAGAAGGTCTGTATGGAGGAGTGGGCCAAAATCCCTGCTGCAGTGTGTGCAAACCTGGTCAAGAACTACAGGTAACGTATGATCTCTGTAATTGCAAACAAAGGTTTCTGTACCAAATATTAAGTTCTGCTTTTCTGATGTATCAAATACTTATGTCATGCAATAAAGCTAATTACTACTTAAAAATCATACAATGTGATTTTCTGGATTTTTGTTTTAGATTCCGTCTCTCACAGTTGAAGTGTACCTATGATAAAAATTACAGACCTGTACAGAAATGTTACAGAAATGTTTTGTAAGTAGGAAAACCTGCAAAATCGGCAGTGTATCAAATACTTGTTCTCCCCATTTTATTTGGATTTGTTTAACACTTTTTTTGCTTACTATATGATTCCATATGTGTTATTCGTAGCTTTGATGTCTTAACTATTATGCTACAACGTAGAAGAAATAAAGAAAAACCCTTGAGTTGATGTGACTGGTACTGTATGTCTAAAGTTTAGTAATGATGTTAGGTGCAGTGGGCCTTTCTATAAAAGGGCTTTGTAATTGAAAACATTGCAATGTATCAACCTATGTGACATCAAAGAGAGCCAAGATACTTTTTGGTAGAGAATGCAGTGATGAGTACTAAAATTGTCACTCGTAATAATTGAGTGAAAATAAAGATATTGTACATTAATAGAAAATGACTCAAGTAAAAGTGAAAGTCACCCAGTAAAATACTACTTGAGTAAAAGTAAAAAAATATTTATTTTTAAACATACTTAGGTATTAAAAGTAAATGTAATTGCTAAAATATACTTAAGCATCAAAAGATAAAGTAAAGGTATAAATAATTAAGCAAATCAGACAGCACCAATTTCTTGTGTTTTTAAAAATTTATTACGGGTAGCAGGGTCACACTCCGACACTTGTGTTTACTGAGTCCGCCAGATCAGAAGCAGTAGGGATGACCAGGGAAGTTCTCATGATAAGTGTGTGAATTGAACCTTTTTCCTGTCCTGCTATGCATTCAAAATATAACGAGTGTTTCTGGTGTCAGTGAAAATGTATGGAGTAAAACGTACATTATTTTCTTCAGTGAAGTAAAAGTAGTCCAAAATAACTACAGATACCCCAAAAACTACTTAAGTAGTATTTTTAATTAAGTACTTTACACCACTGATAAACGGCCTCAAATGGCTTTAACGAAGTGGCAGCTGTGTTCATATAGATGATGTTGCCAAAGTCTTGGACTGATAGAAACATTGACTGAATAATCTACTTTATACAGTTTAGTTACTAAGTTACTTTCCATTTTGGTCCACCAGCTTCAAACAGTGGTTTCAGTCCACAAGCTTCAAACAGCTGTAAATAAAGATTTTTTTTGCTATTGAAATAATATTTCACAGCGATTTAGATGGTACAATGATTCACTACAGCATTCAGTGCTTGTTTTCTCACGTAAACTGAAATTGATAACACAGCCACGAAGTCAGAACAGCTTTTCCAATTTGACAACAGATGCTGCTCCGAGAGGAGAAATTAATAGGAGAATATCCCAGCCAATCACAACACAGGCAGGCAGGTAAGTAATACTGTGAAACACTGTCATTCTGCTATTAGCTGCCAGCTATGCTGTATTACAGTATATGGACATTTTCAGAAATTATACAAAATCCTTTGTGTAGCAATTTTAATTGGGATGACTGGAAGTCTGACACACATTGGTTTTTAATTTAAAGATATACACTATTTTTTTGTTTGTAATCCTGTAATTGTCACAGTAAAGTCGTACGGATGTTGTGTCATGTTCCCCTGGAAGTTTTCTCTAGTTCCCGGTTGGTCCTGGGGATGTAAGAACGTTTTTAGGAAGTTCTTGGGACATCAAGGCTTGTGAATACTTTCTAAAGGCACTTTATGATCAGAATAGTTGTCTTTATTATCTGTGGGGTTTAATTTAGTGGGTAGATCATATTACAAATGTTGTGTTTTTTACATCACTTGTTTGTCCAAAACTAATCACCTATGTCAATATGTTTGTCACCTATGTCAAGATGTTTTTATTGTAATGTCTTGCCCACTCTCTAGTGATGTGTTTCACATCACCAAGGTAACAAATGATGACAGTTAAGAATGATAAGACAGTCATTTGTAGTAAAAACATGTTTTGTCTGGTCCTCCTTACGTTTTGAAGTTAGTAGCATTAGTGCTACCAATGAAAAAAATATAACTTAGAGCCCCGTGTGTATTTGAGTATTTTCAAATCCACAGCCAAAAACGGGTGCTTCCGTTATCCGTAAAGGTAACCAAGTTGTATTTTACAGGATTTTCGGATGCTTGCTCGAGTGCCATTTTTGGATGCCTGGGTTGAATGCATGAGAATGTATTTGAGAATTTCAAATGCTTTCCAGTTGTATTTCCAGGTACATTGAAGTGTTAAATTATTTGTCTTTTCAAGTAGTGGATGTCTGAATACTTGCTTCGAACGAAATGTACGTGAAAGTGGTTGGAATATGTTGTTGGGATATTTTGAAGAGTATTAGAACCCAGGATGGATCGTTTGCAACTCCATTGTCATGATGAAATAAATTCCATGGAAGCTGGGCTGTTGCTGCGTGTATATTGATGTATACAGTTCATTGAGAAAGTATTCAGAACCCTTCACTTTTTCCACATTTTGTTAAATTACAGCCTTATTTTAAATTACTAAAATGAATTGTATTCCTCATCAATCTTCACACAATACCCCATAATGACAAAACGAAACCAGGTTTTTATTTACATAGGAATTCAGACCCTTTGCTATGAGACTTGAAATTGAGCTCAGGTGCATCCCATTTCCATTGATCATCCTTGAGATGGTTCTACAACTTGATTGGAGTCCACCCGTGGTAAATTCAATTGATTGGACATGATTTGGAAAGGCACACACCTGTCAATTTAAGGTCCCACAGTTGACAGTGGATGTCAGAGCAAAAACCAAGCCATGAGGTCAAAGGAATTGACCGTAGAGCTCCGATACAGGATTGTGTCAAGGCACAGATCTGGGGAAGGGTACAAAAAATGGCTGCAGTATTGAAGGTCCCCAGGAACACAGTGGACGGAAGAAGTTAGGAACCACCAAGATACTTCCTAGAACTGGCCGCCCGGCCAAACTGAGCAATCGGGGGAGAAGGGCCTTGGTCAGGGAGGTGACCAAGCCTCGATGGTCACTTCCCTGAGTTCCTCTGTGGAGATGAGAGAATCTTCCAGAAGGACAACCATCTCTGCAGTACTCCACCAATCAGGTCTTTAACCTCTTGAAACTCTAGGGGCGCTGTATCATTTTTGGATAAAAAGACGTGCCTGTTTTAAGCGCAATATTTTGTCACAAAAAGATGCTCGACTATGCATATAATTGATAGCTTTGGAAAGACAACACTCTGAGGTTTCATTGAAAACATCTGAAGTTCTTCAAAGGTAAATGATTTTATTTGAATTATTTTCTTGTTTTTGTGAAAATGTTGCTGGCTGAATTCTAGGCTTATAGCTATGTTAGCAATCAATACTCTTACACAAATGCTTGTTTAGCTATGGGTGAAAAGCATATTTTGAAAATCTGAGATGACAGTGTTGTTAACAAAAGTCTATGCTTGAGAGCAAATATATTTATTTCATTTCATTTGCGATTTTCATGAATAGGATCCGGGATTGCGCGACGCAACAGGTTAAGGTAGAATAGCCAGGCGGAAGCCACTTCTCAGTAAAAGGCACATGACCGCATGCTTGGAGTTTGCCAAAAGGCACCTAAAGGACTATCAGAACATGAGAAACAAGCATCTCTGGTCTGATGAAACCAAGATTGAACTCTTTGGTCTGAATGCCAAGCGTCACGTCTGGAGGAAACCTGGCACCATCACTATGGTGAAGCATGGTGGTGGCAGCATCATGCTGTGGGGATGTGTTTCAGCAGCAGGGACTGGGAGACTAGTCAGGATTGAGGGAAAGATGAACGGCGCAAAGAGCAGAGAGATCCTTAATGAAAACCTGCTCCAGAGAGCTCAGGACCAAGCGAAGGTTAATTTTCCAACAGGACAATGACCCTAAGCACACAGCCAAGACAACGCAGGATTGGCTTCGGGACAAGTCTCTGAATGTCCTAGAGTGGCCCAGCCAGAGCCCGGACCTGAACCTGATCTAATATCTCTGGAGAGACCTGAAAATAGGTGCCCATCCAACCTGACAGAGCTTGAGAGGACCTGCAGAGAAGAATGGGCGAAACTCCCAAATACAGGTGTGCCAAGCTTGTAGCATCATACCCAAGAAGACTCAAGGATGTAAACACTGCCAAACAAAGTACTGAGTAAATGTAATATTCAAGTTTTTTTTTTCTACATTTACTAAAAAAATTATAAACCTGTTTTTGCTTTGTCATTATGGGGAATTGTGTGTAGACTGGTGAGTGAAAAAAATACTGAATCCATTTTAGAATAAGGCCGTATGTATTCACACCCATCAGTCAATACATGTTAGAATCACTTTTGGCAGTGAATACAGCTGTGAGTCTTTCTGGGTAAGTCTCTAAGAGCTTTACACACATGGATTGTATAATATTTGCCCATTACTCTTTTCAAAATTCTTCAAGCTCTGTCAAATTGTTGTTAATCTTCGCCAAACAACCATTTTCAATTCTTGCCATAGATTGTCAAGCATATTTAGGTCTAAGCATTACATGGGCTTGCTCCTACCTATCTCTCTGATTTGGTCCTGCCGTACATACCTACACGTACGCTACGGTCACAAGACGCAGGCCTCCTAATTGTCCCTAGAATTTCTAAGCAAACAGCTGGAGGCAGGGCTTTCTCCTATAGAGCTCCATTTTTATGGAACGGTCTGCCTACCCATGTCAGAGACGCAAACTCGGTCTCAAGCTTTAAGTCTTTACTGAAGACTCATCTCTTCAGTGGGTCATATGATTGAGTGTAGTCTGGCCCAGGAGTGGGAAGGTGAACGGAAAGGATCTGGAGCAACGAACCACCCTTGCTGTCTCTGCCTGGCCGGTTCCCCTATTTCCACTGGGATTCTCTGCCACTAACCCTATTACAGGGGCTGAGTCACTGGCTTACTGGGGCTCTCTCATGCCGTCCCTGGAGGGGGTGCGTCACCCGAGTGGGTTGATTCACTGATGTGGTCATCCTGTCTGGGTTGGCACCCCCCCCCTTGGGTTGTGCCATGGCGGAGATCTTTGCGGGCTATACTCAGCTTTGTCTCAGGATGGTAAGTTGGTGGTTGAAGATATCCCTCTAGTGGTGTGGGGGCTGTGCTTTGGCAAAGTGGGTGGGGTTATATCCTTCCTGTTTGGCCCTGTCCGGGGGTGTCATCGGATGGGGCCACAGTGTCTCCTGACCCCTCCTGTCTCAGCCTCCAGTATTTATGCTGCAGTAGTTTATGTGTCGGGGGGCTGGGGTCAGTTTGTTATATCTGGAGTACTTCTCCTGTCCAATTCGGTGTCCTGTGTGAATCTAAGTGTGCGTTCTCTAATTCTCTCCTTCTCTCTCTCCGAGGACCTGAGCCCTAGGACCATGCCCCAGGACTACCTGACATGATGACTCCTTGCTGTCCCCAGTCCACCTGGCCGTGCTGCTGCTCCAGTTTCAACTGTTCTACCTTATTATTATTCGACCATGCTGGTCATTTATGAACATTTGAACATCTTGGCCATGTTCTGTTATAATCTCTACCCAGCACAGCCAGAAGAGGACTGGCCACCCCACATAGCCTGGTTCCTCTCTAGGTTTCTTCCTAGGTTTTGGCCTTTCTAGGGAGTTTTTCCTAACCACCGTGCTTCTACACCTGCATTGCTTGCTGTTTGGGGTTTTAGGCTGGGTTTCTGTACAGCACTTTGAGATATCAGCTGATGTACGAAGGGCTATATAAATAAATACATTTGATTTGAACTTGTCCACTCAAGAGCGTTCAGTGTCTTCTTGGTAAGCAACTCTAGTGTAGATTTTGCCTTGTATTTTATTTTCCTGCTGAAAGGTGAATTAATCTCCCAGTATCTGGTGGAAAGCAGACTGAACCAGGTTTCTCTTTAGGATTTTGCCTGTTGTTAGCTCCATTCCTTTTGTTTTTTATGCTGAAAAACCACCGAGTCCTTAACCTGTTGCGTCGCGCAATCCCAGATCCGGGATTCTATTTATAGCCTCAAGCTCATTAGCATAACGCAACGTTAACTATTCATGAAAACCGCAAATGAAATAAATATTTGCTCTCAAGCTTAGACTTTTGTTAACAACACTGTCATCTCAGATTTTCAAAATATGCTTTTGAACCATCGCTATTCACTAATTTGTGTAAGAGTATGCTAAGCTAGCTTAGCATTTTGAGTAGCATTTGGCATGCAACATTTTCACAAAAACCAGATAACCAAATAAATAAAATCATTTACCTTTGAAGAGCTTCGGATGTTTTCAATGAGACTCTCAGTTACATAGCAAATGTTCAGTTTTTCCTGAAAGCATCTTTGTGTAGGAGAAATCGCTCCGTTTTGTACATCACATTTGGCTACCGAAACGAACCGAAAATTCAGTCACCAACAACGTCAAACTTTTTCCAAATTAACTCCATAATATCGACCGAAACATGGCAAACGTTGTTTGGAATCAATCCTCAAGGTGTTTTTTCACATATCTCTTCATTGATATATCGTTCGTGGAAGCCTGCTTTCTTCTCTGAATTCCATGGAAAAATACTTGCAGCTGAGGTTTGCGCACCAATTTCGGCGCAGGACACCGGGCGGACACCTGGTAAATGTGGTCTCTTATGGTCAATCTTCCAATGATATGCCTACAAATACGTCACAATGCTGCAGACACCTTGGGGAAACGACAGAAAGGGCAGACTCATTCCTCTCGCATTCACAGCCATATAAGGAGACAATGGAAAACGGAGCCTCAAAAATCCTGCTCATTTCCTGGATGCCGTTTCATCTTGGTTTTGCCTGTAGCTCACATTCTAGGGCATGCACAGAAAATATCTTTGCAGTTCTGGAAACGTCAGAGTTTTCTTTCCAAAGCTACCAATTATATGCATAGTCGAGCATCTTTTTGTGACAAAATATTGCGCTTAAAACGGGCACGTCTTTTTATCCAAAAATGATATAGCGCCCCTAGAGTTTCAAGAGGTGATTACAAACATACCCATAACATGGTGCAGCCACCACTATGCTTGAAAATGTGGAGGGTGGTACTTAGTAATGTGTTGTATTGGATTTGCTCCAAACATAACACTTTGTATTCAGGACAAAAAGTTAATTGCTTTGACACATTCTTTGTAGTACTACTTTGTTTCCTTACTGCAAACAGGAAGCAAGTTTGGAATATTTTTATTCTGTACAGGCTTCCTTCTTTTTACTGTGTGAATTAGGTTATTATTGTGGATTAACTACAATGTTGTTGATCCATGCTCAGTTTTCTCCTATCACAACCATTAAACTCTGTAACTGTTTAAAAGTCATCATTGGACTCATGGTGAAATCCCTGAGCAGTTTCCTTCCTCCCCGACAACTGAGTTAGGAAGTACGCCTGCTTTTTTTTGTAGTGACTGGGTGTATTGATACACCATCCAAAGTGTGGTTAATAACTTCACCATGCGCAAAGGGACATTCAATGTCAGCTTTTAAAAAAAAACCTCTACCAATAGGTGCCCTTCTTTGCGAGGCATTGGAAAACCTCCCTGGTCTTTGTGGTTGAATCTGTGTTCGAAATTCACTGCTCGACTGAGGAACCTTACAATTGTCTGTATGTGTGGAGGGGAGAGATGAGGTAGTCATTAAAAAATCATGTTAAATACAATTATTGCACACAGAGTTTGATCCAACTTATTATGTGACTTGTTAAGCACATTTTTACTCCTGAACTTATTTAGGCTTGCCATAACAAAGGGGTTGAATACTTATTGACTCAAGACATTTCAGCTTTTCATTTTTAATTAATTGTAAAAAATTTGCTAACAACATAATTCCATTTTAAAATGATGGGCTAATTGTGTGTCGGCCAGTGAAAAAAACGAAATCTCAATTTAATCCATTTTAAATTCAGGCTGCAACACAAAATGTGGTGTGAATACTTTCTGAATGCACTTAAAAGTACACTCAATATAAATAATTGTTTTTATCATAGTGATTAAGGAATAACATTAAAATAAGAGTAATATGTCCCACCAACATTAGACAACAACACAGAAAACCCTAAAATTGCTTAAGTAAGTAAATGATGAGAGAATATTCAGATTAACTGATAACTGACACAGACATGGTGGCATAGCACGAAGATCAAAATGCAGTTCAAATCCCAGGTGAGGACATGTTGAATAATAATTACTGTATAAATTAACATGCACAATATAATCATGTATGTCAAACGTATAAGTTGAAAACACACTGTGTGTGTGTGTGTGTGTGTAACTAGTTCAAAAGTATTTTTTTTTGTTAAATGCCCAAATAATAATTTCTAGTTGAATGAACATATGAGACGAGTTGAGGAAACACACAATTTTAAGTTGACAGAATTTTCCCCAAAGCTTGAAGCTAAGTTTGTGCCAACTAAAAGTTTAGGTAACACTTGGACCGTAAAGTTGAGTAAACAAAAATAAGGTTGTGGAACCAATTACTTAAAAAGAATTAGTTGAAAAAACTGGATGTTTTTTTTTTTACAGCGTTTGCTGAATCCCCAGAGAAACCGAATACACCCCATAGAGCTGTCAGGGTCATAACGGAGAAGTGTATGTAGTCAATGTTTCACACCTTGGAGGAAAAAGGAAATGTCAGGGCAAAACAGTGACACGCTTTCTGCCTTGCTTCAGTAATGCCTGGACAGGATGGATGGTTTGGTGGATGAATCGCTCTGATGATGTACCAATCCGTTTCAGCTGAATGATTTCTGTCTGGGCTGCTTGCCACCTCAGGGACCGCAGGAGGAGAAAGAGCCGTGAAATACTATACCCGCTTTGTACAACACTTTCTACTACTACAAATCCTTTCTCATCTATTTGTGTGCTTTCAAATATATCACAAGCTATCAATAAACGTCCTTTCAAAAGATTCTGAAACATTTGACGAAACAAAAAATGGTTTCTGCGAACATCTAAACAACACCATTCTTCCATGGTAGTGCCGTTTCATGATTCAGCTGTGATGACTATTGATGTGGCTCGATTGAAGCTTTAACGGCAGTGCCTCTTCAAACAGGACATTAGGAACAAAACAAACACAACTCGTCTCTTCTGTCTTTTCCTGAAAAATATTTGTTCCCAGATGAGGCAATACAGGGAATGTAAAGTAATGCATGGGTGTCCATGGATGTATCGCAAATATGTGTGTGTGGGAGCATGCCAGTGTTGTACTGTACCACACCAAAGATTAAAACCCACACTCGGTACTCCCAAGGCACCCACATGTGAGTTACCATACTGAATGTGCATTGGGTTTAGATTGGCCATACTTTACTCTGTCTAGGAGCAAGTGAGTCATATGGAACAATTAATTACTCTCAGATGTTTTAGAGAGCTGCTCTAGTCTAAGGCGTTATGATTTTGATTTACAAATGTTAAAATAATGTATTTCATAGAATACATACCGTATAAAGTGCAATCTTTGATTGGTACATCCATTTCGAGACGTATAAATAAATCATATACAGTCATTGATTCTTATATATGAGTTACAGTATTTAAAAAGTTATGAAGAGTTGTGGTGATTCTTAGTGTAACTCCCCGCTATTTGCAAAGTACATTTTAAAATCTCAGTATGGAAATCTGTCTGTTCAATCTAAAAATGTGACTTTCTATATTAACACACAATGCAGGTAACACATGGATATGTGATCTGTCCCCCACTCACTCCCCCAGGCTCTCTTCTTTCTCCCTCCATCTCTCACCCCCTCTCCCTCTCTCTCTCTCTCCAGTATAGCAGGGTTCATCAACTAGATTCAGCCGCGGGATGACATTTTCTGCAGCGGATGGTCGGGGGCCGGAACATAATTACAAATTAATTTTGTAGACTGCAAATTGACCGCGAGAAGCCCGAACAGATATAATGTTTTACGAAAACATCATCGTTATCATTTTGTATACAGTCACGTGTCTCTCTACTATGCGTGGGAATACTTGGGAACAGATGTCTTCAATTAAAATCACTTGGAGCTGATTTCCTGGTGTTTTTACAGTCTTTTATGTCCAACAATAAAAATTGTTTTTCTTTTTGCTCAGAAAACTTGGGGGGCCAAATAAAACCAACCACGTCTACAGTAGATCCACTGCTGCTTTCTCTCAGCGTATGTAAATCACGCAGCCAGTCTCATTAAAGGGAGCTGTTTGCAAGATGGCCTTTGAAACACATTCCAGTGATTATCTGTGTATTATAAGCAGCAGACTGTTATCTCTGAAATCCCAACACTGCCGGGGAGGCGCAGAAACCTGATTAATATGCACAGAAACCAGGTCACCGACAAAAAACCATCTAGCGGTCAGTGCAGTCTGACATATTTAATTTGGCTGTTTCTGCCCTCTGACGGTATGTAGTTAGTTTGACATTTTGTCTGTCAAATTACAAACAATGAAATATGAGCAATTTACATACTTCTCTAAGGGGAGGGGGAGGGGCAAGCAAAAAAGTACATGTTATTGAAGCTAGACTATGATTTACACATAAGGTACTTCCCCAAATTTGTCAGGAAGCAGAAGTGTTGTCGGCACACTTCCCGAAGAGAGTTAGGATGAAACACTGCCTCAGTGGAAAGGTGTCCACTTTTACTGCTAAAACCGTGTATTCCTTCTATGTGTTCAACGTGGTCTCATTCAAATATGTCAAAATAGTGACATTTAACTGTGGTCACGTGTGCTCCGTTTCTCTGTTGGTCTACTTTATACAATAACAGAACCGCTTAGATCGAACGGAGTGTGTTGTGTATTGATTATGAATAGGACCAGGAGGTTTTCCCTGGCAAGGTCACATCACATGGGTCGGGGGGGGGGGGCCTGACCAGAAACATGAATTGCATGTCCATCAGAAGATCTCCTGACCTATCCTATCAGGATAGCCAAACGGATTGCCTTGTTAAATTACACGGCACTTCATCACAGACGTTGCAAATATTTTCCAACATCAACTTGCCCCGGCTTGCTTACACACCTTGTTAGTTATTCCCATTGATATAGGCCAACACTCTGTTTAACATAATTCACTGGGGTCTCATTAGAGCACATGTAATACAGAAAGAAGAAACTTAATTTCCCCCATACAGTGTGACCTGTGCAATCATTTCAGGCATCATTAGAGAGACCGACTCATCAAAGAAGTAACTGATGGGTGTGTGCTGACAGTTTTAGGAGACACTAGAAAAACATCATTAGCATTTTATGGCCTACATTCAACACATTTCAGGTTTCAGCTAAAGCCACAAATTAATGATATGGGCAATTTTGTGGGTAGTAAGTAAGTACTACCAACAGAATTGGTTAGTGAGGCAGCTTGATGTACACAAGTACACCCTCTGGACAGGACACTAGTCTATCCCAGGGCTTTACCCCAAATCTATTTCCGTAATGCCAAGCAGAGAGTGCCAAGAAGAGAGTCTTTAGAATGACATGGCTGGTGATCAAATTCCCAACCTTCCAGTCTCTGGCCAGTCACTCTAACAACAAGGCCACTGAGTTGGTCAGTACAGTGTACTATATTGAGCCATATTAGGGCCCTACAATGAGTGGCTGGACCATTGTAATTCACAGTAGCTTTGTTGTTTTGATTATGGATGTGCCCAGGTGCGCCTCTGTAATTCGATCCAATCAGCAGTTAAGATTCATTTTTGGTCATTAAGGCCAAAAATGAAGTTGTACCTCATTATAGATGATGTATAATGAGCTGTTATCGACTTCAACACTTACATGTCACTTTTGGTTTCACTTTTACAAAGGAGATGTGTCACAACCACTGTACTAAGTAGACAATTACTCATCAAGCCATTGTGTGCCTGTCAGCAGCTCATTAACAATTCATTCATTATGTACACAAATCCAATTAGCATAATTAGGCTGTCACTGACCACACATTATCAGCTGTGATTTCATTTAACATGTTAATATGGGCTAAAGTTAGATGACACTAGAAAAAGCTAATAACTGCATCACATTTCTGGCCAAGTAAAAGAGCTTTAAAAAGAGAATGCAGTCCAAGTAAATTCTAGTTCATTTTCAGGTCAAAGCAAACAGAAGGTTTATACAAAAACATTTAAGATACATTACTCCATTGTTGCGAGAGCATGTTTGTAATAATATTCAATATAGTCTCTTACACACAGGAAACATTGTTTTAGTGATTCAATTACCATGTTATGTATGTACAGTATCTACTTAACTTGCAAGGTCAAAGGTTAATGTATTGTTCAACCTGTTGTAATTAACCATTTACTGCATTTCATAACATCTGATTATGAGAAAATACATCTGTGAATCTAACTGTGAAACTGTTGTGAATCTGTTGCTTTTAATCTGTTCTCAGTTATGTAGTGTATCTTTGTTTTACAACTGAAATCAGCAAAAATACCACATTTATACAGTCAATAGCAATTGAAGTCAGAACAAAGCTTAAAAAACATTAAACCGATCATGATTTTTGACACTCTGTGAATGTGAGTGTTATACCTTGTGAACCACCACTCAAAACAGATTTAGACCTTCAGGTGTTTTCTGTTGCCATCTGGAGTAGCATTTGAAAAACAAGCTAGAACGAGGTGGTGAACTCTTTGCCCAGATTCTTCTAAACAACTCAATCTAGAACTCTAAAGTGCCTCTGCCAGTCACCCCCTCAAAACACAGGCAATTCCAAGCTGCACTGTTGATGTACAAAACTACCATCTTCCCTTGGGTGCGAGGAGTGGCGCTTCGCCCTAATTAACCCAATTAGATTGAATCGCGGGATGAGATTAAACGATACCTTTCATTCTCTGCCAGAAGTCATCCTCATTTATCTCTGGGACATCCTCATTTATCTCTGGGACGTAGTCGTCTCTGGTTTACTTCAAGGGTAAAAATAAACTTTCTGGGTGGCTTACCAACAATACCAATGCAGAGGGTAATGAACATGGATGAAAGAGAAGTGCAAACTGTTCTACAGGCGATGGCATGTAGAGTTACTCTACTGTAATAGTGCTGAAATCCTACTGCCACTGCTCTATATTAGAGTCTCTTGAGAAAAAAGCATAACAGAAGTGGATATTTCACTTTTTGGGTCAGTGACTGATGTTTGGACCATATTTTGGGTCAAAACTTCCTTTGAACGTCTTTGAAAAAGGAGGAAAATTTGAAAATGGAAGCATACTTCTGCTTCAAAAAGGAACTATTTTTAGTATTCATGTGAGCCATTGAGGAGTCTGTCAAGGTAGCTCTCCCTCCTAATGGATTTGGGTTTAGGTCTCGGTGTGATAGCAAATAAACTGCCTCTTCCCAATTTTCATTGTGTGGCATGTAATTAACGGGAGAGAAAATACTTTGTTTTTTCTTTCAGCGTCAAGCCTTCATCTCCCTTCCATTCAAAGGCTTGATTTGCAAGGGCACTCATCCTAAAAGGTCAAGTTGTGTCCAATAGTTTTTGGCAAAGCGTGTCAATCGATATTT
The DNA here is from genome assembly GCF_036934945.1 of Oncorhynchus masou masou. Taxonomy (NCBI): domain Eukaryota; kingdom Metazoa; phylum Chordata; class Actinopteri; order Salmoniformes; family Salmonidae; genus Oncorhynchus; species Oncorhynchus masou. The sequence continues at coordinate 41,820,993 of NC_088214.1, read as the reverse complement.
CACACCGCAGAATGCAGCCTTTATTTCACTTCCCGGAGTCCGGCTCAGTTTTCTCTTTTCTCAGATGGACCGAGTCCTGCTTTTATGAGTCATTCAGGTATTGTCTGAAAGGACAATATAGGACATTGATTTGTGTGACCTTTTCTGGGTCCTAAGACGACAACAAAAAAACAGAGGAAGAAAACTTCTCGGGTCTATGGATTGAAGCTATACTTTAACAGTCAAGTTCATACAAAAGTCAGGCTTGAAATGAGTGCTATCCCTTGTCTGTGACCGAATATTTGGGCCTTCTGTCAAAAATCTGTGTTTCATGTGTCTGACACCTGCCAACTGTCTTAAAACTGACTACTTACTGCCAACTTGTCAACAGATTGCTGTATGATGTGGAAAAATTGTCGGTTCAACCACTCAAACACAATAATGATACTCAAATAAAATCAAATGTATTTATTAAAGCCCTTTTTACATCAGCAGATGTCACAAAGTGCTTATGCAGAAACCCAGCCTAAAACCCCAAAAAGCAAGCATGCAGATGTAGAAGCACGTGGCTAGGAAAAACTGCCTAAAAAGGGAGGAACCTGGGAAGAAACCTGGAGAGGAACCAGGCTCTGAGAGGTGGCCAGTCCTCTTCTGGCTGTGCCAGGTGGAGATTATAAGATTACATGGCCATTAAGGCCAGATCGTTCCTCCAGATGTTTAAATGTTCACAGATGACCAGCAGGGTTAAATAACAATCACAGTGGTTTGGGATGAGTTGGACTGCAGAGTGAAGGAAAAGCAGCCAACAGTGCTCAGCATATGTGGGAACTCCTTCAAGACAGTTGGAAAAGCATTCCAGGTGAAGCAGGTTGAGGGAATGCCAAGAGTGTGCAAAGCTGTCATCAAGGCAATGGGTGGCTACTTTGAAGAATCTAAAATATATTTAGATTTTGAAGAATCTAAAAAAGAAAACATATTTTGTTGAACACTTTTTTGGTTACTACATTATTGCATATGCATTATTTCATAGTTTTGATCTCTTCACTTATTACTCTACAATGCAAAAAATAACTTCTGATCCAAGATGGCGTAGCAGTAAGACATGTCATGTCCCTTGTCCCGTGTATATTTCGTCTTTTACATATTTTTTCTTCGCATATCTTTTAAAACATTTTGCTAAATACTCTCCTTCAACCCGCCTCACCCAATGTAGCTATTTTTTTTCCCTAAAGTATTTAGTATTTATATTTACTTCGGAACCGGAACTCCTCAACTGAAGCTAGCCAGCTAACTACCAGCTATGCTAGCGGTCTTCAGCTAACCTTTAGCTCGGAAAGCTCTCGCCAGTTCGAACAACGCGACTCTAACCAGAGCATAACGGACCTATTTATTTTTTATCACCGGATTCCCGCCGCAAACGGAACATCTTTCAGCTGGATCTTCACTACTAGTTATTTAGCTAAACCGCAACCCCGGACGATTACTGCTGGCTAGCGCTTCCACCCACTTAGCCTGAAGCTAGCCCCGCCAGAGCACCTGTGCTACTACCGTAGCCTACTCCTGGGCTACAATACCTACCACCGTAGCATACTCCTGGGCTACAATTACCCGGACCCACGACCGGTCTATCGATGTCACCGCATGAAGAGGAATAAACAGACTCACCCTATCGCGACGTCCCCCATAGGCTAACTCTCTAGCCCTTGCTATCTCCTTGCTTGCTATTTCGGCCTGCTAACTGCCAGCTTGTTTAGCCCCGGTCCGCTAACTGCTACCTTGTTTAGCCCCGGCCTACTAACTGTTAGCTTGTTAGCACAGGCCTGCTAACCATCTGAATCGCCTCGTCCCAAACACTCACTGGACCCATATTTACTCTCTTATCTCTTTTCGATTTTTAATTTGTTTATACCTTCCGGTAACCTGCCTCACCCAATGTGATACGGAATCGCTATTATTTTTAATTTTTAGAACACACTCAAGAACCTCCAGAAGCTAACTAGCTAACTAGCTACAAGCTATTTAAGTCATTGTTAGTTTTTTTTTTTTTTTACCTGGATAACACTCACTAATCCAGCTTCCCTGCCCCCTGGACACTGATCACTTGGCTACATAGCTGATGCACGCTGGACTGTCCATTAATCACGGTACCTCATTCTGCTTGTTTATGTTTTATCTGTCGGCCCCGTTGCCTAGTCGACGCCATTTTACCTGCTGTTGTTGTGCTAGCTGATTAGCTGTTGTTGTCTCAACTATTGTTTTAGCTAGCTTTCCCAATTCAACACCTGTGATTACTGTATGCCTCGCTGTATGTCTCTCTCAAATGTCAATTGCCTTGTATACTGTTGTTCAGGTTAGTTATCATTGTTTTAGTTCACAATGGAGCGCCTAGTTCCACACTTCATACCCCTGATACCTCCTTTGTCCCACCTCCCACACATGCGGTGACCTCACCCATTACAATGAGCATGTCCAGAGATACAACCTCTCTCATCATCAGGGCTTATCATCATCAGGGCTTACCCCCGCTGTACCCGCACCCCACCATACCCCTGTCTGCGCATTATGCCCTGAATATATTCTACCATGCCCAGAAACCTGCTCCTCTTATTCTCTGTCCCCAATGCTCTAGGCGACAAGTTTTGATAGCCTTTAGCCGCACCCTCATACTACTCCTTCTCTGTTCCGCGGGTGATGTGGAGGTAAACCCAGGCCCTGCATGTCCCCAGGCACCCTCATTTGTTGACTTCTGTGATCGAAAAAGCCTTGGTTTCATGCATGTCAACATCAGAAGCCTCCTCCCTAAGTTTGTTTTACTCACTGCTTTAGCACACTCTGCTAACCCTGATGTCCTTGCCGTGTCTGAGTCCTGGCTCAGGAAGGCCACCAAAAATTCTGAGATTTCCATACCCAACTATAACATCTTCCGTCAAGATTGAACTGCCAAAGGGGGAGGAGTTGCAGTCTACTGCAGAGATAGCCTGCAAAGTAATGTCATACTTTCCAGGTCCATACCCAAACAGTTCGAACTACTAATTTTGAAAATTACTCTCTCCAGAAATAAGTCTCCCACTGTTGCCGCCTGCTACCGACCCCCCTCAGCTCACAGCTGTGCCCTGGACACCATCTGTGAATTGATCGCCCCCCATCTAGCTTCAGAGTTTGTTCTTTTAGGTGACCTAAACTAGGATATGCTTAACACCCCGGCAGTCGTACAATCTAAGCTAAATGCCCTCAATCTCACACAAATCATCAAGGAACCCACCAGGTACAACCCTAACTCTGTAAACAAGGGCACCCTCATAGACGTCATCCTGACCAACTGGCCCTCCAAATACACCTCCGCTGTCTTCAACCAGGATCTCAGCGATCACTGCCTCATTGCCTGTATCCGCTACGGAGCCGCAGTCAAACGACCACCCCTCATCCCTGTCAAACGCTCCCTAAAACACTTCTGTGAGCAGGCCTTCCTAATCGACCTGGCCCGGGTATCCTGGAAGGACATTGACCTCATCCCGTCAGTTGAGGATGCCTGGTCATTCTTTAAAAGTAACTTCCTCACCATTTTAGATAAGCATGCTCCGTTCAAAAAATGCAGAACCAAGAACAGATACAGCCCTTGGTTCACTCCAGACCTGTCTGCCCTCGACCAGCACAAAAACATCCTGTGGCGGACTGCAATAGCATCGAATAGTCCCCGCGATATGCAACTGTTCAGGGAAGTCAGGAACCAATACACGCAGTCAGTCAGGAAAGCTAAAGCCAGCTTCTTCAGGCAGAAGTTTGCATCCTGTAGCTCCAACTCCAAAAAGTTCTGGGACACTGTGAAGTCCATGGAAAACAAGAGCCCCTACTCCCAGCTGCCCACTGCACTGAGGCTAGGTAACACGGTCACCACCGATAAATCCATGATTATCGAAAACTTCAACAAGCATTTCTCAACGGCTGGCCATGCCTTCCGCCTGGCTACTCCAACCTCGGCCAACAGCTCCGCCCGAACCGCAGCTTCTCGCCCAAGCCCTTCCAGGTTCTCCTTTACCCAAATCCAGATAGCAGATGTTCTAAAAGAGCTGCAAAACCTGGACCCGTACAAATCAGCTGGGCTTGACAATCTGGACCCTCTATTTCTGAAACTATCCACCGCCATTGTCGCAACCCCTATTACCAGCCTGTTCAACCTCTCTTTCATATCGTCTGAGATCCCCAAGGATTGGAAAGCTGCCGCAGTCATCCCCCTCTTCAAAGGGGGAGACACCCTGGACCCAAACTGTTACAGACCTATATCCATCCTGCCCTGCCTATCTAAGGTCTTCGAAAGCCAAGTCAACAAACAGGTCACTGACCATCTCGAATCCCACCGTACCTTCTCCGCTGTGCAATCTGGTTTCCGAACCGGTCACGGATGCACCTCAGCCACACTCAAGGTACTAAACGATATCATAACCGCCATCGATAAAAGACAGTACTGTGCAGCCGTCTTCATCGACCTTGCCAAGGCTTTCGACTCTGTCAATCACCATATTCTTATCGGCAGATTCAGTAGCCTCGGTTTTTCGGATGACTGCCTTGCCTGGTTCACCAATTACTTTGCAGACAGAGTTCAGTGTGTCAAATCGGAGGGCATGCTCCGGTCCTCTGGCAGTCTCTATGGGGGTGCCACAGGGTTCAATTCTCGGGCCGACTCTTTTCTCTGTATATATCAATGATGTTGCTCTTGCTGCGGGCGATTCCCTGATCCACCTCTACGCAGACGACACCATTCTATATACTTCCGGCCCGTCCTTGGACACTGTGCTATCTAACCTCCAAACGAGCTTCAATGCCATACAACACTCCTTCCGTGGCCTCCAACTGCTCTTAAAGTCCAGTAAAACCAAATGCATGCTTTTCAACCGATCGCTGCCTGCACCCGCATGCCCGACGAGCATCACCACCCTGGATGGTTCCGACCTTGAATATGTGGACACCTATAAATACCTAGGTGTCTGGCTAGACTGTAAACTCTCCTTCCAGACTCATATCAAACATCTCCAATCGAAAATCAAATCAAGATTCGGCTTTCTATTCCGCAACAAAGCCTCCTTCACTCACGCCGCCAAACTTACCCTAGTAAAACTGACTATCCTACCGATCCTCGACTTCGGCGATGTCATCTACAAAATTGCCTCCAACACTCTACTCAGCAAACTGGATGCAGTTTATCACAGTGCCATCCGTTTTGTCACTAAAGCACCTTATACCACCCACCACTGCGACTTGTATGCTCTAGTCGGCTGGCCCTCGCTACATATTCGTCGCCAGACCCACTGGCTCCAGGTCATCTACAAGTCCATGCTAGGTAAAGGTCCGCCTTATCTCAGTTCACTGGTCACGATGGCAACACCCATCCGCTCCAGCAGGTGTATCTCACTGATCATCCCTAAAGCCAACACCTCATTTGGCCGCCTTTCGTTCCAGTACTCTGCTGCCTGTGACTGGAACGAATTGCAAAAATCCCTGAAGTTGGAGACTTTTATCTCCCTCACCAACTTCAAACTTGTGCTATCTGAGCAGCTAACCGATCGCTGCAGCTGTACATAGTCTATCTTTAAATAGCCCACCCATTTTCACCTACCTCATCCCCATACTGTTTTTATTTATTTACTTTTCTGCTCTTTTGCACACCAATATCTCTACCTGTACATGGCCATCTGATCACTTAACACTCCAGTGCTAATCTGCAAAATTGTAATTATTCGCCTACCTCCTCATGCCTTTTGCACACAATGTATATAGACTCCCCTTTTTTTGTACTGTGTTATTGACTTGTTAATTGTTTACTCCATGTGTAACTCTGTGTTGTCTGTTCACACTGCTAAGCTTTATCTTGGCCAGGTCGCAGTTGCAAATGAGAACTTGTTCTCAACTAGCCTACCTGGTTAAATAAAGGTGAAATAAAATAAAGAAAGAAAGAAAGAAAAACCCTTGAATGAGTTTGTGTGTCCAAACTTTTGACTGGTACTGTACAGTATATATTATTTTTCTTTTCAACAGGTCATTTTAGCGACGGGACGGGGCATGTACAATGCACAGGTAGAGCCATAACTGTGCATGTTCCTGCTAATTTCAATCTATTATTTTTACATTGTCAGATACTGTACAAGCCATTATTAATAAATCATCATTACTGTTTGCATTGTTGTTCATCAGATCTGCAGATATTCTATGGATCATTACAGCCTGAACAATCAATTTGGTTGTCTTAAACACATTTGTCATTTTGAAATATTGCGAAAGGCCTGTTTTGGCTGCATGCTGTTCACTGACAGATTTGCCGAAGTGCCCAACCCCTTGCGGTTGGTCTATGACGCTACAAGCTTGATCCTCTAAAGCTCTGTCAAGTTGGATGAGGAGCGTCGCTGCATAGCTTTTTTCAGGTCTCTCCAGAGGCGTTAGATCGGCTTGTCCGGCGCCGACAGAGATGGCCGCCTCGCTTCGCGTTCCTAGGAAACTATGCAGTTTTTTGTTTTTTTACGTGTTATTTCTTACATTAGTACCCCAGGTCATCTTAGGTTTCATTACATACAGTCGAGAAGAACTACTGAATATAAGATCAGCGTCAACTCACCATCAGTACGACCAAGAATATGACTTTCACGAAGCGGATCCTGTGTTCTGCCTTTCAACCAGGACAACGGAATGGATCCCAGCCGGCGACCCAAAAAAACGACTTCGTAAAAGAGGGAAACGAGGCGGTCTTCTGGTCAGACTACGTAGATGGGCACATTGTGCCCCACTTCCTAGCATTCTTCTCGCCAATGTCCAGTCTCTTGACAACAAGGTTGATGAAATCCGAGCAAGGGTAGCATTCCAGAGGGACATCAGAGACTGTAACGTTCTTTGCTTCACGGAAACATGGCTCACTGGAGAGATACTTTCGGTGGCGGTGCAGCCAGCGGGTTTCTCCACGCATCGCGCCGACAGAAACAAACACCTTTCTGGTAAGAAGAGTGGTGGGGGCGTATGCCTTATGGCTAACAAGACGTGGTGTGATCACAGAAACATACAGGAACTCAAATCCTTCTGTTCACCTAATTTAGAATTCCTCACAATCAAATGTAGACCGCATTATCTACCAAGAGAATTCTCTTCGATTATAATCACAGCCGTATATATTCACCCCCAAGCAGACACATCGATGGCTCTGAACGAACTTTATTTGACTCATTGCAAACTGGAATCCATACATCCTGAGGCTGCAAACAAGACTCCCTAAAATGTATCAGCATATCGATTGCGCCACCAGGGCTGGCAAAACCTTGGATCACTCTTATTCTAACTTCCGCGACGCATATAAGGCCCTGCCCCGCCCCCCTTTCGGGAAAGCTGACCACGACTCCATTTTGCTGATCCCTGCCTACAGGCAGAAACTGAAACAAGAAGCCCCAACGCTGAGGTCTGTCCAACGCTGGTCCGACCAAGCTGATTCCACACTCCAAGTCTGCTTCCATCACGTGGACTGGGACATGTTTTGTATTGCGTCAGGCAACAACATTGACGAATACGCTGATTCGGTGTGCAAGTTCATTAGAACGTGCGTTGAAGATGTCGTTCCCATAGCAACGATTAAAACATTCCCGAACCAGAAACCGTGGATTGATGGCAGCATTCGCGTGAAACTGAAAGCGCGAACCACTGCTTTTAATCAGGGCAAGGTGACTGGTAATATGACCGATTACAAACAGTGCAGCTATTCCCTCCGTAAGGCTATCAAACAAGCTAAGCGTCAGTATAGAGACAAAGTAGAATCTCAATTCAACGGCTCAGAAACAAGAGGTATGTGGCAGGGTCTACAGTCAATCACGGACTATAAGACGAAATCCAGCACAGTCACGGACCAGGATGTCTTGCTCCCAGGCAGACTAAATAACTTTTTTGCCTGCTTTGAGGACAATACAGTGCCACTGACACGGCCTGCAACGGAAACATGCGGTCTCTCCTTCACTGCAGCCGATGTGAGTAAAACATTTAAACGTGTTAACCCTCGCAAGGCTGCAGGCCCAGACGGCATCCCCAGCCGCGCCCTCAGAGCATGCGCAGACCAGCTGGCTGGTGTGTTTACGGACATATTCAATCAATCCCTATACCAGTCTGCTGTTCCCACATGGACCATATCACCTCCACCCTACCTGACACCCTAGATCCACTCCAATTTGCTTACCGCCCAAATAGGTCCACAGACGACGGAATCTCAACCACACTGCACACTGCCCTAACCCATCTGGACAAGAGGAATACCTATGTGAGAATGCTGTTCATCGACTACGGCTCGGCATTTAACACCATAGTACCCTCCAAGCTTGTCATCAAGCTCGAGACCCTGGGTCTCGACCCCGCCCTGTGCAACTGGGTACTGGGCTTCCTGACGGGCCGCCCCCAGGTGGTGAGGGTAGGCAACAACATCTCCACCCCGCTGATCCTCAACACTGGGGCCCCACAAGGGTGCGTTCTGAGCCCTCTCCTGTACTCCCTGTTCACCCACGACTGCGTGGCAACGCACGCCTCCAACTCAATCATCAAGTTTGCGGACAACACAACAGTGGTAGGCTTGATTACCAACAACGACGAGACGGCCTACAGGGAGGAGGTGAGGGCCCTCGGAGTGTGGTGTCAGGACAATGACCTCACACTCAATGTCAACAAAACTAAGGAGATGATTGTGGACTTCAGGAAACAGCAGAGGGAACACCCCCCTACCCACATCGATGGAACAGCAGTGGAGAGGGTAGTAAGTTTTAAGTTCCTCGGCATACACATCACAGACAAACTGAATTGGTCCACTCACACAGACAGCATCGTGAAGAAGGCGCAGCAGCGCCTCTTCAACCTCAGGAGGCTGAAGAAATTCGGCTTGTCACCAAAAGCACTCACAAACTTCTACAAATGCACAATCGAGAGCATCCTGGCGGGCTGTATCACCGCCTGGTACGGCAACTGCTCCGCCCACAACCGTAAGGCTCTCCAGAGCGTAGTGAGGTCTGCACAACGTATCACCGGGGGCAAACTACCTGCCCTCCAGGACACCTACACCACCCGATGTTACAGGAAGGCCATAAAGATCATCAAGGACAACAACCACCCGAGCCACTGCCTGTTCACCCCGCTATCATCCAGAAGGCGAGGTCAGTACAGGTGCATCAAAGCTGGGACCGAGAGCCTGAAAAACAGCTTCTATCTCAAGGCCATCAGACTGTTAAACAGCAACCACTAACATTGAGTGGCTGCTGCCAACACACTGACTCAACTACAGCCACTTCAATAATGGGAATTGATGGGAAGGATGTAAAATATATCACTAGCCACTTTAAACAATGCTACCTAACATAATGTTTACATACCCTACATTATTCATCTCATATGTATACCATATACTGTACTCTATCATCTACTGCATCCTTATGTAATACATGTATCACTAGCCACTTTAACTATGCCACCTTGTTTACATACTCATCTCATATGTATATACTGTACTCGATACCATCTACTGTATCTTGCCTATGCTGCTCTGCACCATCACTCATTCATATATTAATGTACATATTCTTTATCCCCTTACATTGTGTATAAGAAATTAGTTTTGGAATTGTTAGTTAGATTACTTGTTGGTTATTACCGCATTGTCGGAACTGGAAGCACAAGCATTTCGCTACACTCGCATTAACATCTGCTAACCATGTGTATGTGACAAATAAAATTTGATTTGATTTGATTTGATTTGAAGTCCGGGCTCTGGCTGAGCCACTGAAGGACATTCAGAGACTTGTCCCGAAGCCACTCCTGCCTTGTCTTGGCTGTGTGCTTAGTGTCGTTGTCCTGTTGAAAGGTGAACCTTCACCCCAGTCTGAGGTCTTGAGCGCTATGGAGCAGGTTTTCATCAAGGGTCTCTCTGTACTTTGCTCCGTTCATCTTTCCCTCAATCCTGACTAGTCTCCCAGTCCCTGCGCTGAAAAACATCCCCACAGCATGATGCTGCCACCACCAAGTGTCACCAGACGTGACACTTGGCATTCAGGCCAAAGAGTTCCATCTTGGTTTCATCAGACCAGACAATCTTGTTCAGCCTTAATAGTTCATCCAAGTGTTTCTTTGTAAGTATTCCACATGCTCAAAATGGATTTATTCACAATCACAGCAGTCAAACAAAATAAATTGACATCCATTGATGTAAAAACAGATTATCTTTTCTCATGCGACATAGAGGGGGGGGGGCGACTTTTTCAGGCCTTATGGGCAGTTTCCTTTAAATGTATTATCCGGGCGGAGAAAATCCCAGAAGCGTTTATATAACGCTCTAACCTTATCTCTATCAAATGATCCATAAAGAGACCACATTGAACCTACGTCCATCTACGTATGGGTTGTTTAAATGGCATATTACTGCGTCTTACTTTATCATATCTCAAGTAATCGATTATACGAACATACAATGTCAACAACAAAAAAATCCATATCTCCAAAGACTCCATGTATAACGTTAGAACTCAACCATTCCACTCCATGTGCATTTCCAACAACTCTCCATCACCCTATTCCCAGAACCCTCTCAAAAACCTCAAGTTTTCCAGTCGCTGCCCGGCGGGTCATAAGATCCTTAACGGTCCTCTAACCTCCCAGAAACCACGGCAAAGTCTAGCCTTCCAGAAACTATAGACTTGTTGCTATGGAACCCCGAGATAACGCTACATATCAAAACTTATTATCCCAATTTCAATCAACTTATTTAGCAAATTTCTATATCTTACTATCCCAACTTAAGACTAACACTTATTTTTCCCCTCACACACTCTCATATCACATTCACAGAAAACAAAAACAAAAACACACAGGGGAATGAGTCGGACAAGGAGAACAAAATGGTTAACGCTGTGTTTAGATTTCAACCCCTGTCTATATGAACCGGGAAACCCATACTATTATCAAAATATTGCCTAATTAGTTGTCCCAAAATGGGGTGTACCACCTACTGCGATTTCTGTGGTATAGATTACCCGAGTACCCTTGTCTCCTATCTAATTGAGTAACACGGTCCCAAAAGTCCAATCTTAACTCATATTTTCTTAAATCCAACTCCGGTGAAGTGCCAGGAAGGACAAAACACTCACAATAAGATCTAACAATAGTAACCCAGGGCACACCTGTTTACCTCATTTATCGCCCCAAAAAACTATCTAAACATTACACGTTATAATTTGAACTTCACCAAGCCAGATGCCCTCTCAAGGCGTCACCTGCACTCTTGTCCCTCGTTCAATGAGCTTCACCAAGCCGAGTTCTCTCGCAAGATTACCCGCGCTCTATGTCCTTCACTCCACATTAACTTCCCCAGTTCTACAGTGATCAACTCAGTACCACGGATCTGGAATTTTGGTTGTCTGCAACTGGCTAATTAACAATTCTGCCCAAGGATACCTCACTTAAGAAGACTCTTATCAACTTAACTCAGTCCTGCTAGTCACCTCAGCTGCGGCCCTCTTAAGAAAGACCTCACTCTGAGCGTACCCTCAGCAGGGGCTTATAATTTTTCTATTTGGTTCATTTTTTCTTATATTTTCATCACTTATTGATAGATTGTCCAAGCCTACCTCTCTCAGTACTTTGTTTGGGATCTGGCATCCACCCGTGCCCACTTCCTCTCAGATCCAGCTGCTCTATCATGAGTGTGGTTTCCCCTGGGATCCCAATTTCAGATCCCCTGTGCACAGTTTACCCAGATGGGTCAACAGGTGAAATTGCAGATCACCTCCTTGTCGCCAAAAATGTTGTGGAAATTCATACTGAGAGAGACTTCTTGACTTTCTTCAAACAATCATCTTTATTTAATATTGATTAATTATTGCAATAACGAAACCGTTGACCCCACACTCTTGAGTGTGTTGCCGAGAGCTTAACTGACAATTAAAAAACAGAGGCCTAAAAATGCTTAGTCAGGGTTGGTTCTAGCCCTCCCGTGCTGATCGGGGGGCATCACAAGCCATCCTGGGTTCATCTCCTGGTTATCTGCACAGATGTTGTTTACCCCCAACCTGGCTTAGTTTCCCAGATGCCAGGATGAAGATGAGACAATGAGGGATTGTTCTAAACTCTTCCAGGCTATCTCTCTCTCTATCTCTCTCTCTATCTCTGTCTCGAGTCACACACGCCACATCTTGTATTTGGAATGCCAGCTGTAGGTTTTTATCACCCAGTCATTGTGAGCTCAAGCTATTTCTTGCAAAACCCATTTTCCTTGACCATACGCCTAGACTAACTGCAGGAAGCTAGAGTGGAAACCATCCCTTAACAGAAACACAGCATTAGTAGAGCAGCAATGTCTTACTATTTGTTAAGTATTAATGGTTAACTATTAATATCAAACAAATCAGGTAAATACGTAATTTTTCTCTCACTATCCACATGTGAAAGGTTATGCGAAATATCATCACGTGAAGTGTTCCAAAAGCACATGACTTAATATGATTCCACATGATTTATACTACAAAAATCCACATCATCACATGAACTGTTCCGAAAGCATATTGTATCACATGATTTGTCACATGTGAAATTGTGTGATTTTCCATATGTGAAATCATGTGGATTTTTTTAAATAGATATTGCTAACTGTTGTACATATGTATATAAAGGGTGTTTTATGTCATATTGTTTTTTACAAGTGTACCAACAAGTGACAAAATGATTTCAGCTGCATCAGAAATCAATAAAGTGTTGACTTCAATTTCTGGATCAATTCATTGTGATATTAATTCATTGCATTTGGATAAACTAGCTTCAGTCTTACTGGTAAAACACATGATACAGGGAGTTGGTGTATCATTTAAACTTTGATTTGTTGGCAAGTAAACAGTAGATTATTCTGTCAATATAGCAAATAACTAGACATGGCTTGTATTCAAGACATATTTTATTTGCTCTGAAGATCAAGGCAAGTTTACACAGCAGTACGCAGGGACAGTTATGGCAATGTATGACATACACTGAGTATACCAAACATTGAAAAAAAACAGCAGCGTTGCAGTTCTTTACCCAAACCGGTGCGCCTGGCACCTATTACCATACTCTGCTCAAAGGCACTTAAATATTTCCATCTCTGAATGGCACACCCTCTCTGAATGGCACACCCTCTCTGAATGGCACACCCTCTCTGAATGGCACACCCTCTCTGAATGGCACACATACACAATCTGTGTCTCAATTGTCTCAATCCTTCCTTAACCTGTCTCCTCCCCTTCATCTACACCGACTGAAGTGGATTTAACAACAAGTGACATCAATAAGGGATCATCATTTTCACCTGGTCAGTGTGTCATTGAAAGAGCAGGTGTTCTTATTGTTTTGTATACTCACTGCCTTCAGAAAGTATTCATACCCCTTGACTTATTCCACATTTTGTTATGTTACAGCCTGAATTCGAAATGTATTAAATATATATCTCATGTATCTACACACAATACCCCATAAGGACAAAGTGAAAATATATATTTTTTGAATTTTTTGCAGGTGTATGGAAAATGAAATACAGAAATATCTAATTTACATAACTATTCAACCCCCTGAGTCAATACATGTTAGAATCACCATTGGCAGCAATTACAGCTGTGAGTCTTTCTGGGTAAGTCTCTAAGAGCTTTGCACACCTGGAGTGTACAATATTTGCATTTTTTTAATTTTTATTCTTCAAGCTCTGTCAAGTTGATTATTGATCATTGCGAGACACCCATTTTCAAGTCTTGCAATTGATTTTCAAGCCGATTTAAGTCAAACTGTAACTAGGCCACTCAAGAACATTCAATGTTGTCTTGGTAAGCAACTCCAGTGTATATTTGGTCATGTGTTTTAGGTTATTGTCCTGCTGAAAGGTGAATTTGTCTCCCAGTGTCTGTTGGAAAGTAAACTGAAACAGGTTTTCCTCTAGGATTTTGCCTGTGCTTAGCTCTATTTTGTCCATTTTCTATCCTAAAAATACACCCTAGTCTTTGCAGATGACAAGCACACCCATAACATGATGGAGCCATCACCATGTTTGAAAATATGAAGAGTGGTAATCAGTGATGCCCCAACATAACGCTTTGTATTCAGGGCATAAAGTTAATTTCATTTGCCACATTCTTTGCAGTTTTACTTCACTGCATTATTGCATTCTTTTTGAATATTTATATTCTGTACAGGCTTCCTTCTTTTTACTCTGTCATTTGGGTTGGTATTGTGAAGTAACTACAATGTTGTTGATTCATCCTAAAAACAAAATCTCCTATCACAGGCACTTGTAACTGTTTTAAAGTTGCCATTGGCCTCATGGGGAAATCCCGGAGTGGTTTCCTTCCTCTCCAGCAACTGAGTTAGGAAGGACGCCTGTGTCTTTGTGGTGACTGGGTGTAATTAATAACTTTACCTTGCTCAAAGGGATATTCCATGTCTGTTTTTTTACCCATCTACTAATAGGTGCCCTTCTTTGCGAGGCATTGGAAAACCTCCCTGGTCTTTGTGGTTGAATCTGTGTTTGAAATTCACTGCTCAATTGAGGGACCTTACAGATAATTGTATGTGTGGGGTACAGAGATGAGGTAGTCATTCAAAAAACATGTTAAACACCATTATTGCACACAGAGTGAGTCTATGCAACTTATTATGTGACTTGTTATGTACATTTTTATTCCTGGACTTATTTAAGCTTGCATTAACAAAAGGGTTGTATACTTCTTGACTCAAGACATGATCGCTTTCCATTTTTTAAATAATTTGTAAAAAATTGTAAAAACTTGATTCCACTTTGACATTTTGGGGTATTGTGTGTAGATCAGTGACATAAAATCACAATTTAATCCATTTTAAATTCAGGCTGTAACACAATTTATTTAGAAAATGGTCAAGGTGTGTGAATACTTTCTGTATATACAGTATATACAGTAAAATAATAAACTACTAATATACTACTAACGCTATAATAAATTCTACAGTTCTACAACGGGAAAAGTTGCATATGTTGTGTTTGGGTGGTGCAGTGAGGTGTTCCTAGTCACCGTGATATAAGGGAAGAATATTGCTATTGGTCCTTTCACATCTCGTCTTCATCAACTCCTTTGTATCCAAGCGGTACTGTCTGTGAGAGAAAGCCAAATACGCTACTACATATTTATGGGTAATCATTGTGTACTGTCTGTATTCCTAGAGTAGCAGCATGGTGTAGGTTACGAGACATATCACAGATACACGCTAGCTAGCTAGCTACAACACACGGTATAGTTACTCCAAGACTAATACGAGTCATAAAGCCAAAGTCATTCCTTTACTCTCCGCCATCATCATCAAAACATTTCTCAAAAATGTCAATGTCAAAAAAGCATTACGGATAACTAGGCTAGTTAGCTTTAATGTTAGACTACGGTACATTTTTTATGTATGCCTTATAGCAATCTAGCCCGTTATGGCCGAATCGATCACCAGATTGTATTGGACAACAATGCCTTCTGTAAAAAGATAGCTTATATTGCTTAGTTAGCTACCGACAGCAAAACATTTACTAATTTGTCATTTGCCCTTCTGAGTCCTGGTCCAGCTGGTCTAGGCTGCCACCCCTGCTCGCTGGTCTCGCAATTATTTTTCTCGCCATCTCAACTCCTCTTCAGCGTATTCTGGCTCAAACAAACAGGTCTGTATGTTCCTATGTAAAAGAACAGCAGAAAATGTTTCGGTTAGGACATCTAATTTGTGCATGACACAAGAAATTTTTCCAACAATTGTTTACAGACATATTATTTCACTTATAATTCACCGTATCACAATTCCAGTGGGTCAGAAGTTTACATACTCTAAGTTGACTGTGCCTTTAAACAGCTTGGAAAATTACAGAAAATGATGTCATGGCTTTAGAAGCTTCTCATAGGCTAATTGACATCATTTGAGTCAATTGGAGGTTGACTCTTGGATGTATTTCAAGGCCGACCTTCAAACTCAGTGCCTCTGCTTGACATCATGGGAAAATCTAAAGAAATCAGCCAAGACCTCAGAAATGTTATTTTAGACCTCCACAAGTCGGGTTCTTTCTTGGGAGAAATGTCCAAATGCCTGAAGGTACCACGTTCATCTGTACAAACAATAGGACACAAGTATAAACAACATGGGACCGCGCAGCCGTCATACCGCTCAGGAAGGAGACGCTTTCTGTCTCCTAGAGATATACGTACTTTGGTGCGAAAAGTGCAAATCAATCCCAGAAAAAGAGCAAATGACCTTGTGAAGATGCTGGAGGAAACAGGTACAAAAGTAAATATATCCACAGTAAAACAAGTCCTATATTGACATAACCTGAAAGGCCGCTCAGCTTCCTCTGGTCTGATGAAACAAAAATAGAACTTTTTGGCCATAATGACCATCATTATGTTTGGAGGAAAAATGGGGACGCAATGACCCCAAGCATACTTCCAAAGTTGTGGCAAATTGGCTTAAGGACAACAAAGTCAAGGTATTGGAGTAGCCATCACAACGTCCTGACCTCAATCCCATAGAACATTTGTGGGCAGAACTGAAAAAGTGTGTGCGAGCAAGGAGGCCTACAAGCCTGACTCAGTTACACCAGCTCTGTCAGGAGGAATGGGCCATAATTCACCCAACTTATTGTGGGAAGCTTGTGGAAGTCTACCTGAAACGTTTGACCCAAGTTAAACAATTTAAGGCAATGCTACCAAATACTAATTGAGTGTATGCCAACTTCTGACCCACTGGGCATGTGATGAAAGAAATAAAAGCCGAAATAAATCATTCTCTCTACTATTATTCTGACATTTCAAGTTCTTAAAATAAAAGTGGTGATCCTAACTGACCTAAGACAGGGAATTGTTACTCGGATTAAATGTCAGGAATTGTGAATTACTGAGTTTAATGTATTTGGCTAAGGTGTATGTAGACTTCCTACTTCAACTGTACTGCATAGTCCTGGCAGATACGAACATCGTTGAGACAAGTCCAATGGCTTTATTGAAAAAGGACACGATATCTTGCAATCGGCAAAACACAAAGGCCACAATAACTGCTACAAAACATGACTCCGTTCATTTTTAGATCAGACTGCAAACTCAATCAACCAATGAGGTCACCCCCCCCCAAAATACAGCTATAGTGCATAATTCTGTCTGAAACACCCTTTCATAATTCATTATTATGTAGGGAGACTGGAACAAACACCCCAAATAGTGTCCAGTGGTGAAGTTTCCCTTATAGGTTCATCATCATTTCTACTCACATTCTACCTGGTATAAGTAATTTAAGTTCAGACCAGGGTATTTTTTTAAATTAAAAAACAATAATAAAAAAGCTAGACACTCGCAACCCTTTCAAAACCTCAGTTGAGAATCAATGTGCTAAATGAAGGATCAAGCCTAATGCTATTGCTCAAATAAGCGCTCTGTTATAGCGAGCATTTGTTGAAGCGAATGGCTGTAATGAAGTCACTCTCCTGTCAGACCTGCATCTACAATTGAAAAATGTGTGTATGTAAAACTCTAATTACAAGCGTTGAACAGAAACATAATTGCCCCGGTTATTCACCAATTGAGGAGCAGTGACCCCATCTGTAAAGGGACGGAGGATCATAATGATGGATGACTTTTAACACAGCATGGTTTTTCCAATGACAGCCTTTTCCAAATAAGAGTGATTGATTTGGAGTGATTTGACACTCATAAAGTCTGTTACGACGAGAACTCATTGTGGCAGGTACACTGTGATATTGGCAAAGAACAGAATATAGTGCATCCTTTTGACAATACCACGTCATTTCAAAGCCCTATTTCGAGTTCGCTGTCATTTTCCTCAAATTAAATCACCTTTGGTTACAGGTTTCCATGCAGAAGTTGAAACAAAGAGAACACAACAATATCAAAGGATGCACCCTCTGGAGTCTAGTAGCATACACCATCACAAAGAAACACCAGATGTCCATGAAAGCCTCTATTTGGTTTCCCCTTTCCTTTTCTCTCTCTCATTAAAAACTGTATTTTTTGCTTTCTCACCTTTTCAAGGTGGTGGAGAAAGCTGAAGAACACCGGAGCGAGGAATGGAAAACACAAACTCAAATCATGTCACTCGGTAGGGCCTCGAGGTTATGGATACATCTGACTGGTCGGCGATATTCGCACGAACGGTCGGGCAAATTAAGTGTCTCCGTAATGATAGCAAGAGTAGAGTGATTCAAGCCTAACTAATCAATAGAAAATATATGTGACCAACAGATTGGACAAAAAAAGTGTCCGCAAGTCAAGCCAGGCCACACTGTGTGGGCATCAAAGGCAATATGACATTGTTCGTGCTCTTATGGTGATAACCAATGAACAGTCTCAAGAGTCAAATCAGGCCACAGTGTATGGACATCAATGGCGATATGGCATCGCTCTTACCGTGATAAGTATCGGACACCCACAAGAGTCAAATCATGCCACGCTGTGTTGGGCACCAAGGGCAGCATGTTCTTAAAGTGATAGGTATCGAACAACCTCAAGAGTCAAGCGCCTCTGACACAAAGCATGACTACACCAGTGTGTGTAAGTCAGAACGAGAGGAGAACGAGTGGTAAGCAATGTTCCCACTAAGCTGTGAGAGCGAGTGGGTGCGCAGCTCCCTTGGGGCCGCCACATTGAAGAGATATCACAGAGAAGCATTATCAACATTTCCCTTTACTCTGGGAATTGTGATCGAATCAATGCAATATTAGCAATTTTCAATGCCACATACCAAAATAAAACGAACTATGCAAGATGTAGTATGCAAAACTAACTATGCAAGATATTTTATTGTAGGCAGAAGGCATCAGAGAAGGATTCTATTGCATTGACACCCACGACTCAGCCCGTACTCTACACAGAGGTGTGGCATAACCAATCAGAGCTGCAGTAGGGCTATATGCAAATAGACCATTGACATTTATGGATCTGTGCCATTCACTTTGAACTGGACTCTGTTTACTGCCTGAGCGGTTGTGAGTTTATTTTGAGATCAAAGCGAGAGTTCAGATTCAGACAAATGTCCTCTAAGAGGCAATTCATCTTGCAGCAGTCATAAAACATATAACATCTAGGATATTTACAAACAAAATAGGCAGGGTAAGTGCAATTTCATATTGCAAGTGCTAAGTGCAACTAGTCCAACATTTGTTAAGTTGCAGAATTTTACCTTAGGTAGTCTGTACCTGCATCCAGAGGGAAGGAGATGGAATTCAGGGTGGAGTGGATGGGAAGAGTCAACCACTATTTTATTTGCCTTATGGAGAGCTGCCCAGGTAGAGAGATGACAGCTCTTGCTGTTGCTGCCCCATGATTTTTCCCCAAGTCCTGACCATCTTGCCCAACCTATTTTTCTGCGCAACCTTTGATATTCCCAAACCAGCAGGTCAAGCAGTAGGACAGAATGCCCCCAATTAATGATTCATAAAAGAGAACCATGATGGTTAGAATAACATTAAAAAAGTGCAGTTTCCGTTGAAAATACAGTCTCTGTTGGCCTTTCTTAAAAACAGTGTCAGTACACTGATCCCAGGACAGCTTGTTGTCAATGACTAGCCCAAGGTATTTGTACTTCTCCACTATTTCAATTGGCTCACATACCTTTTTATCAGTGATGGTGTGTGCATGGTAGTGTTCCTTCGAAATTCATTCACCATGTCCTTTGTCTTTGATGTATTTAATATTAGATAGGATGACTCACCAGACAGTAAAATCATTCAGAGCCGGACCGTGCTCTGTCTCTTCCCCTTTGAGAAGACTGACCAACGCAGTATCGTCAGCAAATTTGATCAGGTGGCGCCCTGGGAACCAGCTCCGGCAGCTATGTATGTATGTATAGTACTGGTGAAAGAACACTGCCCTGTGGGGTTCCAACTGAAGTCAGAGAGTGTGTTGCCAAGTCGTAGCTGCTGAGACCTATCAGTAAGGAAGTTGGTGATCCATGTGGCAAGCATAGCATCAAGTCCAAAGTCTCCTCTCAGTCTGTCCACGAGGACCAATGGATTGATTGTGTTAAATGCAGAGGAGAGATCTGCAAACATGATACACACATGGGTTTTAATGCCCTCCAAAAACATTTTTAGACCTCCACAAGTCTGGTTCATCCTTGGGAGCAATTTTGAAACGCCTGAAGGTAACCCTGTTCATCTGTACAAACAACAGTACGCAAGTATAAACAACATGGGACCACGCAGCCATCATACCGCTCAGGAAGGAGACGCGTTCTGTCTCCTAGAGATGAACGTACTTTGATGCAAAAAGTGCAAATCAATCCCAGAACAACAGCAAAGGACCTTGTGAAGATGCTGGAAGAAACAGGTACAAAAGTATCTCTATCCACAGTTAAACGAGTCCTATATTGAAATAACCTGAAAGGCTACTCAGCAAGGAAGAAGCCACTGCTCGAAAACCACCATAGAAAAGGCAGACTACGGTTTGCAACTGCACATGGGGACAAAGATCGTACTTTTTGGAGAAATGTCCTCTGGTCTGATGAAACAAAAATAGAACTGCTTGGCCATAATGACCATCATTATGTTTGGAGGAAAAAGGAGGAGGCTTGCAAGCCGACGAACACCATCCCAACTGTGAAGCACGGGGGTGGCAGCATCATGGTGTAGGGATGCTTTGCTGCAGGAGGGACTGGTGCACTTCACAAAATAGATAGATGGCATCATGAGGAAAGGAAAATTATGTAGATATATTGAAGCAACATCTCAAGACATCAGTCAGGAAGTTCAAGCTTGATCGCAAATGGGTCTTCCAAATGGACAATGACACCAAGCAAACTTCCAAAGTTGTGGCAAAATGGCTTAAGGACAACAAAGTCAAGGTATTGGAGTGGCTATCACAAAGCCCTGACCTCAATCCTATATAAAATTTGTGGGCAGAACTGAAAAAGTGTGTGCGTGCAAGGTGGCATACAAACCTGACTCAGTTACACCAGCTCTGTCAGGTGGAATGGGCCATAATTCACCCAACTTATTGTGGGAAGCTTGTGGAAGGCAACCCAAAATGTTTGACCCAAGTTAAACAATTTAAGGCAATGCTACCAAATACTAGAGTGTTTGTAAACTTCTTTCGTGCTCCAGCGCTTTTGAACACTCGTTGTAAGACTTCCTCATCGCTGACAAGCGCACTCTTGGATGCCATGACATCCTCCTCCAGACAGGCCAGGGGAGCGGGGGTGACCCCTGTTTAAAGCGGGCGAAGAACTTGTTTTGTTCATTTGGCTGTAGAGAGGCACACCCTCTTGTCCAGGCAGGGATCGATACGTTGCCTACCTTTGAAGGGGGCGTTGGCCATGTTCATAATGTCCAACCAGGCAGACAGTCTCCCTGTAACATTATCTGTTGCACCTTATCCTTGTACTGACATCTCGCCTTTTTTATCTTTTTGTTCACCTCTCTCTGTACCTCTTTTCTTTCGAGTGGATTCCCGGAGGTAAACACTTGTTTCTTCTTATTAAGCACCCCTTTCAGCTATTTCGTCACCCATGGTTTGTTGTTTGGAAATATCTTATTTGTTTTTTGGGGATCACCCAATCAACACAGAATTCAATATAGCCAGATATTACGTTAGTGAACTCATTCAGGCCAGCTGATGATTCTTCAAATACGCTCCAGGAGGTACAATCAAAGCATCCCTGCAACTGATCAATACTGTCATTGTCCCACACCTGTATTTGTTTTTCCTCCACCTTCTCCCTTTTGAGTAACTGTCTATGAGTTGGTTATAGAAAAACAGTGTTATGATCTGATCCAGCCAGTGGAGGTCTGGCCAAGGATGAATACGCTTTGGGGATCGAGCCGTAACATAGGTCATTTATCTTATTTTTCCTTGTTAGACAAGCCACATACTGGGTGTAAGTACTCAAATTGTGCATAAGAGTACAGCTATTGAAATCCCCCTGGATGAATTTGGGCACATCGGGGGAAATTGCATCAAGCTCTTGAGTGAGGTTAAAAATGATGTCAGCTGCAGTTTGCTCTTGGATGGATATGAACAACTGTCAAAAAAAGCTGGGGGGAATTCACGGGGGAGGTAGAAGGGGCGCAGCGACACTGACAGTAGCTCTATATCAGGAATGCATATTTTATTCCTGACAATCATAGTTTTACACCATCTATCATTTATCAGACCACAGACTCTGCCTCCGTGCTCCTTTACCAGTAGCTTCCCTGTCTCTGTCCGTACGAGTGATAGTGAATCCGCCAGGGGTGCCTTCAGAGTTGGGTCAAGTTTCAGAGAAGACCATCACACAGACCTCCCTGCATTCATACAGATACCGTGAGTTTACCCGCAATTCATCCATTTTCCCCTGAAGCGATTGGACATTGGAGAGCAGGGTAGTTGGAAGCGGATCTTTGTTTTGTTCCTTTTCGACCAATGCCGCACACCGCCTTCCCTGCCCCGTTTCCTCTTCCGTCTTAGTAGTCCTTCAACCCGGGTTGTTTTGTCTCACGATCTCCGCAGGTATGTCCCCTTTGATCCCTTCTCCCCAACGTGAGTTAATGACATTGTGAAAGACAGTTTCTGCTGTAGCGGATGTGTGGCGCCGTCGACTTTCTCAGAAGTTCGTGTGCTGTTTCAGGTAATAGCAAAAGGAATCCCAATAGGAGAACTATCCACTGCACGCACTTCATGTCGCTCTACCGTAGCCTAATCGGCAATCCGACGCAACATATAACACGACTGAACTACTAAAAGCAAGGCGAAAACAATGGACGAGTTGAAAGAAATTTAAACAACCAACAAGAAACAAACAAACGCAGCAGGGCACCACTGCGCAGCGCCCCAAACACACATTTGCATGTAGCCACGTGTGCACATTTTGTTCATATCCTTTTCTAGTTAGTGAGTTATTAGACCAGTTATAGGTCATTTGTAGTCAGCAATGGGGGAGTGGTTGCTTTCTACAAGAGCACAAAACATTACACTTCTGGAAATCTTTGAAAAGCGAGTCGGGTAAAGACCTTTTAATTTGTCTTAAAGGGGCAGTGTTGTTTTTTTGAGAAGGTCTTGAATAAGACCAATAGGCAGAGGGTAGCCCAATTTGGCTGATTCTCTGTAATAATGGTATGGTAATAATAATGCCTTTTATTTTGTAAAGGGGTCTTCCTCAAACACCACAGCAACATTTTCAATCACCACCTTGTCTGAAGGACCCGGTGGATAGGCAGGTTCATGTCAAGCCCTGCATGGAATGTTTCATGGAATGTTTCATGGAATGTTTCATGGAATGTAGGCTTCCATTGAACATCACACATTGACTGCTACTGTAGACTGAATGAGAGAACAGCTATGTCCATGTTAAAATGTTATGGGATGCATTTTATCCTTTGTTTTTGATGGGAGGTCACTCTGGTAGGCGTACATTATGCTCAAATACGCATTTGACCACTGTCTGAAACTGTAACTTTAAGCGGGTACAACCTCAGTGTTCACAGTAAACACATGCTGGATGTTGCACAGAATGTTCACAGTGTTCAAGTTTGCGCTCAGCAGATCAGAAATTTGCTCAGTTCTGAAAAAAATGAGAGGGAACATTGGTGGTAAGTAATGTAGTCACCGCACCCCTGATGGAATACAAACGCACCTCTCATCAATGAGTCTTTGGCCTCCGCTGATCCAGAAGGTTAACCCCTTCGCTACCACAGCCATCAGTGGCATCGGCAGCAACGGCAACACACAGGCATGAATTATAAATCCATTAAAAGAGCTAATTCATCAGGAACGCAGCTATTATCAGATGTCATGTCATTATTTTCCGCACTCATTGCTGTGCCAAGCAGCGGCTGATCCCTGTGGGTTTATAAAAACAAATATCCCATCTGGTTGGGGATGCTTCGGGACACGCGGTGCATTCTGAGCAGGGTGTTGAGCCTCTTGTGTCGGTGCGTCACCTTCGTTGATGGCGGTTGACATTGATTTGTTCTGTTTTCACTTCCAGATCATTTGTGGATTTAAATAGTCCAAAAAATAATTTTAAGGCAATTAATTGTATTTAGTTTTGAACAAATTCAAACAAAATGCATTAAAAGGAAGAAAATAAAGCACAAAAGAATATAGATATTCTTATATGTGGTTGTGACTTGTGATGTGAGCTAAAAGTAATTTGAAGCCTCCTGCGTTTCTACCTGTTCCTCACAGAGCTGTCATTAAAAGTTCCTATATTACTGTGCCAATCTCAGCAGCACTTATGTTGCTTATTCACAAAAAAAGCAGTGGTTGGAGAAATGCACTCCGATGTTAGTCTGATCGAGAGGGAAATGGAACACATTTACAGTTGTATTGTTTATGCATGGAGCAGGTCGTTTTATTTGCAATTTGACATTTTATGTTCTGGCAAACTGAGCTCAAGCATGCTACCTTGGGAAATAGTGTGGGTTTGTCTGCCAGTATCATGTTCTTAATGAGAGATGTTTCCCCTTTGAAGGTAAATATCTTTCTGGATTTCAGACTTGCAGACTTCAAATAGACATCCACATTCCGTCTCGCTAGCTAAACAAAATAAAAGATGAATCATTTAGCTGTTGTAATGATGTGAGATAACGAACAAAGGATTTCAAGCCCTTAAAGAGTAATTATGCACATTAAGAAACTGCACTCGTCTCCTGAGCAGATTAGTATTTAGAATGTGTGAATGATAAAGGTCCCACTAACCTTTGAATCCAAATAACCACCTGTGACTTGATAAAACACAACACCCCACCTTTTCCATTGATGACTCCTGTCCATATTGACCATGTCTTTCTATCACACTTTCTTTCTTTCTTTCTTTCTTTTACTTTCCCACTCTCTATTTTCTCTCTGGTCCTCATTAGCACTATGCCCTCGTTCCTGAAGACACCGGGCATCATGCTACACACATTTCCACTCACTTCATCCATTTCCGCAGCTCTCTTACAGTACCTTACCCTCACCTCATCTTACCTGAGGTTACGTAAGCCCCATGGGGGTTTGAATGGTGGTGAAGATCCTCAGTCAGTATTTTTCTTCTTAAGGCATTGCCCAATTCCCTGATCCTTGAATTGATTCGAGAGCCAATGTTCATGAGATCCAAAGTTCATCCTTCCAACAGGACAACGACCCTAAGAACTCAGCCAAGACAAAGCAGGAGTGGTTTCGGGACTCTGAATGTCCTATTGTGGCCCAGCCAGAGCCCGGGCTTGAACCCGATCGAACGTCTCTGGAGAGAACTGAAAATAGCTGTGCAGCGACGCTCCCCATCCAACCTGTCAGAGCTTGATAGGATCTGCAGAGAAGAATGGGAGAAACTCCCACAAGTGCTAGTGTGCCAAGCTTGCAGCGTCACACCTAAGAAAACTCAGGGCTGTAATTGCTGCCAAAGGTGCTTCAACAAAATACTGAGTAAAGGGTCTGAATACTTACGTAAATGTGATATTCCTATTATTTCTTTTTAATACATTTGCAAAAACTCTAAAAACAGTTTTTGCTTTGTCATTATGAGGTATTGTGTGTAGATTGATGAGGGGGGGAAATGATTTAATCCATGTAAAAATAAAGCTGTAATGTAACAAAATGTGGATAAAGACAAGGGGTCTGAATACTTTCCGAATACACTGTATATTCTGTTGGAACTATTTGATTTCTCTTTGACCTCTTCAGATATTTGGCAAGATAATGGCTGGAACGGAGTGAAGGGAATTGCATCAAACACATATAAACCATGTGTTTGATATCATTCCACTTATGCCACTCCAGCCATTACCACAAGCCCATCCTCCCCAATTAAGGTGCCACCAACCTCCTGTGTTGGATGATGTGGAATTTGAGCCACTGAAATGTGCAATATATATATATATATATATATGCAATTAGAAGAATCCGGGAATCCAACACCTTTTTAGAGGTGAGGTGCCCGGGGCAGAAACTTGTGTACTTTTGCACACGTCTTAAGCACGCTCCCTGTAGCCCGTACCCAGGACACGCAGAGCAGCAAAAGGTGATAAATGGTGCACACGGAGACAGTGAGATTGACAACTAAGGTTGAGGGTCCCCTTCTACATAAAAACATACCAGCTGTGCTAACATTACAACGTCAAGTCCTCCCCAGCACTTTTTGCTATGGGGAGGTTTGTGTAGTTTTTTATTGGGCACAGGGGAGGGTAGTGCGTTTTTTTCCCTCTTCTTCTCGTCTTTGTATCGTGACTATATTACTACATTTTGACAGTCTGATGTGACAAGTCTCCAGATGGCGAAAGACAAGGGGACAGGGCCATATGACCACATTCTCCATGGGTCCCCTAGTGAGAACGATGACTTTATGCTTCCTGTCAGTGGCGCCAGATTGCTCGAGAACATCCTGTCAAAATAAGGCCGATATTTCCTCAAATAGACTTCTTACTTCGACAATAGAGACGCATCGCATTTAACAATACGTATTAAATACATATTAACTTCTCTCAAAAAGCAGTTACTGGCCTTGGCAACTGCTAGTACAGATTGGAGTTGACAGAACATGAATTTGCGGTGTATGCTTTTTCTAGTTCGAAGTGGTTAGAGGTCTTAGAGGGATGACATCTGTTAAAAGTATAAGTAGACAATATAGAAACAGGGAAGCTAGCAAAGGGAACCAAAACAACTGCAGGAACTGACACAGCAACCATGTTTACACTCAAGGCACAAAGTCAATGCCAAAAACAGTGCATCATCGAATTACAGATAGCGACAATTCAAAATTCCTCACGCACCTACAATCTAACGCTCCAATAAAGCCTAAATATTTGTCATTTAACTTTTTAAATATTTTACATTTTATATGTGGCATAAACACAACAATTCACAATGCTTTAATCTGATTAGGCTACTTCAAAAGTTTCCTGTAGGCATGCACACGTTTGTCCAAAATATAATTCCAACGTCCTCAAAATGGTTTGACATTAAAACTTCTTCAGGATTGGTGGGTCCCCTGCGGAACGGTTGAGCTAACGTAGGCTAATGCAATTAGCATGAGGTTGTAAGTAACAACAACATTTCCCAGGACATAGACATATTTTATATTGGCAGAAAGCTTAAATCATTGTTAATCTAGCTGCACTGTTCAATTTACAGGACATATTACAGTGAAATATTACCATGCAATTGTTTGA
Organism: Oncorhynchus masou masou; assembly: GCF_036934945.1. Taxonomy (NCBI): domain Eukaryota; kingdom Metazoa; phylum Chordata; class Actinopteri; order Salmoniformes; family Salmonidae; genus Oncorhynchus; species Oncorhynchus masou. The sequence goes on along the minus strand of NC_088214.1, from coordinate 41,793,869 downwards.
GGAGAGTGCACAGTTTTGAACATGAGAAGCTATAAATAAACAAATTAAGCACATTTGGGCAGTCTTGATACGTAATTTTGAACAGAAATGCAATGCTTCATTGGATTAGTCTAACACTTTGCACATACACTGCTGCCATCTAGTGGCCAAAATCAGAATTATGGCCTTGCTCTTGCATTTCAAACATGAAATAATTCTGGTTGTTTTTTCTTTGTATTATCTTTTATCAGATCTCTTTGAGATGTCCACAAACTTGAAAATGTTTCCTTTCAAATGGTACCAAGAATATGCATATCCTTGCTTCAGGGCCTGAGCTACAGGCATTTAGATTTGGGTATGTCATTTTAGGCAAATATTGTAAATTAATTAATTTAAAAAAGGGGCCAATCCTTAAGAGATTCCCATCCAATTTTTTACGTGATTAAAGTACATGTTAGATAAGAAAATGTCAGGACATCATGAAATAAGTTAGGATTAACTTCACAGGGTGGTGAAAGCACATGGTAATAAGATTGATGGTCTTTTCAATAAATATTGAGGGTCTTATTCTGTTGACATGATGATCGATGATTGGCTGCCATTTGACAAATAAAAATGATGCATTTATAATCTTGCATATTATGTAGGCTATACCCGCACTGTATCTGCGAGCTGTTAGCAAGAGCGCATGTGAGATACCAGAGCAGGCACATTCGCTTTATCAACACAATACTTTTGGTGACAAAACCATCAGTAGTGCAAGAGTTGAAAATGTGATGAAAACCCGATTTAACTTGCATTCTTCATTCAGTACATGGGAACCTAAACACACAAGTGTTTTTGATGTGCGCTACATATTTACTTGCACACACACTTTATCCATAAAAAGTACATTTGATGAAAATGCAACACTGACGGGGAAATGCACATACAGCTGAAGTCGGAAGTTGACATACACCTTAGCCAAATACATTCAAACTCAATTTTTCACAATTCCTGACATTTAATTCTAGTAATAATTCCCTGTCTTAGGTCAGTTAGGACTCACCACTTTATTTTAAGAATGTGAAATGTCAGAATAATAGTAGAGAGAAAGATTTATTTCAGCTTTTATTTCTTTCACCGCATTCCCAGTGGGTCAGAAGTTTACGTACACTCCATTAGTATTTGGTAGCATTGCCTTTAAATTGTTTAAATTGGGTCAAACATTTCAGGTAGCCTTCCACAAGCTTCCCAATTGAATTTTGGCCCATTCCTCCTGACAGAGCTGGTGTAACTGAGTCAGGTTTGTAGGCCTCCTTGCTCGCACACACTTTTTCAGTTCTGCCCACAAATTTACTGTAGGATTGAGCTCAGTTCTTTGTGATGGACACTCCAATACTTTGACTTTGTAAACATGTACATTGAAATGTCAATTAATCTATGATGTACCTTTTGCTTTTACAAAGAAGAATGGAGCTTTCCTTTCTAGCTTGCTTGCAGGAAGGTGTTACCTAAGGACATTTGGATGTCTAAAGAAGACAATGCTAAGTGCCAAAAGCACACTCCTGAAGTGATGCTGCTAGGACCATGAATAGATGGTCTGAAGATTGTCTACATTGACTACAGTGCAGGCTGTCCAGTTTTGAACACTTCTGATCCAGAATCAGATGTGTCCAAGAGAGAATGATGTAGGGGAGCTTAGTGACTCTTCTTACCAACTGTAGGCAAGCATTTGCTATGTGTTGTCTTATGTATTCAGCATTTTCCGTGTTGGTCTTGCCAACCACCACTGTCACACCTCTGAGAAGCAGCAGTAACATCATGTAGGTCTGATATCTGATTGGAGGTTAACTTTACAGTAGCACTATTGGTCAACAACTCTAAACAACTCAGGAGCTTATAAAAGGGTCTATGATTCATTATTTGTTCCTGACCTGATGTGGTGAGATACGCTTTCCTTCTATCTCTCTTCACCTCATGAACTTTTGGGCTATGCTCTCTCTCTCTCTCTCTCTCTCTCTCTCTCTCTCTCTCTCTCTCTCTCTCTCTCTCTCTCTCTCTCTCTCTCTCTCTCAAATAGTGACTTGTAATGCTTGTTAATGCTTTGTATCTTAAGTTGATGCCTTTTATGTGAATCCATTTTTACAAAGTAAATTAAATACACTTGTATTTAGAATTCTATTATCAAACATTTCTCCATTGCCTATTACTGTAACTCAGCCATAGTCTCTTGCATATTTCTGTTTATCCTATGGAGTTAGATAAAGATAATTCATTTAATAGGCTAATTGTTTAGTCTTATTACGAGTCGCATGTGAGGTATTTATAATATCATACATGGTAAATATTATGGCCACTACATATGGCATGAAAGCCTACGTTAAAAGTGGCTGCATTGTACACAAAACAATGGATTTATTCAGTATTAGTGACTCATGCCGTAAGTTGAACACGTTTCCACAGTACAACATTATTCATACCACCAAGGAGAGAAACTCCTGAATGACAGAATGACGATACATCTGTTTTTTGTAATGAGGAGGGTACCATCTGGCGCTGGTGGGTCTGGGATGGAGATGACAGACAGGAATGACCTTGGTGTGACCTGTGTCAGATGACAGGATAGCTCATATGGACATGCCCCCAGGCAGATCGAGCCACAGACAGGCACCAAGGTGAGCTGCCCACATGCACACTTTGACTGACAGGAGTTGGGAAATCAGCCATCAACACACACGCACACGCACACACACACACACACACACACACACACACACACACACACACACTAGAGCAAGCAGAGATACAGTGTGTCTTCTTAGCTTTCATCATTGATTTTTAGGAAGGGAAATCTGTCAGCACAGACAGCCCCACAGTCTCATCTTTTTAAGAATTGAAGGTTAATGCCACACTTGTCAATTTGTTAGGGTAGCTTTACACGTGCCACACTTTGAATACAACAAAGGAAACACAAATAAGGAGAGACTTGAGATACACTCAGAGGTACACAATTGTGGTTTAGATTATTTGAAAAGTCTTCTGACTGGAAATAATCAAAATAATTGAAAACAAATGAGGAGATCGCATTCCCGGTAGAAACGCTTTCCATTTGTCAAATTGTCCCAGACAGTCATCCTCATACTGACACAATGTACACAACAACCTACAGCAGTTCCATGCTGGCAAACTGCCCCAATTATTCTCTCAATAACATCCTGTGTCGCTTGTGGCTCTCGTTAAAAAGTGGCTGCATGGTGATATCCGGAAGAAAATCTGTGACCGACCGTAGCTGACATTAGCTGTCACAACCATCTATGACAGCTCATATCATTATTATGACAGGGCTATGTACCATGAGCCTTTTCAAGTAGTGTTAACAGATCACTGTCTCTCAGAGTTGGCAGCATAGCTATGCAGTGGGGTCCAGGGCAGACATTTCAGTGACCTGAAATGGGGGGCTGCCAAACAGACATTTCAGTGACCTTAGTGAGGGGGACTGCCAAGCTGAGGCACTAGCAGATCTCACCATGCCATGAGTTGACTCCGCCCGGTGACAGATCGCCTTTTTAACAGGCCCATAAGCTTGGGCACTAGACAGCCACCCCAACTTTAAGGAGAATAAAGTGTGCACTGTGGCCAAGGACAGAACATGGTTTTCAACACGGAATCTTTCGTAGTTGTACATCTTTCGTAGTTGTACATCATTAGGAGTTGCACATCATTAGCAGTTGTACATCTTTCGTAGTTGTACATCATTAGTAGTTGTACATCATTAGTAGTTGTACATCTTTAATAGTTATACATCTTTAGTAGTTGCACATATTTAGTAGTTGCACATCATGAGTAGTTGCACATCATGAGTAGTTTTACATGTTGTGTATGATATTGGCGTGAAAGAGGTTGTCTCACATTGCAATGCTTATAATGGCATTATGATAGTTTTAACCTTGAACTTCACATTAGGCTTGTCATTAAAAGGAAAGGGGGAAACCTTGTCAGTTGTACAAGTGAATGCATTCAACTGAAATGTGTTTTCCACATTTAACCCAACCACTCTGAGTCAGCTGCCATAATCAACATCCACGGCTCCCGGGGAACGGTCTTGCTCAGGGGCAGAATTACATATTTTTACCTTGTCAGCTGTGGGGATTCGATCCAGCAACCTTTCGGTTACTGGCCCAATGCTCTAACCACCTGTCATCGTGTCAATACTTTCACAATTTACACTACCGTTAAAAAGTTTGGGGTCACTTATAAATGTCCTTGTTTTTGAAAGAAAAGCACATTTTTTGTCCGTTAAAATAAAATGATTAACAAAATACAGTGTAAACATTGTTAATGTTGTAAATGACTATTGTAGCTGGAAACGGCTGATTTTTTATGGAATATCCACGTAGGCATACAGAGGACCATAATCAGCAACCATCACTCCTGTGTTCTAATGGCATGTTGTGTTAGCTAATACAAGGTTACCATTTTAAAAGGCTAATTGATCATCAGAAATGTCCCACCCTGATCTGTTTCACCTGTCTTTGTGATTGTCTCCACCCCCCTCCAGGTGTCGCTCATCTTCTCCATTATTCCCTGTGTATTTATACCTGTGTTCTCTGTTCGTCTGTTGCCAGTTTGTTTTGTTTCGTCAAGCCTACCAGCGTTTTCCCCTCTGCTCCTGTCTCTTGATTGTTCCTGTTTGCTTGTTTTCTTATTTTCCTGTTTCATTGCCCGTTCGGCATGCCCTGACCCTGAGCCTGTCTACCGTCCTGTAGTTTTGCCCCACCTACCTGGATTCCTGAGCCCTTCCTGCCCTTCACCCGTCTTTTGCCTGCCCCTGTCGGATTAATAAACTGTTGTTACTCCGACGTCATCTGCATCTGGGTTTTACCTTAAAACCTGACAGTACGAACTGGCCATGACTGACCCAGCAGACTCGGACCAGCTGCGCAACGCCTTCTCCTCCTAAGGAGCCACCATTGTTAGGCACGAGAAATTGGCTGGGAGGCAGCCTACTACAGCCTACTCCTCTGTAAATCGGCAGTCAGCAGCACCGCCACACTGGTCACTCCGGCTTCCCGGGAGCCCCGCTTACCTCCCCTGGAACATTTCAATGGAGAGCCGGGCACCTGTTGGGCGTTTCTAGCCCAGTGTGCCCTCATTTTTGAGCTTCAACCTTCCTCCTTCTCCTCGGACCGCTCTAAACTAATGTGCCTTATCACGCTGATGTACGGGAGGGCACTCGCCTGGGCTACAGCGGTATGGGAGCAACAGCCGGCCATATGCGGCAGGCTGGAGGAATTTGTGGGTGAGGTAAAGAAGGTGTTTAATGCTTCAGTCTTCGGGAGAGGCTGCCAGGAAGCTACTCCAGCTGCGGCAGGACTCCCACAGTGTGGCAGACTATGCCTGGACCAGAAACCGCTGTTCGACATGTTCCTACTCAGTCTCGGGGGAGGTCAAGGTCGAGCTTGCAGCCCGGGAATTACCCATGGATCTCGATTCCCTCATTTCCTTGACCATCAGGATAGATGGGCGACTATGGGAACAATGAAGGGAGAAGAGATTAGATTTCGCTCGCCTGTCCAAGGATTCCATCTCGCCTCCGAGGCATCCTGGAAGCCCTCGATGGACCCGTTGCCGAAAGAATCCGAGGCTACCCGAGGTTCCCCGAGAGTCACCAAAGACGTTCGAGTCACCGTTTCCCAAGCCTATGCAACTAGGCAGAGCTGGGGTGTCGCCAGCGGAATGGCGAAAGACCTGGCTCACCGGTAGGAGCGAGTACTCTGATGGGCCATATGGAGAACTTTTCTTCACCTCCTACTCGCACCCAGTATCATGCCATTCTGCTGTGGAGAAACCAGTCAAAATCTCTCCGGGTCCTCATTGACTCTGGGGCAGATGAGAGCTTTTTGGACGCTACCCTGGCTTCTGAGCTGGATATCCCCATGCAGGCCCTCTCCATTCCCATGGACGTTAGAGCACTGGACAGGCATTCTATAGGCCGGGTCACCCACACTACCGCTACCATCAACCCATGTGTGTCATGTAACCACAGCGAGGCCATCCAGTTCCTGCTCATTAAGTCTCCTCAGGTTCCCGTGGTATTGGGATTCTCCTGGCTCCAGCGACATGATCCCCTCATTAACTGGTCTACTGGTGCCATTATAGGCTGGAGCCTGTTCTGCCACGCCCATTGCCTGAAGTCAGCACAACCTGCCCCGGGGGGCTCGGAAGTTGCCCCAGCCCTCTCTTCCATTCCTGCGGAGAACCAGGACATCCGGAAGGAGTTCAGTAAGGCCAGGGCCACTTTGCGTTCGCCGCACTGATCATATGACTGCAGAATTGACCCTCTTTCTGGCACTACTCCGCTACAGGGAACAACTGTACACTCTGTCGGGACCAGAGACCAAGGTGATGGAGACCTACTGTACATTGGGGACTCCCTAGCTGTGGGCTTCATCAGTCCTTTGTCCTCTCCAGCCTGCACAGGATTCTTCTTTGTCGAGAGAAGGACAAGACCCTGCGCCCGTGCATCGATTACTCAATGACTTAACCTGTTCTACTAGCAGAACCCCTCGCCAAAAACCAAATACAAATCAACAGAAATCTCATAAATCAAATTTCTCAAACATACAAATATTAGGCACCATTTTAAAGATACAATTCTCATTAACCCCGCCACAGTGTCCGATTTCAAATAGGCTTTACAGCGAAAGCACCACAAACGATTATGTTAGGTCACCACCAACTCACAGATAAACATAGTCATTTTTCCAGCCAATGAGAGGAGTCACAAAAAGCACAAATAGAGATAAAATTAATCACTAACCTTTGATGATCTTCATCAGATGACACTCATAGGACTTCATGTTGCACAATACATGTATGTTTTGTTTGATAAAGTTCATATTTATATTTAAAAAATCTCAGGATACTTTGGCGCGTTACGTTCACTACTTCCAAAAACATCCGGTGATATTGCAGAGAGCCACATCCTTTTACAGAAATACTCATTATAAATGTTGATTAAAATACAATTGTTAGACATGGAAATATAGATATACCTCTCCTTAATGCAACCGCTGTGTCAGATTTCAAAAAAACTTTACGGAAAAAGAAAACCATACAATAGTCTGAGAACGGCGTTAAGAATTTGTTTTGTTTTATCCGCCATGTTGGATTCAACAGAAATCAGAAATAACATTATAAATATTCCCTTACCTTTGATGATCTTCATCAGAATGCACTCCCAGGAATCCTAGTTCCACAATAACTGTTTGATTTGTTCTATAATGTCCATTATCTATGTCCAAGTAGCTACTTTTGTTAGGGCGTTTAGTACACAGATCCAAATGCTCGTGCAGGTCCAGCCGAACGTCAGACAAACTTCAAAAAGTTATATTACAGGTCATAGAAACATTTCAAACTAAGTATAGAATCAATCTTTAGGGTGTTTTTATCATAAATCTTCAATAACGTTCCAACCGGAGAATTCCATTGTCTGTAGAAAAGCCATGGAACGCAGGTTGCTATCATGTGAAATGCGCATGACCAGGACCTGGCTCTCTGCCAGACCACTGACAAAGAGCTCTCATCTGGCCCCACATCACAGTGGAAGCCTCATTCAAGTTTCTAAAGACGGTTGACATCTAGTGGAAGCCTTAGGAAGTGCAACATAACCAATACCCCACTGTGTATTCAATACGGGCTGGGTTGAAAATCGACCAACCTCAGATTTCCCACTTCCTGTTTGGATTTCTTCTCAGGTTTTTGCCTGCCATATGAGTTCTGTTATACTCACAGACACCATTCAAACAGTTTTAGAAACTTCAGAGTGTTTTCTATCCTAAACTAATAATAATATGCATATATTAGCAACTGGGACTGAGGAGCAGGCCGTTTACTCTGGGCACCTTTCATCCAAGCTACTCAATACTGCCCTTGCAGCCATAAGAAGCTAAAGAAGCAATAAAACAGGCCTTCTTTAGACTAGATGAGTATCTGGAGCTTCAGCGTTTGTGGGTTCGATTACAGGCTCAAAATGGCCAGAAACAAAGACCTTTCTTCTGAAACTCGCCAGTCTATTTTGTTTTGAGAAATTAAGGCTATTCCATGCGAGAAATTGCCAAGAAACTGAAGATCAATGCTGTGTATGACTCCCTTCACAGAACAGCGCAAACTGTCTCTACCATAATAGAAAGAGGAGTGGGAGGCCCCGGTGCACAACTGAGCAAGAGGACAAGTACACTAGTGTCTAGTTTGAGAAACAAAAGCCTCACAAGTCCTCAAATGGCAGCTTCATTAAATAGCACCTGCAAAACACCAGTCTCAACATCAACAGCGAAGAGGCGACTCCGGGATGCTGGCCTTCTAGGCAGAGTTGCAAAGAAAAAGCCATATCTCAGACTGGCCAATCAAAAGAAAAGATTGAGATAGGCAAAGGAACACAAACACTGGACAGAGGAACTCTGCCTAGAAGGCATTGAGACTGGTGTTTAGTGGGAGGGGCAACTCCCAGGTGGAGAGCCATACCTTCTGCCCTAGCCTATACCGTGGAGCCGGGGTCCGATGGCGATCCGCTTGATCAATACCTGGAGGTGATCTTAAGGAGGGCGACCGGGCTCTCCTCCAGGTACGACGACAGAGGCGGGCAAAAATCTGGGCAGACTGTATTATTTACAACATTAACTATGTCTACACTGTATTTCTTACCAATTTGATGTTATTTTAATGGCCTAAAAAAAGAAGGAAAAAAAAGAAAAAAATACATTTATAAGTGACTCCAAACTTTTGAACGGTAGTGTATATTCTGAGGTGTCATTGAGAACACGAGGCTTGCTCTCCTTCATTATCAATCATTCATTAAAAATCATGTCAACGATGACGCCCACATAAAATGCTTGGCTTGCAGTTTTGCAGGTGTCATTTGAAACGGCATTTTCAATCACATACCTAAGATAAAAATGTAGATTCTTTGTTTAAATAAAGTCCTTGGTGGAATGTATAACTGGGGTTGTATCGACGCTCTGCTTAACTGAAGACGGTGACACCGAGCAATTGACTAATGAAGGGCATATGTGCGCAATGGCCTTGAATGTTAGTGTAACTGATGGCTGCATCAATCACTGGAATGTCATTATTCAAAAGACATCACAGAACTTTATCGAAAGTGGGTCAAAGGAGAACTTTGTGACATTGTGTTTGATGCATGATGGTGGATGGTGGATTCGCGCAAGGCGTTTAACCATGGAGGAATGTAAACTGAAGTTTTGCTAAAACATTTAGTCGACGAACAAGCAGAATTGCCAACAGCGAGATACGTTACCTCAGGCTCTACATAGTTAACATATAATCTTCAATTGTGGGGAAATAACTCATAAGGACATGTTTATATGTATGAAGGGAGGTGGCAGCTTTTTATGTCTTTGTGAAATGGCGGAACAGATGGTCGTGAAAAACACAGGTCTGTGTGGCGGTCTCTCATGTGTGCGTGTGTGCTGTCAGAATTACTGTGTGATTCTGCACGAGTATGCAGAGCATGTAGTTATCACCGAGGCAGAGTGTGTTCATGTGTGCCTAGGTGGGCACAGTGCTGCTAGTACTGTTCATCCGTAGACCACACACATTTTCTGTTTATGTTCAAATGAGTTAGTACTTTGCATTACAAATAAGTATTGAACAGGTAAAACACAATTAAAATCAGGAGCTTTAGATCTGACTGTGTATTTTGAAGGTTTGCCATTGCCATTTGTTGCATTGCCATCATTAAATGACACAGTGTACCTTCCAGATGTTGACATTTCAGAAACCGTGATGACGGTGAGTAAAGTGTTTATGAATGTAAACAATTATACAAACTAAACAAAGGAAATCATTTAAACGTGTTGCAATACAGTGCATTAAAGTGACTAGGCATATCAGCCATTGTAAAGTGGCTTTGTGCTCTATAGCTGCCCTCGCAGCAGCAACACAAAAAGAACAAAAAGTATGTAGGCTCCTTAGTCACTTTAAAGATTAGTAATATTTATTAAAAAAATGTCTATGAGCACAAAAAAAGACGATGAGAAAAGCTGATGAAGATGTCTGCATTTAATACATGGCTAGTAATTAGCCAACCCCCATGGTGTCTTTATATTCCTATGCTGAGCCCACAAAGATATTCAATAGGGACGATATTGCCCAGCGTTGCCAAGGAGTTAACCTGAAATCCGTCTTGCAGAGAAAAAAACAGCCTCAGATGGTAAGATTCATTATATCTAAATGAGACCTTGAAACCAATGCACACTCAACAAACATGATGTAATATTTTCAGGCGATGAAGAACAGGACGTAATGAAAGAGCATTATGCTCAGTTCAAGATGAATGTCAGACACATAATTCCACTAGAATGTTTCCTTGTATGAACTAATATGCACTAGTATTTTCGTGCCACAAGCTTTTCAGACTGTAAGGTTGTTCAGTTGGTTTTGGTTGGTGCTGTCCTTGGCCCTGATATGAACCAATGAGTCTCTGTCCGTGGTCCTGAAAGGTTAACTTTTGTTAGTTCTGAAAGGACAGCGCTTTGCCTTTCCACAGTCTTCCCAGAGCCATAAACCCCAAATTCTCTAATGTGAGTCTGAAAGCTTTTATGCCTGGTGTCATATAATGGTGTTGTGGCCTGGTGTCACATTGTAGTTAATTATTCAAGCAAAGCACTACAATTCCAGAAACTTTGGCCCGTCTCTTTTTCCTGTTGAATAACAACATTTTGTGTAATCTAGAAATAATGTTTTGAACAGGGTTCATGTATGAAGAAAGTTAATTGTGTGGAGATCAAATGTCAAATGGCAAATGCCCAGGAGGCTCTTGTGTATTACCGTGCAACACCAATACACAATGTAAGCCTGTTGATCATGAATGGCCATTTTGACAATAAAAAAGGAGCTGTTTGAAGCATGCTCACCAATAACAGCATGACGATTTGTCATTATAGGTTATTGCACACTCAAAATTATAAAGCAATCATGAGATCTCAAAACTGAACATAGGGTGTAACAAAGCACCCAGTGTTGGCAAGCACCTAGTTAAAGCCGTAAAACCAAACACACATTAATGACGACACTTTGACATCAATCACAATAACTGTGCAATTTCTCCAACCCACATAATCACAGTCACATGCAATCATAACACAGTTGTCTTATCACTGGCTATCATACAGGAGCTACACGCTCAATACAAATCATCCACGCACAGTCCATCCTGTGATGCATTGTGTACGATGACTCGTCATCTAACATTTTGATCTCAAAACTCTTTTGATATATTGTGCTATGCGTCAGGAAAACAGTGAGGCACACATTGGATGAAAAGGATCCGAACTAAGTGAATTTAATTTTCAAATAGGGGTGCCTTAGTTCCTTCAATAGCAGTATTGAGGGCATTATGTGCATCGCCATCTGTCTGTTTCTCCTTACTTTCATTACGACTTCAGAGCTCTTTGTTACTCTTTCATTACACGTGTATTCCTCCCGCGTTATCTCTGCCATGTTTATGGTTGGCAGTAAGCCAGATCAGAGATGGGATTTTACTGTCAATGAATGCAGTGCAGTTTTTTATGTAATCTTCCCAGGCTATAGCTGGCTGCACAATAAAGCTCCAATAATTACTACATGAATCTATTTGCATGTCAAAAAAAGTTCAATCACATCTTAGAGCCAAATAGAGAATAAAAGCTGTTGCCAACCCTAACTCAAGGGGAGATTTATATATACTGTAGAGCACCTACTTATTCCAATATTTGTAGTTATTTTTCCTATTTTCTACATTTTAGAAAAATAGTGAAGACATCCAAACAATGAAATAACACATCTGGAATCATGTAGTATCCAAATAGGTGTTAAACAAATCAAAATATATTTTATATTTGAGATTCTTCACATAACCACCCTTTGCCTTGATGACAGCTTGGCACACTCTTGGCATTCTCTCAACCAGTATCACCTGGAATGCTTTTCCAACAGTCTTGAAGGAGTTCCCACAAATGCTGAACACTTGTTGGCTGCTTTTCCTTCACTCTGTGGTCCAAGTCATCCCAAACCATCTTAATTGGGTTGAGGTCGGATGATTGTGGAGGCCAGGTCATCTGATGAAATACTCCATCACTCTCCTTCTTGGTCAAAGTCTGGAGGTGTGTTGGGTCATTGTCCTGTTGAAAAACAGGACAATGAATGAGTATGAGTATGTATCCTGTATATATACAGTTGAAGTCGGAGGTTTACATACACCTCAGCCAAATACATTTAAACTCAGTTTTTCACAATTCCTGACATTTAATCCTAGTAAAAATTCCCTGTCTTAGGTCAGTTACGATCACCACTTTATTTTAAGAGAATGTGAAATGTCAGAATAATAGTAGAGAGAAGTATTTGTTTCAGCTTTCATTTCTTTCATCACAATCCCAGTGGGTCTGTCACGCCCTGACCTTAGAGAGCCTTTTAATGTCTCTATTTGGTTTGGTCAGGGTGGGCATTCTATGTTTTGTTATCTATGATTTTCTATTTCTATGTTTTGGCCTGGAATGGTTCTCAATCAGGGAAAGCTGTCTATCGTTGTCACTGATTGGGAACCATACTAAGGTAGCCCTTTTTCCCTCCTTTCTTTGTGGGAAGTTGACTTTGTTTAGGGCACCTATCCTTGAGCTTCACGGTTTGTTTGTAGTGTTTCTGTCAACATCATCTTAAATAAAGGATATGTACGCTCACCACGCTGCACCTTGGTCCTCCTCCTTCAACAGCCGTGACAGGGTCAGAAGTTTACATACACCCCATTAGTATTTGGTCAAATTGCTTTTAAAATGTTTAATTATCTTGGGTCAAACGTTTCGGATAGCTTCCCACAATAAGTTGGTTGAATTATGGCCCATTCCTCCTCACAGAGCTGTAACTGAGTCAGGTTTGTAGGCCTCCTTGCACGCACATGCTTTTTCAGTTCTGCCCATTTTCTATAGGATTGAGGTCAGGGCTTTGTGATGGACACTCCAATACCTTGACTTTGTTGTCCTTAAGCCATTCTACCACAACTTTGGAAGTATGCTTGCGGTCATTGTCCATTTGGAAGACCCATTTGCGAACAAGCTTTAACTGATGTCTTGAGATATTGCTTCAATATATCCACATAATTTTCCTTCGTCATTATGCCATCTATTTTGTGAAGTGCACCAGTCCCTTCTGCAGCAAAGCACCCCCACAACATGATGCTGCCACCCCCGTGCTTCACGGTTGGGATGGTGTTCTTTGGCTTGCAAGCCTCCCCCTTTTCCCTCCAAACATAACGATTGTCATTATGGTCAAACAGTTCTATTTTTGTTTCATCAGACCAGAGGACATTTCTCCAAAAAGTATGATCTTTGTCCCCATGTGCAGTTGCAAACCGTAGTCTGGCTTTTTTAATGGCGGTTTTGGAGCAGTGGCTTCTTCCTTGCTGAGCGGCCTTTCAGGTAATGACAATATAGGACTTGTTTTAGTGTGGATATAGATACTTTTTTTTACCTGTTTCCTCCAGCATCTTCACAAGGTCCTTTGCTGTTGTTCTGGGATTGATTTGCACCTTTCACACCAAAGTACGTTCATCTCTAGGAGACAGAACACGTCTCCTTCCTGAGCAGTATGACGCCTGCGTGGTCCCGTTGTGTTTATACTTGCATACTATTGTTTGTACAGATGAACGTGGTACCTTCAGGCGTTTGAAAATTGCTCCCAATGATGAACCAGACTTGTGGAGGTCTACAAAGGTCTTGGCTGATTTATTTTGATTTTCCCATGATGTCAAGCAAAGAGGCACTGAGTTTGAAGGTGGGCCTTGAAATACATCCACAGGTACACCTCCTATTGACTCGAATTATGTCAATTTTCTGGAAGTTTCCAAGCTGTTTAAAGGCACAATCAACTAAGTGTATTTAAACTTCTGACCCACTGGAATTGTGATACAGTGAATTATAACTGAAATGATCTGTCTAAACAATTGTTGGAAAAATTACTTTTGTCATGCACAAAGTATATGTCCTAACCGACTTGCCAAAACTATAGTTTGTTAACAAGACATTTGTGTAGTGGTTCAAAAACAAGTTTTAATGACTCCAATATATATACTTACACTACATTACCAAAAGTATGTGGTCACCTGCTCATCGAACATCTCATTCCAAAATTATGGGCATTAATATGGAGTTGATCCCCCCCTTTGCTGCTATAACAGCCTCCACTCTTCTGGGAAGGCCTTCCACTATATGATGGAGCATTGCTGCGGGGACTTGCTTCCATTCAGCCACAAGAGCAATAGTGAGGTTGGGCACTGATGTTGGGCGATTAGGCCAGGCTCACAGTCGGCGTTCCAATTCATCCCAAAGGTGTTCGATGGGGTTGAGGTCTCTGCGGGCTAGTCAAGTTCTTCCACACCGATCTCAACAAACCATTTCTGTATGGCCCTCGCTTTGTGCACAGCGGCATTGTTATGTTGAAATAGGAAAGGAACCTTCCCCATACTGTTGCCACAAAGTTGTAGCGTTAAGAGGGCCTAGACCAAACCATGAAAAAATTACCCAGACTATTATTCCTCCTCCACCAAACTTTACAGTTAGCACTGTGCATTTGGGCAGGTAGCATTCTCCTGGCATCCGCCAAACCAAGGTATGTCCGTCGGCCTGCCAGATGGTGAAACTTAATTCATCACCCCAGAGAACGAGCTTACACTGCTCCATTTTTACTCGCTCAGCGCTTCAGCACTCGGCCGTCCCGTTCTGTGAGCTTGTGTGGTCTACCACTTAGCGACTGAGCTGTTGTTGCTCCTAGACGTTTCCACTTCACAATAACAGCACTTACAGTTGGTCGGGGCAGCTCTAGCAGGGCAGTAATTTGGCGAACTGACTTGTTGGAAAGGTGGCATCCTATCCTACGTTGAATGTCACTGAGCTCTTCAGTAAGGTCATGCTACCACCAATGTTTGTCTATGGCAATTGCATGGCTGTGTGCTCAATTTTATATACGTCAGCAACAAGTATGTCTGAAATAGCCAAATCCACTCATTTGAAGTGGCGTCCACATACTCTTGTTTATATAGTGCAGGCCTGGACAATGGCTGGCCCCGGGGCCATATGGTGCCGTGACCTTATTCAATACGGCCCGCGGAATCATGTTCAGATCAAATAAAGAATTTGTGATAGTAAAGTTTTGAAAAACTTATTTGTTGTGTTTCCATGCAGCCCAGAGTTTACATTTTTTTATAGGCAATGTGGAATGCCTCATTCTAGAAGCTTTTGGGGTATTGAAAATAAGTCCCGAGAGCATGGCGCAACTCTTGATCAGGTTAGCACCGTTACATTTCCAATGGTGGACAAGATGCAAATGGACCAAATTGATGGAAATAAATCTATTACTACCCTGCAACTTTTACCCAATTTCCTGAATAATGTATCAATTGAAAGAGCTCTAAGATGCACGGGAAACCTAACGATCACATCTTGGGTCGATCAATCTTCAGATCGGACTAGGGCGCTGACCTCTACGGAAACTGCGGAAGCCACTGCAGAAATCCAGCTGTCATCTCCTCCAGGCTCTTATTATTGTCTGCCGATTTTAATGGCTTGCCGGATTTTTATTGATTGTGATTCAGGCTGCTGTTGAGTGGCTATTAAGAACTTCTTTAATGGCTCCCCATTTTAGTGTGTACAAAAACACGCCTTCAATTTGGCTTAGTGAAGCGTGGAAGCTTGCGCCTTCCTCTGGTGTTCATCACATGATCTCATTTGTATGGCACATTTGGAATGCAGATGAGGTTTCAGGACGGATATCGTGACTGTTTGGCTTTGTGGTAAGGAGAATGGGTGGATGATTATCTATTATTTTGAGATGATATGCAGACTGCTGAGAGACATAGAAGACTGGAATTTCCTGATTTAGCTACACATACTGTACAGTACGTATAAATATAGACACCTTTGCATTTGTGAAATATTTCATAAGGAATGTTTGTTTGTCTCCCTTGATTTTGTACTTTTGGTCTGAAAGGTGAAAATAAGACTGGCTGCTGGATATGACTAATATTGAGAGGATCTCCCACTCCCCACCTTCTATTTAGAGGCTCTCTATCTATCACACCAGGTGAGCTGGGGGGCCATCCTACCTTGGCCCAAGTGTTCCCTGCACAGCGTCAGTTCTTAAACCTTCTCCCCTCTCAGATGTCCCTCTTTCCAGAGTCTAAATCCTGCAGAGTGGGATCAATGATCACACACACTGGCTGACCTGTCCTCAGAGCTTCTCCCATCAGGCCCTCCTCCGAGTAGAATTGAAACCACAAACGCACTATGAAATGGGATACGCTAGCCGAGAATGAACATCTGCATTAACTGCAATGTCCTTCAAACATTCTTTCATATTTTTGGATTCAAGATATTTCAGACATTATGGGATCTAGCCACCCCATTACAGAACATTACGGAAAGAAACTCAGGGCCAGTGTTACTTCAAAGCACTATTTGACTTACAGATGTACAATCTTAATTTGATCACCATGTTTTAGGATAACGTTTGTGCAATGCAGGAAAGTATCCACTATTTGAGGTTTAAAAAGGCTTCTGAAGTTTGTAATTTTCACTTGGAAATTTCAGACCTGATCCCCCCCTAAAAATTTTTTTTATTAAATATAATACACATAATAATTAACAATTCCTGTTGCTACAGGATTATTTACCTGCTGGAGCAAACTGGCTCAAATTAAGATTTTATATCTGTACAATATCTGTCTGTATGAAATAAATTGTTGATTCGAAAAAGCTGTAGGTGTACCTTTGAAGTTGACCCTGTCTGTCCTTCCTCTTGTATATCTTGATTTGTAGTCATTTTGGCAACAACATGATTTGATTATGAAATAAATAACACCCTTGAACAGTTCATTTGTAATCAGGCAGTATCTGACTACATCCCTTCAAAACCACAATGTCTCATCATGGTCGAACCGGAGATAGAACTGATCATAGTTCTGTAGAGCACATCTAATTCTAATGAAATGTTGGAGCCACTTCCAAACCCAGATTACCTAACTGGCAACCCAACTGACACTTCGGGTGGCTAAAGAGAATAAATATCACTCTTCACTATTTCAGCCAGGGTTTTTAAATGAGTGTCCTAACCCCTGTCAGTAGAGGATGGTGATTCCCCGTTACATTTCCACAAGAACTGTGTCCGGTGTAGCCTGTCCTCTCAGCGGGACTCTAAATCTGGTCAGTATTAAAAATACATTAGTTATGATCATTCGCACGACGAGCCAATACCCAATGAGCCTAGCGGGGTGGCTGACATTAAGCCCGGAAATGGTCATTTTCGAAAGATAAATACATCAAATGCTTTCTTTCTCTGTGCCATGAGTGGGTGGATGCTTGACATCCATGATGTACTTACAAGGTCGCTGCTTATTGCAGAGGTTGGAAAGAAGGAGCAGCATGGACTCGCGGTGGTACCTGGACTAGTGTTTGAAGCTCTCATGATAAAGCCATCCGTAAATCAATTGGAGTAAGTCAGCCCCAATTAGTGTCCCGAAGCAACCAAAGGAACTTCCCATTACATAATTTCTAAGCTGAAATATAGTGGGTACCAAAAGGTTATGATGAAATCCAAAAAGTAAAACTATGTGGTAATAACTAACATCACGTTACCAAAACATACAGTACATGCAGGATTTGGAAAACTAAATGTGACAAGAGTTGCTTGTCATCGGTATAAAACAAAGGCATGCAAGCTAGTCTAGTGGTAGTGCTGCCACCCCCTGACCCTATGAGCCCCTTGGAGGCAGCGATTCGGTCCCCCTTTCCGACACACACTTTCTGTTTCCCTCTAATCTACAGGGAGCTCCAAAAGTATTGGGACAGTGACACATTTTCTGTTGTTTTGGGCTCTGTACTTCGGCACAATAACTATGAGGCTAAAGTGCAAACGGATAGCTTTAATTTGAGGTTATTTTCATTGCAGCACTTTATGTACATCGTCCCTACTATTTTAGGCGACCAAAACTATTGGAACAAGTTCACCTATGTGTGTATTTAAGTAGGCAAAGGTTTAGTATTTGGTCCCATACAACTGGCACGCAATGATTACATCAAGCTTGTGACTCTACGACCTGGTTGGATGCATTTGCTGTTTGTTTTGGTTGCGTTTCAGATTATTTTATGACCGGTAGAAATGAATAGTAAATAATGTCATGTGGAATTTTGGAGTTACTTTCATTGTAAATAAGAATATAATATGTTTCTAAACACTACCAGGATTATGGATGGTCCTGAATTAATCTTGAATAATGATGAGTGAGAAAGTTCTAGATGCACAAATATCAGAAAAAAATGTTAACCTCCCCTGTTATTGTAATGGTGAGAGGTTAGCAATCCTTGGAGGCACAGAATAATCTGAAACACACCAAAACAAACAGAAAATGCATCCAGCAAGTTTGTCAAGTCACAAAGTTGATGTAATCATTGTGTGCCAGGAGTATGGGACCAAACACTAAACTTTTGACCACTTTGATACACATAAATCAAATCAAATCACATTTTATTGGTCACATACACGTTGTGAAATGCTTTTGTTTCATGCTCCAACAGTGCAGTAATATCTAACAAGTAATATCTAGTAATTTCACAACATACCCAATACACACAGATTTAAGTAAACAAATGGATTTAAGAATATATAAATAAATGGACGAGCAATGTCAGAGCGGCATAGACCAAGATACAGTTGGATAGAATAGAATACAGTATATACATATGCAAAATATGTAAACATTATTGAAGTGACTAGTGGTCCATTTATTAAAGTGGCCAGTGATTTCAAGTCTATGTATATAGGCAGCGGCCTCTAATGTGCTAGTAATGGTTATTTAACAGTCTGTTGGCATTGAGATAGAAGTTGTTTTTCAGTCTCTCGGGTCCCACCTTTGATGCACCTGTACTGGCCTCGCCTTCTGGATGATAGTGGGGTGAACAGGCCACAGCTCGGGTGTGTAACGGCATTCTTCGTTTGTTGAATGAGAGTCGGACCGAAATGCAGCGTGTTGGTTACTCATGTTATTTAATGAAACAAATGAATCGCGGTACATGAAATAACTGATAAATACAAAAAACAACAAACGGAACGTGAAACCTATTATAGCCTATCTGGTGAACACTACACAGAGACAGGAACAATCACCCACGAAATACAAAGTGAAACCCTGGCTACCTAAATACGGTTCCCAATCAGAGACAACGAGAATCACCTGACTCTGATTGAGAACCGCCTCAGGCAGCCAAGCCTATACAACACCCCTACTCAGCCGCAATCCCAAATACTACAAAACCCCACTATGAAATACAACAACATAAACCCATGTCACACCCTGGCCTGACCAAATATATAACGAAAACACAAAATACAATGACCAAGGCGTGACAGGGTGGTTGTTGTCTTTGATTATCTTTTTGTCCTTCCTTATACTCTAAGTGAATTTGTCCCAATACTTTTGATCCCCTAAAATGGGGCAACTATGTCCAAAAAGTGCTGTAATTTCTAAGCGGTTCACCCCGATATGGATGAAAATATATCAAATGTGTCAAATATTAAATTAAAGCTGACAGTACGCATTTGAACCTCATACTCATTGTATAATTTCAAATCAAAAGTGGTGGAGTAGAGCCAAACAACAACAAATGTGTCACTGTGCCAATACTTTTGTAGCTCACTGTATCTCCCCATCTCATATTCTAATCTATATCTATCAATAAAACTTCAATACATTTCAATTTGTTTTTTTTGTTTTTTTACACATGCGTGCAGTGCACAGTGGGCATGGTGTTACATCTGGCTGGGGAGGCTGTTACCGCTCCAGCCTTCTCTTGCCCCATCATGACACATTATCCTGAACCGAGTGGGAGACGTTTATCTGCTCGGGGGCCAGTAGACGTCAAGTCAACACACAAGTGTCTGAAGAATGAATGAACGCAGCAGTGCATCCGCTACACAGCACAATAACAAACGCCTATCTTACCCGGGACAGACATCCATTTCAAATGGACGCCGATGCTGGGTGTTGACAAGAAACCATACCAGTGCAGAGGTTAATGAGGACCACAGGCCCCAACACAGGTCCCAGTGTCAGGCAAAGAGGTCTGTCAATCTAATGAGCAGCGCAGAACCTAATGACCATAAGTGGAAAAACGTCATGCTCTCAGTTGGATTCTGATTCACAAAGCGCACAGATGCTTGCATAAATTTAACAAGCCACTTGAGGCCAAATTGAAATGTCAATGTTTTCAATCGTTCAGCGGGTTTTTTCTGCCCAAAAAAGGAAAAGGTTTAAGCCTGACAGAAAGGATTTTGCCTTGTAGTGAGGCAAACTGAAAAAAGGAGTCATGACTTTGCTGAAAATTCAAGCTAAAACTGTAGGAGCATAGTTGTCAGTAAGTTAGAAAGTCTCTGTTCTTTATGAAAACTGAAAGTAGAGAATGATGATCATGACAGCCGGCAGGTCAGACAGAATGCCAACTATGGGAATACAACATGCAACAATCCCACACATCAGCTCCACATAAGACCGTGACATGGCCCATAGATGAAAATGAAACGTTCCATGTCACATTCTATTAAACCCGACCACAATGTTTAAAAAAAGGGTCCTTCAGTTTTCTATTATTTTCCACATTATACAATGCCCCCGCAGACATACAGTGGTATCCCACTGTCGTACTGTTTAACTGTACGAACTGTATGTAACTCAGGAATCAAACAATATGCCAGGAGCTATCTTTTATGGGACTTTATGTCTATCTATCAGTGTGTGTGTCACAGAATTCTTCCTGGGAAGGAGAGGCGGACCAAAACGCAGCGTGGTTATTTTGATACATCTTTCATAAAGATGACAATAGAACA
Source organism: Oncorhynchus masou masou (assembly GCF_036934945.1). Taxonomy (NCBI): domain Eukaryota; kingdom Metazoa; phylum Chordata; class Actinopteri; order Salmoniformes; family Salmonidae; genus Oncorhynchus; species Oncorhynchus masou. Next base: position 41,772,986 of record NC_088214.1, on the reverse strand, counting down.
ATATACAAAAACAAGAAACGTGAAAACGTGAAAACAGCCCTATCTGGTGTAACAAACACAAAGACAGGAACAATCACACACAAAACCCATGTAACGGGTTTCTTCTAACTCCTCCTCTGACGAAGAGGTGGAACAAGGATCGGACCAAAATGCAGCGTGGTTAGTTAGATACATCTTTAATGAAGATGAAACACGAACAATACAAAACAACGAACGTGGAAAACCGAAACAGCCCTATCTGGTGCAACAAACACAGAGACAGGAACAATCACCCACAAACACACAGTGAAACCCAGGTGACCTAAATATGGTTCCCAATCAGAGACAATGACTAACACCTGCCTCTGATTGAGAACCATATCAGGCCAGACATAGAAATAGACAAACAAGACATCCAACATAGAATGCCCACTCAGATCACACCCTGACCAACCAAGACATAGAAACATACAAATAAACTATGGTCAGGGTGTGACAACCCAACACAAAACAGGCTACCTAAATATGGCTCCGAATCAGAGACAATGACTAACACCTGCCTCTGATTGAGAACCATATCAGGCCCAAACACAGAAACAGACAAACAAGACATCCAACATAGAATGCCCACTCAGATCACACCCTGACCAAACAAAACATAGAACATACAAAGCAAACTATGGTCAGGGTGGACTCCGGCCGCAAAACCTGAACCTATTGGGGAGGGTCTGGGTGGGCATCTGTCCGCGGTGGAGGCTCTGGTGCTGGACGTGGCCCCCACTTCACCATAGTCTTAGTCCGCCCCACTGTCCGCTTCCGTGGCCTCCTAACCACGGCGACCCTTCTAAATGAACCCACTGGACTGAGGGGCAGCTCGGGACAGAGGGGCAGCTCGGAACAGAGGGGCCTCTCCAGCGCTGCCGGAGTCTCCCGCCTGTCCAGCGCTGCCAGAGCCTTCCTCCTCTCCAGTGCTGCCAGAGCCTTCCTCCTCTTCAGCGCTGCCGGAGTCTCCCGCGTGTTCAGCGCTGCCAGAGCCTTCCTCCTCTCCAGCGCTGCCGGAGTCTCCCGCCTGTCTAGCGTTGCCGGAGCCTTCCTCCTCTCCAGCGCTGCCGGAGTCTCCAGTCTGCCCAGTGCCGCCTGAGCTACCAGTCAGCCAGGATCCGCCAGTGCCGCCAGTCAGCCAGGATCCGCCAGTCAGCCATGATCCGCCAGTGCCGCCAGTCTGCCAGGATCCACCAGTGCCGCCAGTCAGCCAGGATCTGCCAGTGCCGCCAGTCAGCCAGGATCTGCCAGTGCCGTCAGTCAGCCAGGATCTGCCAGAGCCGCCAGTCAGCCAGGATCTGCCAGAGCCGCCAGTCAGCCAGGATCTGCCAGAGCCGCCAATCAGCCAGGATCTGCCAGAGCCGCCATTCAGCCAGGATCTGCCAGAGCCGCCATTCAGCCAGGATCTGCCAGAGCCGCCATTCAGCCAGGATCTGCCAGAGCCGCCAGTCAGCCAGGATCTGCCAGAGTCGTCAGCCAGTACGGAGCTGCCCCTCTGTCCCGAGCTGCCCCTCTGTCCCGAGCTGCCCCTCAGTCCAGTGGGTTCATTTAGAAGGGTCGCCGTGGTTAGGAGGCCACGGAAGCGGACAATGGGGCGGACGAAGGACAGATGCCCACCCAGACACTCCCCAATAGGTTCAGGTTTTGCGGCCGGAGTCCGCACCTTGGGGGGGGGGGGGGTACTATGGTTCTCAGAGGCAGGTGTTAGTCATTGTCTCTGATTGGGAACCATATTTAGGTAGCCTGTTTGGTGTTGGGTTTTGTGGGTGATTGTTCCTGTCTTTGTGTTTGTTACACCAGATAGGGCTGTTTTTGGTTTTTCACGTTTCTTGTTTTTGTATATTGTTCTATTTTCATCTTTATTAAAGATGTATCAAAATAACCACGCTGCGTTTTGGTGCGCCTCTCCTTCAACAGAAGAAAGCCGTTACAGTGTGCTTGAACTAACATCGATACAGTGTATTCGGTTAGTATTCAGACCCCTTGACTTTTTTCCACATGCTGTTATGTTACAGCCTTAAATCATTTCCCCCCACATCAATCTACCCACAATACCTCATAATGAAAAAGCAAAAACATGTTAAGAACTTTTTTCAAATGTATAAAACAATTCAAAACTGAAATATCACATTTACATAAGTATTCAGACCCTTTACTTTACTCAGCAATTTGTTGAAGCACCTTTGGCAGCAATTACAGCCTCAAGTATTCTTGGGTACGACGCTACAAGCTTTGCACATCTGTATTTGGGGAGTTTCTTTCATTGTTCTCTGCAGATCCTCTCAAGCTCTGTTAGGTTGGATGGGGAGAGTCGCTGCACAGCTATTTTCAGGTCTTTCCAGAGATGTTTGATCGGGTTCAAGTCCAGGCTCTGGCTGGGCCACTCAAGGACATTCAAAGACTTGTCCCGAAGCCACTGCTGCATAGTCTTGGCTGTGTGATTAGGGTTGTTGTACTATTGGAAGGTGAAACTTTCCTCCAGTCTGAGGTCCTGAGTGCTTTGGAGCAGGTTTTCATCACCGATCTCTCTGTACTTTGCTCCGTTCATCTTTCCCTCGATCTTAACTAGTCTCCCAGTAACTGCCACTGAATAAAATTCCAACAGCATAATGCTGCCACCACCATGCTTCACAGTAGGGATGTTGCCAGGTGTCCTGCAGGCATGACGCTTGGCATTCAGGCCAAATAGTTCAATCTTGGTTTCATCAGACCAGATAATCTTGTTTTTCATGGTCTGAGTCTTTAGGTGTCTTTTGGCAATCTCCAAGCCGGCTGTCATGTGCCTTTTACTGAGGAGTGGCTTCCGTCTGGCCACTCTACCATAAAGGCCTGATTAGTGGAGTGCTGCAGAGAAGGTTCTTCCATATCCACAAAGGAACTCTGGAGCTCTGTCAGAGTGACCATCGAAATCCTCTTCTGGTCTCTTCTCTGCACCTGGGTCCAACCTCAACACGTCACAGAAGTAGCAAATATGTTGAATGATACGACGGTGGTAGGACTGATCACTGACGACAGTGAGGTAGCCTATAGCGAGGAGGTCAGACACCCAACAACCTCTGCCTCAACGTCAGCAAGACAAAGGAGCTAATCGTGGACTACAGTAACGGAGGGGTGAGCACGCCCCCATCCACATTGATGGGGCTGTAGTGGAGCTTGTTGAACGCTTCAAGTTCCTTGGTGTCCACTTCTGCTCGTGACTTAACTTGGACTTGAGCCTTTTGACTCGACCTGACTTGATACCCTCCCCAAGCCCAAATATTAAAAATGATACAATTAAAAAAGTGTGCAGCGCATCAACTCTTCATTTAACGGATTACAGTTTGAATCGGACAGCAGCCAATCAAATTCTGTCAGCTGAGAAAACGTTGTGTGTGGCATGGCGGGTGAATTCAGATGGAGCCCTTGGAAAGATGATACCCCAAATGATTATTTTCAGATATAAAGACGATGCTGTTATCAACAACAAAAAAACAGGCAACTTGCAAAACATGCAGGAAGAAAATGACAGATGGAGGTGCAACAATTTACAACTTTGTTCGACATTGAAGCTGCACAAAGAAAGGTAAGTCGTGGCTAATATAGCCGACAACTGTACAATTTATAACTTTGCTAGTAGCATTTTGACTAATGTAACGTTAAATCAATGAGCCTCCACACAGTCAGTCAGTGCAGGAGCGTGATCATTGCACCCAAGATAAAGCTACAACTGGCTAGGCAGTTGGTAGCCTAAATCCTGCCTGATGTTACTGCTGTTTCTAAAACCATTGACATACTGTTAGCCTACTGTAACCACACACACACACAGAGTGTGTGTGTGTGTGTGTGTGTGTGTGTGTGTGTGTGTGTGTGTGTGTGTGTGTGTGTGTGTGTGTGTGTGTGTGTGTGTGTGTGTGTGTGTGTGTGTGTGTGTAGTTTAGCATCTGTTTCATCTGACCACTTTTTTATTGATCTAGTCACTGGTGCTTCCTGCTTTAATTGTTTTCTTGTAAGCAGGAATCAGGAGGATAGAATTATGGTCAGATTTGCCAAATGGAGGGTGAGGGAGAGCTTTGTATGCGTCTCTGTGTGTGGAGTAAAGGTGGTCCAGAGTTTTTTCCCCTCTGGTTGCACATTTAACATGTTGATAGAAATGAGGTATAACCGATTTAAGTTTCCCTGCATTAAAGTCCCAGGCTACTAGCCGCGCCACCTCTGGGTGAGCGTTTTCTTGTTTGATCATGGCGGAATACAGCTCATTCAATGCTGTCTTAGTGCCAGCCTCAGTCTGTGGTGGTATGTAAACAGCTACGAAAAATACAGATGAAAACTCTCTAGGTAGATAGTGTGGTCTACAGCTTATCATGTGATACTCTACCTCAGGCAAGCAATAGCTTGAGACTCCCTTAGATATTGTGCACCAGCTGTTATTTACAAAACTACATAGTCCGTCACCCCTTGTCTTACCAGACGCTGCTGTTCTATCCTGCCGGTACAGCATACAACCAGCCAGCTGTATGTTGATAGTGCCGTTGTTCAGCCACAACTCCGTGAAGCATAAGATATTACAGATTTGAATGTCCCGTTGATAGTTTCATCTTCTGCGTAGGCCATCGATTTTATTCTTCAAAGATTGCACGTTTGCAAGCAGAATGGAAGGAAGTAGGGGTTGTTTCGATCGCCTACGAATTCTCAGAAGGCAGCCACCCCTCTTGGCCCCTTTTTCTCCACCAATAACAGGGGAGGTTAGCATTTTGGGCAAGGGGGTATAATTTTTGTGCATCTAACTTTCTCACTCATCATTATTTTCAATTAATTCAGGACTATCCATAATCACGGTAGCATCCACATTAATGTACAAGTGTTTAGAAACATATTCTATTCTTATTTACAATAAAAGTGACTGCAAAATTACATGTATATCACGCGTCACTACTTCACAGGAGAGCCATTTGAACATAAACATAATGTTTTTATCAAAACACGTTTTTTTTGGAAGAAATGTCTTCTGGAACATGTGAACTTTCATGTGTCTTAATAATAAACTTGTATGCAATCAGTAAATACAAATAAAATTGTTAAATTATGAACCTAGCTGGTTTAGCCACGGAAAAAGTCTGCAACCTTCCCATTAGCCATGATAGGCTGAGATGTGCATTTAGTTTCACAAGAATTTAAGCTATCAACTGATATAAGACTTGTATGTACCTACATGTTTAATATCCATAATTTTTATGATTACAAATTTGAATTGCACGCCCTCCAGGTTCACAGGAAGTTGTCCCGCTAGCGGGACGTCTAGCCCTAAGAAGTACTGTTAGATAGGTAATGTTAGCTGGCTTGCTAGCTAACATTACGTGAATGATCTACAGTTGAAGTAAGAAGTTTACATATATTTAGTTCACGTACCCTTAGGTACCCATTAACTTGTTTTTCAACCACTCCACAAATGTCTTGTTAACAAACTATAGATTTGGCAATTCGGTTAGGACATCTACTTTGTGCATGACAAGTACTTTTCCCAACAATTGTTAACAGACAGATTATTTCACTTATAATTCACTGTATCACAATTCCAGTGGGTCAGAATTTACATACACTAAATTGACTGTGACCTTAAACAGCTTGGAATAATCCAGAAAATGATGTCATGTCTTTAGAAGCTTCTCATAGGCTAATTGACATAATTCTAGTCAACTGGAGGTGTACCTGTAGATGTATTTCAAGGCGTTACCTTCAAAGTCAGGGCCTCTTTGCTTGATATCATGGGGAAATCAAAAGAAATCAGCCAGGACCTCAGAAAAAAATGTTTGACCTCCACAAATCTGGTTAATCTTTGGGAGCAATTTGCAAATTCCTGAAGGTACCACGTTCATCTGTACAAACAATAGTACACAAGTATAAACACCATGGGACCACACAGTTGCCATACAGCTCAGAAAGGAGGCGTGTTCTGTCTCCTAGAGATTAACACACTTTGGTGTGAAAAGTGCAAATCAATCCCAGAACAACAGCAAAGGACCCTGTGAAGATGCTGGAGGAAACAGGTACAAAAGTATCTATATCCACAGTAATACGAGTCCTATATTGACATAGCCTGAAAGGCCACTCAGCAAGGAAGAAGCCACTGCTCCAAAACTGCCATAAAAAAGCCACACTATGGGTTGCAACTGCACATGGAGACATAGATCGTACTTTTTGGAGAAATGTCCTCGGATGAAACAACAATAGGACTGTTTGGCCATAATGACCATCGTTATGCTTGGACTTCCGACTTCAACTGTATGTAGTAATATTATTTGTATCTCAGAGCCATTTGCATTGCTAGTTATAGCCTAATGTTAGCTAGCTAACATTGAACCTGGTTGGTTAGCTACCTGTTATGAGTTGGGATTATGGTTCATTGTTTAGCTAGCTAGCTACATGGGAAAACAAAAGACTCCACTATGCAAGTAACTATTTCAATAGAATGTTTATGATGTCACTGCGACAACTGTCGATAGACATTGTCGATAGACGTTGAATATGTGCTCTGGCTATCTACTCTGATTTAAGAGCAATTATATTGTTACCAGCAGCACAGTTGGGAGTCACCAATGCCGTGGATAACATAAAAACAGCCTAACCAGCTCTGCTAGGGAGAATAAAATGGTCAGATTGAGCTGTTCTCTCATTTGTGTCTGGAAGTAGCTAGCAAGCTTGCCAACCTTATCCAGTTAGCTTGGGTGCTTGACTGCTGTTGTTAGGCGGAACAATCTGATAAACCCTACTTCTCGGCCAGAGCATCCAGTGAAATGACAATCTGACAGCGCTCTGAGTTTATGAACGTTCAGGTTACACTCTGGCACTCCAGATTAAATGTACAAACACACCCATAGTATAAACCAGCCTTTAGTTTGTTTCATACATAGCCTCACATGTGAATCCTTAAAAAGACGGATAGGACTAAAGCTTAAGAGTGTGTGAATGATTCTGAATGGGTGTAGACAAAGAAAGAAGAGCTCTCCAGTAGGTCACACAACATTCAAGGGGCATTTTCTCAAAAGTGAGGTTACACGTTTATGAATTTTCAAAGCAGAATTACTTTCCCATTGTTCCTCAACTGTTATCCAATGTAAAAAACACAATTTCAATTATGTAAGACCGAATCGAGCCGATCGGTCACATTTGTCCCAATACTTTTGGTCCCCTAAAATGGTGGTACTATGTATATTATGTACATAAAGTTCTGTAATTTCTAAACGGTTCGCCCGATATACATGAACATACCCTCAAATTCAAGCTGGCAGTTCTGGACTGTCCCGTACAGTCCGGGACATGTGGTAACCCTACATACAGCGGCATTCAGAGCTTGCATAGGAGTTCCTACTAATGACCTGATTAAGCTCTCCAGTGTTTACATCATTTCAGACTGGGGCTCATTTGAGCGTAATGAGCCTGTGGCAATGTTTACATCCCTCGGAGCAAAGACAGGAGTTCTCTAAGTCTGTCATGTTTACTGAAGAAGTGCTGGAGAACCCGAGGGCTACGGAGCAGACTTTTCAATTAATCACTGGTTGTTGAACTTGAATGTAAATTAACTGTTAAACTAACTCTACATTTGACATGGCCCATGTGAAGCAAGGTTGGTTAGCTGTCGAGCTAATTTCAGCATATGTAACATGGAGGCCAGCTAGCTCCAATATGTGGCATAAAGTTCAGAGCACATGACATGGGATGTTAGTTAGCTGATTAGCTAACTCCAGTACATGTGGCATGAAGACCAGTTATCCATTTAACTAACCAGCACATGGCATGGGATGTTAGTTAGCTGATTAGCTAACTCCCGCACATGTGGCATGAAGACCAGTTAGCCATTTAACTAACCATCACATGACATGAAAATATTGCTAGTTCCAGGATGACATGGATGTATTTATCGTGGGCCAAACGATAATGGATGTTCTTAAGGTAATACAATGTTTTGAAATGCATCAAGGTAGTGGTGTTAAGATAATAGCAGTATACATTAGCTTCATCATTTCAGAGTTCCAATGTAAATTGAATGTAGGTTCCAATACGCAACTTCACAATTGTAGACCATACTCATGTTTTCCTTTCCAGCATTGGAATGTCCGCAGTAAATGGAATCATCTTCAAAGCTTGCAAGTATGTAAAATTGGGCTATTATGACGCATGCACAGCTATGCTTACCTTGCAATTAATTAGTACCACATACCTGAACCGAACACATACTGTTCAGTAAAAATATATTTACTGCATCATTTCTGCCCTTGTAATTCCTCAAGGTGACCTGTATGCACTATCCTTCTCTCCAATGCCAGCCTCTCTCCCATCCCTGACTACCCTGTGTGCTCACATCCTCAAACTGAGGTTGAATAAGCAGTTCCATGGTCAAGCCAGCACGGTTGCCGATGATTCATTACTGTTGGAGTTGCAGCTAGGAGAAAAGGATAATGGGAAGAGATTTGGCTAAGAGTTTCCTTTTGCAAAGAGGGGAGACTCCACAAACTGGAAATCCCCCCCCTCCCCCAGGACCTAATCCAGCAGGGGCCCAAATTACGTGAGATTTGTTTTCGGTTAACTGACATTAGGCCTCCCTTGACAAGTTTCATTTATTTCAAACTATTTCAAAATATGTCAAATGGGATACTATTGTTTTATACTTAAATTGAAGTGGTTCTATGTCTTCCAATGGCTCATGTCTCTTATGGTTGTGTAGGCCGATAAGGAGTTTTTTAAAAAGGAGACAAGTTTTGGGAAGTTGTTAGTTATAAAAACAAATAACAAATGCATTTTATGGTCTTGGGTGTCATAAACAAAAAGATGAGCTAACTGGAGTAATGACCCTGCTAGGACAAGCACTGGCAAGGGTAAATTTGATGTTGCTTTGTGCAGAAGAAGGAGATGTAAAATGAATAAATCATTTTGAATATAAAAAGCATTGTTATTTTCATGGGGCAGGACTCGTGGACTCGTCAATCTTATCACAAGCCAAAATATAAACTGAACCATTACTTCGTGTCACAATCGTCGTATGGAGTAGACCAAAGCGCAGCGTGGTGTGAATCCATTCTTTTATTAAATGACAAAAAAACCACAAAGAACACTCAAACAAAAACAACAAACCGCTATGCCAATGAGTGCAGCCACAGGCAACTACACATAGACAATAACCCACGAACAACAATACAAAAACAGGCTACCTAAATATAGTTCCCAATCAGAGACAACGACAAACACCTGCCTTTGATTGAGAACCATATCAGGCCAAAACACATAGAAACAGACTAACTAGACATTCAACATAGAATGCCCACTCATATCACACCCTGACCAAACAAAACATAGAAACAAACAACGCAAATAATGGTCAGAGTGTGACACTTCGACAGTAACTGTGGCACAGTGTTAATTACTGGAGATTCACTAAAGATCTCTTCACTGATATCATCAACAACTAATTTGGATGTCACAAGGAATATTAAAGTACAGTATCAAGACCATTAACTCCACCACATCAGTGGCGATTTTAGCATGTAAATCTTGGTGGGCAAAAATGTTTTGATGCATGCCAACAAAGCCACTACACAACACAAAATAATTGCACTATAACAGTGACAAACGGTGCCCACAAACTGTTAGGACCTACATAAAGCTGTCCCAACATCAGAGCTTTCTTTTCAGCACCATGGAGCGAATCCTTACCACTGCTACACCTGGCTATCAGCAGAGCCTTGTCTGGCAGTGAAACAGTTCATTCAGTCTCATTTACTGCCTTTAAAAAATATATGGCTGATATGGATTACTTGCATAATTAAACAAATATGTTTTTTTACTGACAATTGATATGTACAAACTATAGCATAAGGGGACGACGAGCGGATAAGAGACAATCCGTAAAGTTCAACCTGATACAACAAAGGTGGATAAATTAAACATCCAAAAGTTACATTTACAGGGATGCAGCAAGCTGGGCTAAGAAGTCAAAGCTTTGACAAAGCCCAGGACATTTCAGCTCCCTGAACTGAATTATGCAGGTGGAAATGTGCAATATTTACTTTGTCCAAAAGAATGGCAATGTCCCAATGAACACAAGACCTATGGAATGACTTATTTTCTGAATACAGAATGCCACAGCCATGAACTAACAACAGCCATGAACTACAGTGGCAAAATACAGTAGCAAACCACATGTCTGCTTCAAACCTCTTACAAGATGGGAAGATGTCACATTTTGCATTTACCAAAAATATGTCTCATTTTGCATCTACCGAAAACCCTTGAAAGTAAATCTAATTGAAAACATGAGACATTTTCCATTTCATTTCAGAACATCCAACCGAGAGGAGAGAGGTTTTGAGAGGTTTTGGCACAGGCTTTTGTCTGTGCGTATCAGGGCCAAATGGAGTTAGCACACAGCCAAGACCTGATCATCAACTCCATGTTAACATCACTTTCAGGTCCACATTTGCCAAGTTACATTAAATACCCTTTCAGTGGCAGAACAGTCCAAAGGGTACCTGAGTAGCTCAGGTGTTGGCCATGGTCTGCATTTGGCTGTATTGCTGCATCAACTCCATTTCAATTCATACAGATGTAGGGTCTTAATTTACTTAACTTTTTTATTGCTGAGAATTTGCCTGCACAGCATGAAATGCAAACTTGTAGTGTTTTCAAGGTTTCAAAAGGCTTCTAAAGTTTGTAATTTACACTTTAAAATGTCAGACTTGATTTGCCCTGACGAAAAATGTATCAACCCCTACAAAAAATGTCCATTAATTATAATCCACATAATTCACATTTCATGTTGCTGCAGGATTATTTTCCTGCTGTAGCAAACTGGCTCAAATGAAGATTCTACATTTGTAGACAATCAGGACATTGAACAGTAATCGCTAAGAAACAACACTGAAGTCATTGAACATTGTCAATTGTCAAGTCATTGAACATTGAAAATTGAGCTGCGCATGTTATCACTCAGATCCAGGAGAGGTGCAATGCACAACTCTTTGGGACCATCCTTGAACTCCTGAGCGAACTCTCTTGAGAGATTCTGAACAGCATCTTGATGGTGACAACACGAAGCACTGCATATTTTCCCAAACACGGAGTTGCATGACCTATTCTACGCTGTCACTGTCTTCACATCATTGTCAATGGGCTCCACTACAAACAGATTACGATGACATTCTACGATACCTCAAGCCTTATTTTTGGCTGGAGGATGAAAAGAAAGCATCTATTTGCAAAAGAAAATCTGGTGATCAAGCTTGGGCACCCCTTTGGCAAAACAGGGCATTAGGTTCCAGGCGCATTCACACCACGTTGGCAGAATGGCAATTTTTTTCTGAGTTTCTCCACACTGTCTGCCGCCAAGACTGAATTCCAGGGGATGATTACTGCACAAATAATCCACATCACCGAGCTGCATCCTGGAGCTCAGTGGGTAACAGGGGAGAGGGAAAGGAGAGCAGGAGAACTAGAGCTAGAGAGATAAAGAGGGGACAGAGAGGAGGAGGCGGAACAAGAAAAAGGGAGGAAGACGAGGAAGATAGACTTGAGAGAAACAGAAAGAGGTGGAGAGAGAGTAGGAAGGAAAGAAAGAGAGACAGATAACTGGGGAGAGTGGGGGAAAAGGAAGAGAACAGATAGGTTTAGGAACTTTTCAATAACCGTATACCCAGACAGCCAAGGCCCAGATTTCAGGAGACTATAACAGTCTTCAGCCCAGGGGGAAGCTAATTATTGCCGACAGAATATTTAATGCATTCCTTTTGCAGCAAAAGCAATTGTAGACTTCCATATCGTTGGAAATCACCATCAGTTGCTGAAGGAGCAAATTCTCCAGACAGAAACTACATAATGAATTGTGGGATACGTTATTGCTCAAATGTAGCCATTTCATGTAGACTGGGACCATCCGATGGCATTGAGGAGCTTACCACATCAGTCACCGGCTTCATTAATATTAGTGCATCGATGACGTTGTCCCCACAGTGACCATATGTACATGTCCCAACTAGAAGGATTGGATTACATGCAACATTCGCACTGAGCTAAAGGCTAAAGCTGCCACTTTTAAGGAGCGGGATACTAATACAGACACTTACAAGTAATTCTGCCACAACCTCAATCAAAAGAGGGCATCCTCAGGATGCTGAAAATATTTGGAATGGGCCCTCAGATCCTCAAAAAGTTATACAGCTGCACAATTGAGAACATCTTGGCATCCGACAGCAAGGCGTTACAGAACATAATGGGTGCAGCTCAGTACATCACTGGGGCCGAGTTCCCTGCCACCCAGGACCTCTATACCAGGCGGTGTCAGAGGAAGGCCCTAAAAATTGTCAAAGACTCCAGCCACCCATAGACTGCTCTCTCTGCTACCGCATGGCAAGTGGTACTGATGTACCAAGTCATCACATACACTGCTGCTACTGTTTATCTGTCCTGTTGACTAGTCACTTTATTCCTAGTTATATGCACATATCTACCTCAATTACCTCGTACCCCTGCACATCAACTCGGTAATGGTACCCCGTGTATACAGCCAAGTTATCATTACTTTTTACATGATTTCAATTCTTCCGTGTAAATACTTGTCTATTATTTCTCAAGAAAAGTTATTTCTCCATTGTTGGAAGTAAGCATTTCACGGTTAGTCTAAACCTGTTATGTACGAAGCATGTGACCGATAACATTTGATTTGATTTGATCCTCACGTCCAGCTTAGGTGTTGACTGAAGTCATTTAGGGTGCATGGACATGACCCCTCCATATTGAGTTCTCGTTCATTTTGAGTTTGAACGAGAATACGAAGTTCCTTGACAGTCCCGTGGCCCTTGCCAAATGACAATAAAACAGGGAAATCGATGGCTGCAAACTATGGATTCGGGAAGCATAGAGAAATAGAGACTACCCTAATGTGCTCTGTCAGTCCAAACCATTTAACAGTTTCACTTCTCGCCAGTCACTCGTTGCACTTTGAATGACAAAGCATAATGATGACTTGCAAGTTCGTGAACAAAGGCGGGCTCCTACAGCAACCGACAAAAAGGGGGATTACCAACCTGACATCAAAGTGCTCATGTTCAGGCATTTAGCTTTTCATTCTTTTGCTCCGTCATAGTTGAAACAGTCTAATTAGCGATCCATCGCCTGCACCTGCCACTCACTCACCCCTCCTTAATCCTCAGTCCCAGAGGATCCACTTTCAACTACTGTCACTCCAGCGTCCATATCTTGTGAGAGGTGTCGACCGACCGGCACCGACCGGCGTATCAGCTAGCTGTGATGTTGCCATGATGAGAAAATATCAAAATGATACATCTGCTCCACACCTGTCTCCACTATCACTGAAATGACATATCGATTGCATCTTTAAGGAAATAAATTCTGAGCCAAAACTCATTTGAACTATAGCATGGTGCCAATCAGGACCTTCAGCCAAGTTTGATGTTGATTGTTTTTGGTAGGCTACCATACTGGTTGTAAGATATCAATAAATACCTAGCTATATGCATTTATACTACACTAATATCTGTTGAAAAAGATCAAGACATTGCTATGTATAAATTACCAATCTTTCAACATGCATATAACACATTTATAGCCTAAAGTCAGGCTGTGCATCATTGTGATTAGTAGATGCAGTACCAGCAGCTGTGTAGCCTTGTTGTCGTTTCAATCATCATCATCATTGCCATCTTCATCAACATTGAAATTGCTGTGGCTGCTCGAGCAGTTCGAGCTCACAGTCACCAAATTCCAAATGAAATACATTAATGTGCATTGTGAACAATGTTTCGTTTTGTCTAGAACGGAGCTCCAATCTGCTCAACCCCTCCATCATTCACACAACTGATACTGCAAGAGGGAGGCAGCAACTGCATGAGCTTAGGAATTGAAACCAGATAACGAATGATCAGGCTATTTGTGCACTCGATGTAGGAATTTTAGGGGTTACAAATTAAATTAGCAAGTGTTAAATTAAAAATAAGGAAGTTGAAAGAACGCGTATTCAATTCACTGATTGTGAATTATTGTTTTTGACCGCAATTATTTTACTCACTTGTTTGAGGCGGACGCACAGAGTTCTACCCCTTCTGTTTTGAGGCTGAAGTTGTTGCGCAAGGCAAATGTGAGATCCACCTGCAATCTACAGAGGAGTCTGCAATCTACGGAGGAGCCTTCCAATATTTGGATGTATGTGCTCTGGAATATAAAGTGGTTTATTTTCAGAAGGCAGGAAAAATAAACGTTTTTCCCCCTTGTTTGGTATTTCAGCCTCGCATCAATTCTTACACGGGCAGTTGAGCGAATTTATTTAATATTTTGACCACACGGAAAATGAAAATATCTTTTATCAGGGCTCGTGCAACCTCGAGATCTCTTTGAATCATTAAAAATAAACATAATTGGTCTCCACACTTTCAGAAATCAGGTAAGGACCCAAGCATATTATTTTACAATACAAGGTCTATCAAGTTGTATGCAACTGTAAGTGTGACGTGGAAATGCGCGGAAAACTGCATAGGAATGTTAATGTTGATTTATATACTTGTTTTTTTAACGTTTTTTATATTGAATTTATCACAGCTCTCCTTTTCAATCTTTCTTTAATATATCAAGTATCTCAGTGTAGAACAATTTCATGCAATATCATATACAGTACAATACTAAAGCTTATAAAATATCACAATTAATGTAGGCTAACATTCCTGAATTGGCAAATTCCCACAAATGGGTTGTCCCCCCAGGACAGGGGCAAAGTCCGGAGAGGATGAGGAGTCGCTGGGTGAAGCATGAGCTGCCAGGGAATCGGTCTTAGACAGGTGCCTGTGCTGCTCTTATGGGAGGGGGTCGCTCTGGGCCTGTTCTGCTGCTGGACATGGGCTGGGGTTGCTGCCGCCGCGGCCGGACCCAGTGATGGCGGTGGTGCTGGGCCCATGGGCTGGCTGCTGTCGGACAAAGGGCCCTTCCACAATGCCCTGGAGTTCACGGAGTCTGTGGAGAGACACCAGCAAGGCTACACCACCAGATACAAGATCTACAGGTGATCTCTCTCTCCACATCTATCTTTGCTTTCTCTTCTCTCTCCCTCCACCTTCATCTCTCCCCCTGCCCCCACCCCTCTTTTGCCCTCTACCATAGCTCTACACAAGTGAGGCTATTCTATTCTCCCTCTCTGAACAACCCTTCACTCCTATAGTTTGTGATTCTCAACTCTCAGATGGCATATAAGGGGTCTGAATACTTTCTGAATGAACTGTATGCTATAATTCAGTCCTCACCTTGAATGCGCTGTATATTAGTGTCTCAACTGCATACATTCCCCATGGACATGCAAATCCATGCGGAGTCAACACAGACGTCAACACGAACATAAGTAAACATACACTGGATGTCCACCAAAATTCGCATTGATGGGTATGGTGTCTGCAGAACTAGTGCAAATTGAAATTGAGGTCATGTGTTACACTGTGCTCTTAACATTACATTAACTTTTGGATTGGTGGTACTTGGTTGAATACACTCTCCACTCTAGTTCATGCTCTGTATCAGAAAGGATACAGACTGTTTTAGAAAAGCAGTATCGTCTGAAACATTCCTAAGTGGTCTGGAATAAATGGAAGGTGAAGTGGGTGTTCTTTTACATTTTGCATTTTTGTATTTTGAAGGTGAAGTGTTTGTACTGCACAAACTATCAAGGAACCATATATGATCATTGGAAAGTATAGGATGATGCTGGCCTTGTGCCACTGCAATTCACAATATAATGACATTACTATAATTAACAAAAATATAAACGCAACTGTAAAGTTTTGGTCTCATGTTTCATGAGCTGAATCCCCAGACTTTTCCATATGCACAAAAAGCTTATTTCTCTCAAATGTTGTGCACACATTTGTTTACAACCTTGTTAGTGAGTATTTGTATTTTGCCAAGATAATCCATCCACTGGACAGGTGTGGCATATCAAGAAGCTGATTAAACAACATGATCATTACACATGCCCCCCCCCCACCCCCCATGGTTGCGTCGCTGCCCAGTCATGTTAATTCCATAGATTAACTTTATTTAATTAAATTGACTGATTTCATTACATGAACGATAACTCAGTAAAATTGTTGAATGTTGCGTTTATATTTCTGTCCATTATAAATATGGCCCTGCTGGTCCACTATGGCTCAACACTTGTTCACCATCTTGTGGTAAGCTAGATAAAGGAGACTTTCTACTGGCTCTGAGAATTATATAGTCTTCTCTAAGAGCACACAGAGTCCCATCACCCATCTCCCGGAACAGCTCCTACTGATTTTAATTCTCTCTAGAGGACGGAGAAAAAGCAACATGGTATCCATTCAATTGAGATGAAGACCCCGCTCTGTTTGGATTGAAATATAATCATAGCGACGTAACCATGTGGATTAACATCGGATTCAGTTACAAGTGATTAAACCGACAGAACGCTGGTGTCCGTTTTTCCTCTCGACCGGCTCTCCATTTTCCCCGGGGGGCCTTCCCGTTTCTCCGCATTTGATTACACATGGCTCCGGGTCTTGAACAGGAAGCTGTCAGACTATTATCCACCAGTGTAGCGTTATCGTAGTATCCCTGCTTCCAATCCATAAGTGCTCACCGGTGAATAAGACCGCAGGCTAACGCCGGGGTACGATCTATAGTGCCCATCAAGTGACAACCGGAGAGGCACTGCAGTCTGCCTCTCGTTACGATGATTGGATGTAATGACATTCTCCACACTGGCCTTATTCCTCAATTATTTCTCTGCCGATCGTAACTCATGGCAGTGATTTGATTGCCTCCCATGAGGACGGAGCAGTAGGAGTCTTGACTGTAGCGACTGGAGAGAGAATTGCGTCTTAAGAATGCTAGAGTTTGCCTGTCCCCAATGGGATGTGACTGTGTAATTAACACTTGAGGTCGATGTGACACGTGTCAGTACACTCTGTATGTAGCGAGTAATGGTCATCACATACAGTTAATGGTGAATCACAAGGGCTTTGTGATATAAAATGGTGAACATGCAGTGCATTCGGAAAGTGTTCAGAGCCTTTCCCTTTTACACATTTTGTTGCGTTACACTCTTATTCTAAAATTGATTAATTTACATTTCTCCTCATTAAATCTACATACTATACCCCATAATGATAAAGTGAAAACAGGTTAAAAACTTTATTTGCAAATGTATTAAAAATAAAAGCAGGAATACCTTATATACATAAGTATTCAGACCCTTTGCTATGAGACTCGAAATTGAGCTCAGGTGCATCCTGTTTCCAGTGATCATCCTTGAGATGTTTCTACAACTTGATTGAAGTCCACCTGTGGTAAATTAATTTGGACATGATTTGGAAAGACACACACCTGTCTAAATATGGTCTCACAATTGACATTGCATGTCAGAGCGAAAACCAAGCCAAAGGAATTGTCCGTAGCGCTCCGAGACAGGATTGTGTCGAGGCACAGATCTGGGGAAGGGTACCAAAAATGTTCTGCAGCATTGAAGGCCCCCAAGAACATAGTGGCCTCCATCATTCTTAAATGGAAGAAGTGTGGAACCACCAAGACTCTTCCTAGAGCTGGCCTTCCGGCCAAACTTAGCAATCGAGGGAGAAGGGCTTTAGTCAGGGAGGTGACCAAGAACCTAATGGTCACTCTGACAGAGCTCCAGAGTTCCTTTGTGGAGATGAGAGAACCTTCCAGAAGGACAACCATCTCTACAGCACTCCACCAATCAGGTCTTTATGGTAGAGTGGCGGTAGCCCCTCCTCAGTAAAAGGCACATAACAGCCCGCTTTGAGTTTGCCAAAATGCACCTAAAGACTCTCAGACCATGAGAAACTAGATTCTCTGGTCTGATGACAGCAAGATTGAACTCTTTGGCCTGAATGCCATGTGTCACGTCTAGAGGAAACCTGGCACCATCCCTACGGTGAAGCATGGTGGTGACAGCATCATGCTGTGGGGATGCTTTTCAGCAGTAGGGACTGGGAGACTAGTCAGGATCGAGGAAAAGATTAATGGAGCAAAGTACAGAGAGATCCTTGAGGAAAACCTGCTCCAGAGCGTTCAGACTTCAGACTGCGGCAAAGGTTCACCTTCCAACAGGACAACGACACTAAGCACACAACCAAGACAACTCAGGAGTCTCTGAATTTCCTTGAGTGGCCCAGCCAGAGCCCGAACTTGAACCTGATCGAACAACTCTGGAGAAAAAAAAATAGCTGTGCAGCGACGCTCCCCATCCAACCTGACAGAGCTTGTGAGGATCTGCAGAGAAGAATGGGATAAACTCTCCCGATCCCAGTTGTGGCAAGCTTGTATCGTCATACCCAAGAAGACTCAAGGCTGTAATCGCTGCCAAAGATTAAAGGGTCTTAATACTTATGTAAATGTGATATTTCAGTTTTATGTTTGCAAACATTTCTAAAAAACAGTTTTTGCTCTGTCCTTGTGGGGTTTTGTGTGTAGATTGAGGGTGGGGGGGAACAATGTAATCAATTTTGGAATAATGATGTACTGTAACAAAAGGTGGAAAAAGTAAAGGGGTCTGAATACTTTCTGAATCCACTGTATTTGCTTTGCTATGGATGCCCCAAGTGCTCATACTCAATCCATTTCTATGGTTTCCTGAAAGGTTTCTAATTGCGTTCTAAATGGCTCAAGGTCTTAAGATGTTTCACGGTCACTCAGGTCTGGTTCAGGATAAGCTGTGGTACATGGTTACCCATGCTTATAGGGACGCTGCACTGGTTTATGGGCCCTAGTAGTTCATGGTCACATTGACAATTTATAGCACTTGTTATGCATTCATAGTGCTGCATTGGACTCCCATAAGGACTCATGCTACAGTAGCAATATGGTACTGTGGAGATCACCTTAGCAAAGACATTGCCCAACTGAGGTTTCTTTCCATCGCAACAGCTAGCTTGAAGCTCCAAAGAAATATGGCGATTGAGCAATAACAAACACAATTGCAAGATAAGGTCCTACCATCACAAACACCCCTACAGACCTGTGAACATATGTGTCTTGAGAGTGACCTCCTGTCTATTAGCCAGTGGCAGTCTGTCAGAGCAAATGTGGCAGAGTCTGAGTAAGAGAGATACTGCATGTATCTCTCTGCAAATGTTGTGCCTGTTTGCATTGGGTTTTATCTGTGAATGAATTCCACAATTACATTCGACAGGAATGTTCTCAACAGCCTATTTAGTTTAATGTGATATTTTTACAAAGTTTAAAACTCTTTCCACAAATCAAGAACTCAAATCAACTATTGTATGAAACATGTTATCGTGACGTTGTTTACAGGGAGTTTGGCAGATGGAAGGTCAACAGCCTGGCGGTGGAGTGGCGTGACAACAGTGGCGGCCTGGCTCCGCCCCTCGACCCTGACTTCATGCACACGGTCAGGCAGCTTGGGAGGCGGCCCACACTCCGCAGGATCACTGAGAAAATCATCAAGAAGTACGGGACTCACCTCCTACTCTCCGCCACGATGGGAGGTACAGTAAAGGGAGGCTCCGAACGTTGGCTCCCACTTGACCCGCATTACAGCAGTATTGTGCCCTGGGAGATGTCTTAGACTAAAAATAAGTGTGTTTTTGTCAAGAGAATTTTGGTTAACTCTCATGTCAAAACCTACTCTTCTCAGTGTCTGAGATACATTCAGTAACTTAGCTACAACAGATTCCTCTGTAGAAGCGGTTGATTCTCAATGTAACTTGCAAATCATACAGTTTGGATGTGATGTATGTTATATGTTATATATATATGTTATGTGCATAAAGAGCTTTATACACTAAAGCAGAGGGCTCAGTTCAGTATGGTTGTTGAACTGGGATGAGATTAAACATAGATCACATGTTCTGCCCATTACCATTCTTCAACACAGTCATTGAATAATTGGAACCTCCCTGAAGGAGAGATGGGAGATAATTACCATTGATTAACGTCTCTGGCCCAGCCGCTCAGTCTCCCATTTCCTCATTTCCTGTTGCTTTGTAATCAGGGGAGGAGTCCTTGACGATATTTGTGGATAAGAGGAAGCTAAGCCGCGACCCGGAACCATGGGCTGGAGCTCAGGGCAGCAGACACAACGTTACGGGGGCCATGGCAGGGGCGGTGACCCTGGAGGCCCTTCACCAGCTGGCTGCCTCCTACTTCACCGACAGGGAGAGCACTCTGCGCCGGCTCCACCACCTCCAGATTGCCTCCACTGCCATCAGGGTAAGAGGCCCTCGACTGCCCTCTGCCTCTGGGCATACGGAGTTGAAGTTAGATGCGAATAGGTTACTATATACAATATAGGTTACTACAGAATAGGTTAGTATATACAGAATAGGAGGTCAAACTGTTAAACCTGTGCTGCTGCTGTGGGGATTTGTTTTGTTTCTATGTTTCTGTGTGGGGGGAGGGGTGGGGGGTAAGCTGCTGCCAACATTTTATTGTGGATAATTTATTTATGTGAAATAGTCTAAGTGTAGCGTGTTGATTTTCCTTATTGTCGGACTCCCGCTGTGCGGATTTGGTATGTAAGAGTTGCAGCATAGTCTATCTCAAGATGAAACTGCTGAGAATTAACATGTTTCAAGTCATAAGAAATGCATGTGATTTCCATCAGGCTGTACCCACGTGTTCCAATGATATATTCAAGGGATGGACAGATGGACAGGTTTCTGTCGATAAAGAATGTGTACCCACAACAACAAAATATACACATCACATAAAATATCCACCACCATATTTTACAGTAGGTAATGGTATTCTGTTCTGCTTATGCATCCTTATTTCGACACCAAACCCGCCACTGGTGTCCGTGGCCAAAGAGCTTTATTTTCATGTCATCTGACCAAAGCCCCAGTTCCAATCCAAGTACCAGTGGTGTTCAGCAAAACTCTCGACGTTTACATTTGTTGGATGACATGAAAATAAAGCTCTTTGGCCACTCGTTGGTGGGTTTGGCATCGAAATAAGGATGTATAAGCAGAAAGGAAACCCATCCCTACTGTAAAATAGGGTGGTGGAGCTTTGATGTTATGGGGCGGTTTTGCTTGTACTGGTCCTGGGACCTTTTTTAAGGTCAACGGCATCATGAACTTTACCCAGTACCAGGACATTTTAGCCATAAACCTGTTTGCCTCTGCTAGGAGCCTGAAACGTGGCCCCATGTGGATCTTCCAAGCACACAACAAAATCCACAAAGAAATGGTTAATTGTCCACAAAATCAACATTTTGGGTTGGCCAAGGTTTGATGTTCTCCTTTAATGAGTACACTACTGGAACACACATACACTATATAAACAAAACTATGTGGACACCTCTTCAAATGAGTAGATTTGGCTATTTCAGCCACACTCGTGGCTGACAGGTGTATAAAATCGAGCACACAGCCATGCAATCTCCATAGACAAACATTGGCAGTAGAATGGCCTTACTGAAGAGTTCATTGACTTTCAACGTGACACCATCATAGGATGCCACATGTCCAACAAGTCAGTTCGTCAAATTTCTGTCCTGCTAGAGCTGTGCCGGTTAACTGTAAGTGCTGTTATTGTGAAGGGGAAACGTCTAGGAGCAACAACAGCTCCGCCTCGAAGTGGTAGGCCACACAAGCTCACAGAACGGGACTGAGTGCTGAAGTGCGTAGTCGTCTGTCTACGGTTGCAACACTCACTACCGAGTACCAAACTGCCTATGGAAGCAACGTCAGCACAATAACTGTTTGTCAGGAGCTTCATGAAATGGGTTTCCAAGGCCGAGCAGAAACACACAAGCCTAAGATCATCATGCACAATGCCAAGTGTCGGCTGGAGTGGTGTTAAGCTCGCCGCCATTGGACTCTGGAGCAGTGGAAGCACGTTCTCTGAAGTGATGAATCATGCTTCACCATCTGGCAGTCTGACGGACGAATCTGGGTTTGGTGGAAGCCAGAAGAAAGCTACCTGCTCCAATGCATAGTGCCAAATGTAAAGTTTGGTGGAGGAGTAATGGTCTGGGGCTGTTTTTCATGGTTTGGGCTAAAAGCCCCTTAGTTTCAGTGAAGGAAAAGCTTTACTCTACAGCATACAATGTTCCTAGGTCGTCATTGAAAATAAGAATTTGTTCTTAACTGACTTGCCTGGTTAAATAAAGGTAAAATACAAAAAAATTAAAATACAATGACATTCTCGATGATTCTGTGCTTCCAACTTCGTGGCAACAGTTTCGGGAAGACCCTTTCCTGTTTCAGCATGACAATGCCCCTGTGCACAAAGCAAGGTCCATACAGAAATGGTTTGCCGAGATCGGTGTGGAGATCTTGACTGGCCTGCACAGATCCCTGACCTCCACCCCTTTGAACACCTTTGGGATGAATTGGAACGCTGACTGTGAGCCAGGCCTAATCAGCCAACATCAGGGCCCGACCTCACTACTGCTCACGTGGCTGAATGGAAGCAAGTCCCCGTAGCAATGTTCCAACATCTAGTGGAAAGCCTTCCCAGAAGAGTGAAGGCTGTTATAACAGCAAACGGGGGACCAACTCCATATTAATGCCAATGATTTTAGAATGAGATGTTCGACAAGCAGGTGTCCACATACTTTTGGTTATGTAGTATACTATTCATTCAGATTAGTGCTGAGCAATTAACAGAAATGTCAGTTATTTTTGGGGGGTGTTCTGTGAGCTCAAGGCGCACATTGCACAGCTTCTCTAGAGATAAATCAGGAAACTGTGCGATGTACTAGGGAGCGGTAATGACCTACAATGACCATGATCCATTGCGCATCTACTTGTCCAGTCTGTGTTTCTTTTTTGTCTGCTATGGAAGAGGCAGAAGAATGCACAATCACGAGGGGATATAGAGTGGCAGCTGTTGCTTCGCGAGGTATCGCTAGCAGTAAAATTGCAAATTTTGCTCTCCATCCCATGCCAAAATGATTAGAATTGCATGAAATGAGAGTTATAAAATTGCAAAAACTTCTCTCTGCTCCATGGCAAAATGTGTAGAATTGCAGGAAATTAACTTTAAAACGTATATTTGTTCTCTTCGCTGTCATGATGGGGCCTGCTAAAATGTTTTGCCTGCAAGGGGGTGGGGGGAGGGGGGTAATTCAGCAGTCCTAAAAATATGCCTTATTTACTTTGAAGAACTAAATTGTGATTTTGTCAGACAGCAGTTCTATAGAGATGATATGATGCTTTGGAATGAAAATAATACTACCACTACCATCATAGAGCTTTTAATATTATTATTTTATTTTTTATTATTATTAAATTGTTGTTACAGCATTCAAACAAAACAATCAAACCCAATATCGAAAACCGTGATTTCTTTTTTAATCATTGAACCGAAACCGAACCGACCTCAAAAAGCACTAATTGCTCAGAACTCATTCAGATCCACAGAATGTGTTCAGATGTTTGATGCAGGAAACAAAACATGGGTAAACTACGGAACATTCATTCAGTTCATTTGTTACCGTTCCTCCCCAGGTGACTGAAACCAGGACGGGCCCGCTTGGATGCAGTAACTATGACAACCTTGACTCTATCAGCTCAGTACTGGTCCACAGTCCAGAAAACAAGATCCAGTTACAAGGTACTTCTGAAACCTGATCTACAGACAAAATGTCAGCAGGCATAGTCTACAGACAAAATGTCAACAGGTGTATCACTCTGGAAGAACATGAATGAATCAGGTGTGGCTTTCATGGTTTACTAATTTATTCCCAACAAGTTAAAGGGACTACTGCACAGTAACTTACTACAGCTGCCTCTATATGGGGTGCATTCTTAAGAGGTCCAATGCAGTAAATACAGGCGATAGTAGTTCTTATCTGCAATCGAATTGGCTCTCGAGGCTAATCCACAAGGAACGTATTCATACCCCTGGATGACTGTAATTGGTACATCCTCAAAAGAAATGTAGCTGCAGTGCCTGATTGTTGTGCCTTCTTACACTCCGAAATACTTACCTAGGTCTCACTTGCCTCCCCAGGACTCCAGGTAATTCTACCAGCCTACCTGCGGAGCCGCTTCGTCCAAGCAGCCCTCAGCTACATCGGCTGTAACTCGGAGGGCCAGTTTGTTTGCAGGGCCAGTGACTGCTGGTGCCAGTGCAGCCCGGACTTCCCACAGTGCAACTGTCCACAGACGGACCTCCATGCCCTGGAGAACAACCTACTGCGCCTCAGGGAGGCTTGGACACTGGCCAACCAGGAGTTTGTGGAATCAGGTGTTTACTGGAGTTAGTTGAATATGCAACAGTTCAATGTACTTGGTGATGAGCGGACAATTGAGAAGGCTGGGTGCCAGTATATTTCTGCTTTAGCCAGCTTGTTGATGAATTGCAACAATGTAGTGTTGAGTGTAGGGAGTCAGGTCTTCAGGCTCACATTCAATAAGGTTTCATATGTATGGAAATAATAAAAATCCCCATTGTGCAATTTTTCATTGAGATATGGTCGTGGAGTAGGGTGCATAGTAGTTTTAAACCTTCACATAACAAAAGCGTATGTATTTCTCACTCCACTGAAATACCCTTGTTTCAACAAAAACCTTGATATAATAGGTTAACGCGGCGATTTAAATGGTCTTGCTTCGATAACGTAGACAGCTGGACGTGTATTGTTTGCACCCACTCCTAGTTACTCACCATCTGATACATTACCACTTTAATGACTGAGGTTGGATAACTATCCCTCACGACTCCAAATTACAGACAGGTGGTAAATAGAATGTGATACATTTTTGCTCCAATTAAATAATGTCAGTTCTGTTCTCTAGCAAGTCACAAACAAAAAGAACAACCAGTTGTTTATTCATACTTGTTTTTTTCTTCTTTTCTCAGACAGTGAGAACAGACACTTTTTTTGACACATTCTCAGAAAATAAAACTTTACTTATCCATGTTTTGTTTTTCTTATTCTGTTTTTATTCCAGAGGAGTTCCAAAGTTTTGTTGGAAGGTTGCCAACCCATTACGCCGTGAACACATCTGTCGTGGAGCACTTGTGGAGCATGGATGGGGGTCTGCTCCAACGCTATAGGCAGCTGGAGACCACGAGTGGCCTGCTCCTTGACAAAGCACGTCGCGCCGCGAACAAGCTCTTCAGTCTTAGCAAGAGATGCCGCCATCGGCCCAGGATAGTGCTGCAGAGGGAGAGGTACAGAGTATTTTTAGGGGGTTCGTTAACCCCGAGGTCCCCCCTAAAATACCTTGTCTTGTATTTATGCAACTGATTTATTTCACTGTACGAGAAAGAAATGCACTTTTGGGGAAACAAAAGCTGAGAGGTTAAGAAAGGAGACAAGAAGTGCTGACGGTAGAAATTGAGTCTCACCTGGGAAAACCCGAATTAAGGGTAGTTGGACGACCGGCAGTAGCTTATTGCAGTACAATTAGAACCGTTTCTACTTTCTTATCCGAAGTATCTAAGACCACGGTGCTCAGGAGTTGTGGTAGGCCTACATACTAGGTCACAATAAGTCTTTGGATAATGTGGAATGTCCACACTCAGAAAGGAGTATGAAGAACACACGTTTTGACATTCAAACGTTTGTGCTTGAGATCCCGCCTCTTCTACAGTAACCAATTACATGCAATCCCTTTCAATCCCTTTCATTGATGTTAACCGCCAAAAACTACAGTCGGAAGTGCATTCAATTTAGAATTTGGATAGCCTGGTCCCAGAACTCTTTGTGCTTTACTGGGGCTGGCAAAATAGATCTGGGACCATGCTTCTGTACCTCTAAAAATATGGTTTCTGAGTAAACGATGAATGGTTTTTGCCCTGTGACTACTGTGGTTTCCTGGTTCAGCCCTATGCCCTGCTACCTGGCCCACCAGTAATTAGTTACTCCAGCTTTCCAGAGCAGCTCTCCTTTTATCGTATCTTCACTGTGATGGATTCCTCGCTCCTGACCGCTCTGTTTCGATAGCCATTCTTTGTATAGGAAATGAACTAAATGGCACAATTACTTCGGTTCTCCTGCCATATGCAAGCTCTGCTTCCTCAATCCAATTACACTGCTTTATCACACCTCGCTGGTAGTAAAATGGGGGATTTGATGGAGGTGCAGAATTATTAAACTTGTACATTTTATTGCATCTGTTCCCATGAAACCTTTTATTCTTTAAAAGCTCTGTAATTGTACTGAGTTGTTGGTATATGCCGTATTCATACATTGAACAAAAATGTGTGTGTGTGTGTGTGTGTGTGTGTGTGTGTGTCTCCCTCCATCGCCACCCACCTGCCTACTCAGGGGGAATTCACGACTAGATGAGCATGTTCATTTTGGTCTGATTTGTCTTGCATTGCAACAGCTGAGCCTACGAGAGCAGAAATGGGGCTTCTGATCTGCCTATCCCTCTCAATTTACGATATTGTTGCTGTTAATGTGCAGTATGAATCCTGCTGTGTCTGAGGAGATGTTTTTCACATACAATCAGGTAAAAAATGATTGGCACCCTTGATTAAGATTAGCAAATAAGACTGTATAAAATAAATACTGAGCTATATTGTATGCTCCAATTTGAAAATGTTTATGCTAATACAATTGCTCAGAGAAAGATTTTGTTTAACAAGTAATTTTTTTTGGCCCGCAAAAAGATAAGGGTTAAAATGATTGGCACCCCTGTTTTCAATACTTTTCAAAACCTCACCTTGCGAGGATAATGTCACTGAGCCTTTTTCTAAACACATCGGGAGCGATCTTAGACCATTCCTCCAAACAGAATCTTTCCAGTTCTTTGATATCCTTTGTCTGTGCTTATGGACTGCCCCTCTTCAATTCAAACCACAGGTTTTAAGTCCTGAGATTGCGATTTTGTGGCCAATTAACCATTTCTTTGTGGATATTGATGCGTGTTTGGGATTATTTTTTCACTGGAAGATCCAGTTGTAATCAAGTTTCAGCCTCTGTCCTGGTACTTGGTAAAGTTCCCTTTTTCTGTTGTTGCATACAAATATTTATTTTATACTGGGTTTTTTGCTCATCTTTATAAAGGACGCCAATCATTTTGGACCTGACTGGATCTCATGGACAGAAAACAAGAAAATGGACTCACAAAAGTGACCAAAACAAAAGAAAACGTAAATTTACTAAGCAATCAAAATGTAAAGTGACTAAGAAGTTACCCTCATCTACAGTATGTTCTATCCTCTGTCCTCAGACCCCTTCGCTACTGGCTGAGCTACATCCTGTCCCTTCTGTACTGCAGTGAGAATGACCACATCGGCCTGTACTCTGTGGAGACCCGCAGCTGCTCCTGCCCCTACCTCCACCCCCCCTGCCAGGGCCCCATCCCCTGCTCAGTAGGAGAGGGCCCCCGCTGCACCTCCTGTTCCACTGAGAACCGCACCCGCTGCTCCAGCTGCAACTCGGGCTTTACCCTGGGCCAGGGGCTGTGCCGACCTGCCGTGCCTGACCCAACGGACCCCTACCTGGGCTTGGAGAGCGACCGCGACCTCCAGGACCTGGAGCTGTGCTACCTGCTCCAGCACCGGGACCCGCGCATCACCTTGCACGGCATCTTCGTCAGCAACGACGTTCGCCTCAACGCCTGGTTTGACCCGTCGTGGCGGAAGAGGATGCTGCTGACCTTGAAGAGCAACCGCTACAAGTCCAACCGTGTGCACATGCTCCTGGGGGTGGCGCTCCAGGTGTGCCTGACCAAGAACAGCACGCTGGAGCCTGCGCTGTCCGTGTTCGTCAACCCGTTCGGGGGCAGCCACTCGGAGAGCTGGACCATGCCCATCGGCCAGCACGGCTACCCCGACTGGGAGCGGACCAAGCTGGATATCCCCCTGGACTGCTACAACTGGACCTTGACACTGGGCAACCGGTGGAAGAGCTTTTTCGAGACAGTGCATTTCTACCTGAGGAGCCGCATTAGGGATTCGGTGCCAGGATTGGCTCCAGGGCCAGAGGTTAGGGGACACAGGAACGCTAGTACAGTGTACCTGGAATCACCAGAGGGCACCGTGGAACCAGTGGTAGCATCTTCATCCCAGAACATGGGCTACATGAAGATCAACAGCATGCAGCTGTTTGGATACAGCATGCACTTTGACCCGGACACCATCCAGGACCTGATCTTGCAGCTGGACTACCCGTACACTCAGGGATCCCAGGACTCGGCCCTGCTGCAGCTGGTGGAGATCCGCTACAGGGTCAACCGACTCTCTCCTCCAGGGGCTCAACAGATGGACCTGTTCTCATGTCTGCTCCGTCACAGACTGAAACTGTCCAGCTCTGAAGTGACCAGAATACTGGCTTCCTTACAGGCTTTCAGTGCCAGACAACCAAACTCTGTGGAGTACGAAGCAACCAAACTATGTAGTTAATAATGAGCGGTGGGCAGGGCCAATGTGATGTTTTTTTGTATTAACCCAATCAGAGACAATGTCTGCCACATAAGCTTATAGATTTTGTCCAATGGGTCCATTTGTGTCGGTGTACACTGTTCATGGCTTTAGTTGTATGTAAGTGTCATTGAATTTGATGTTTTTAATCACTCAAATCAATCAAATTGCTTTCATTTGTGTACTTTTATACATTTTAGGAAACAAACCATCAATTGGTTATTACATTGATACTAACATGCACCCGACTGGAGCATGTGAGTGAGAGAGATGGGAGTGAGACGCTGCATATGGGCTGTGTTTGTACTGACCATCTGAAGCTGCAGAATACATTGTCTCACAGTGTCTCTATTCTCCAATGGGGAGAGAAGGCATCATTGGCACAGATTACCAAGCATATAGTGGGGAGATTGAGAGTAGTAGCCTCCTACTCTGTACCTGGCTGACATTCACATTTACTATGAGGGATGAGGGAGGGAAGCAGAGAGACATGCAAAGCATCAAACACGGGCTAGGTATCAATGGCCATGATCAGAGATACAGTTGAAGTCTGACGTTTACATACACCTTAGCCAAATACATTAAAACTCAGTTTTTAACAATTCCTGACATTTAATCCTAGTAGAAATTCCCTGTTTCAGGTCAGTTAGGACTCAGCACTTTAGTTTAAGTATGTGAAATGTCAGAATAATAGTAGAGAGAATGATTTATTTCAGCTTTTATTTCTTTCATCACATTCCCAGTGGGTCAGAAGTTTACATACACTCAATTAGTATTTGGCAGCATTGCCTTTAAATTGTTTAACTTGGGTCAAATGTTTCAGGTAGCCTTCCACAAGCTTCCCACAATAAGTTGGGTGAATTCTGGCCCATTCCTCCTGACAGAGCTGGTATAACTGAGTCAGGTTTGTAGGCCTCCTTGCTCGCACACGCTTTTTCAGTTCTGGCCACAAATTCTCTATAGGGCTTTGTGATGGCCACTCTAATATCTTGACTTTGTGGCCCTTAAGCCATTCTGCCACAACTTTGGCAGTATGATTGGGGTCATTGTCCATTTGGAAGACCCATTTGCGACCAAACTTTGGGGCGGCAGGGTAGCCTAGTGGTTAGAGCGTTGGACTAGCAACCAGAAGGTTGCGAGTTCAAACCCCCGAGCTGACAATGTACAAATCTGTCATTCTGCCCCTAAACAGGCAGTGTTCCCAGGCTGTCATTGAAAATAAGAATCTGTTCTTAACTGACTTGCCTGGTTAAATAAAGGTAAAATAAAAATAAAATTCCTGACTGATGTCTTGAGATGTTGCTTCAATATATCCACATAATTTTCCTTTCGTCATGAAGCCATCAATTTTGTTAAGTGCACTAGTCCCTCCTGCAGCAAAGCACCCCCACAACATGATGCTGCCACCCCTGTGCTTCACGGTTGGAATGGTGTTCTTCGGCTTGCAAGCAACCCCCTTTTTCCTCTAAACATAACGATGGTCATTATGGCCAAACAGTTCTATTTTTGTTTCATCAGACCAGAGGACATTTCTCCAAAAAGTACAATCTCTGTCCCTATGTGCAGTTGCAAACCGTAGTCTGGCTTTTTTTTTATGGCGGTTCTGGAGCAGTGGCTTCTTCCTTGCTGAGCGGCCTTTCAGGTTATGTCGATATAGGACTCGTTTTACTGTGGATATAGATGCTTTTGTACTGGTTTCCTCCAGCATCTTCACAAGGTCCTTTGCTGTTGTTCTGGGATTGATTTGCACTTTTCGCACCAAAGTACGTTCATCTCTAGGAGACAGAACGCATCTCCTTCCTGAGCGGTATAACGGCCGCGTGGTCCCATGGTGTTTATACTTGCGTACTATTGTTTGTACAGATGTACGTGTTACCTTCATGCATTTAGAAATGGTTCCCAAGGATGAACCAGACTTGTGGAGGTCAAAGATTTGTTTTGAGGTCTTGGCTGATTTCTTTTGATTTTCCTATGATGTCAAGCCAAGAGGCACAGAGTTTGAAGGTAGGCCTTGAAATACATCCACAGGTACACCTCCAATTGACTCAAATTATGTCAATTAACTTATCAGAAGCTTCTAAAGCCATGACATCATTTTCTGGAATTTTCCAAGCTGTTCAAAGGCACAGTCAACTTAGTGTATGTAGTGTTCTGACCAACTGGAATTGTGATACAGTGAATTATAAGTGAAAAAATCTGTCTGTAATCAATTGTTGGAGAATTACTTGTGTCATGCACAAAGTAGATGTTCTAACCGACTTGCCAAAACTATAGTTTGTTAGCAAGAAATTTGTGGAGTGCTTGAAAAACAAGTTAATGACCTAAGGGTACCTAAGGGTACGTGAACTTCCGACTTCAACTGTAGTTCTCACGCGGAGCAAGAGGGAGTTGATTTAAAGTCTCAAAGACCATTGGGTAAATCTTAAATAGCACTTGTGCAGAAGTCACTAGTAGTCAAGAAATCTAGATTCATAAGACATTTTCTCCTGGGGGTAAATGAGAGACTTGATTTTCTGATATTCTCTACTAACCACTGCTCATATTGAATTTAAAGAGGATGAGAGCTGAAGGGATTATGCAGTGTGATGGTACTTTATGGAGGTAGGGGGTATTTTTCGACTGGGTGTTTTTCTGTAGTCTAATAGTGAGAAGCTTGTACATGTTATTTATGCCAGACTTTTTAAAAATCAAATAAAAAACAATCAGAGTAATCCATCCCTTCTCTTCCTTTGTTGTAATTCTAATTTAAGGGAAATAGAAAGTGGGTAGAAACAGAAGCAATTGACTTGAAAACACTACAAACGACGCACTCCTTGTCCCCAAAATATGCAGTCGTTAATTTGTAAGTAAATTGGATTGCTTTCCAAATTTGACAGAACCATTTTCAGTGAGGCAAGGTTTAAATTTCTAGTCAGTTAAAAAAAAGGTCCTAGTTATATTTGCATATCCAAATGGAAAGTAAAGTAATTAAAATCAAGGCTGAGTAAACAAACAATTAAACAGCTATGCCACCCATGTGTAGCATTTCATCGACAAGGCCCAAATGTACTTGAACAAACCCTTTATAATGCTCCTTGATTGTGGGGTTGCAACGTCCCCGGATCGCTAACCTTTATACTGTGTTGTCTTTCAAAATGTTATTTATCAAGAGGGAACCAACGTCATTCAGTAGGGAGGCCATTTTCTTCTGTTGAAATATGTTAATTCAATGGTTGTTCACAACTGTCCAATTTTGTAATCATGGTGTTTGATTGTGATTGTACAGCATGTAGGCCTATATCTGCCAATGTAGAGTTTTTAAACACACAGAGACAGAGATGAGCATCGAAGGATGAAGGAAACACACACACACACACACACACACACACTGAATGATTAGCTGAGGCTTTGGGCTGACAGGCCAGTGGGCCTTGGAGGAAACATGAGTTAGACTAATGTGTGTGTCTGTTTTACAAGTGGGCTTGCGAGGGGAGGCCGGGCTACGGTGAAGAGGAAGAGTTTATGGAGAGGAGTCTCTCAGGAGAGGCATTAAAAATAATGTCTGACAATCCACAGGAAGGAATGAACTCGCCCTGGAAGTCCACCGAGACCAAACGAGAAATCTGTGTGTTCATTGTACAACAGCAGTTCCTCTATATGAAACAGCCCTGTTGTTAAAGCTGAGCCACGCTCTACCGTGCTGGCCGGGTTAGGCATCCACCACTGGAACCGTGCTGGAAAGAACAGTATCAAAATAAAATATATGAGCCAACATAGTATGTTTCTGGTTGGCACGGTAGTGTGAAAAGGGGACATGTGAGCTAAATGTATCCACACACAGGGATAGAGCAGGAACTGAACATAGAGTGACTGATAACTGTAAGAGAATATAAACATGTTCTCCTCATCATGCATATATGACACGATACAAATCATCGTCTAAGGTATTGGTTTTATTTATTGTTAATAGATTCAAGCCCCCTCAACAATACTTGACACAATCTTTTTAATGCACCCTTTAAAAATATTTTTTTTAAGATTTCTATTGCTATCCTTGAGACCTACCCCAGCTAGCACATAAGGTTCTGGAACATTCTTAGCACATATAAGGAACTTGACAAAAAAAACATAATTTTATTGGTTACTGCATTATGTAATTTTTTGGGTGACCAGACCATATTCACATAAAATTGTAAGTTGTAGATCCACTATTTCTATTTCTTAAGTTCCATTTTGTGTGTCTTTTACTTCAGTTTTATACACTAGCTTCAGGCAGCTGAAAATACAATATTTTTCGTTATGGAAAAGATATGTCACAGCGGTTTAGATGGTACAGTGACTCTCTACACTACACAGTACTTGCTTTGTCACAAACAGAAATCACATTTTTGCAACCAGGAAATGGCAGAGCGATTTCTGCATAGTGCATCTTTAACAGACTGTTTACTTAAATTTCAAACATGGTTACATTTATTTCAATTTTGGTAATGTTCTATGAACTTTCTTCTGTGGAATTGTTAGTACTTTCAGCACAACATTTCCTCATGGTTCTATTTAAAGTAATGTTCTCAAATTGTTTGGAGAAATTTAAGAAAACTTTCCATAAAAACCACAAGACATTTTTAATAACGTTCAGAGAATGTTCTTATAATATTATTTAAAAACGTACAGTCCTTTCTCAGAACGTTAAGAAAACATTGCATTAAAAAACACAATAAAACATTATTAACATTCAGAGAACGTGCTAAGATGTTATTCAAAAACATGTCCATTCTCAACATCAATAAGACTCACTCTATCCTCTCTTGTGAAGTGTGTTCAGGTGTGTTGGCCGCGACCACTAATTGGCCACACCTGATCTTAATGAGTGCTTGTTTTCTTTTAAAATGGGGTATGATTGAATAGACGAGAACTAACATCTTTGTAGGTGCAAAAAAACAGGCATGCTAGCTCCATCCTGGTAGCACAGTGGACTAAATCCTGGCTAGAGGACAGAAGATTATAGGTTCGCTTCTCTCTGATACTGTGTCACAAAAAATAAACGTGTTTGCATGATTAATGCATGAAATAATGAATTTCCATGTGTCCTATCTATACTAGGAGTTCCAAAATGTTAACCTGAAATAAGCTAACAGTGTTATTAGAAGTCTTACTGAAACATAACATTTTAAGTAAGTTATTCAAAAACTACAAAATAACCTATAATTTATATTCTCAGAGCCTTAAAATGTTCTCAGAACCTCCCTGCAACCTAAAAATAAAACATGTCAGTTTTCTTATCAAAACTTTCAAAAAACTACCAGTCAGGAAACCTTTGGCTTTGTTCCCACAACCAATGTGCAACCAAAAACTAGTGTGGGACTATTCCTGCAGCACCAGGCAAGTTCAATCAAGTGCAATGAAAGTACAAAAGTATTTAAAAAAAAATACTATTTGGTACCCAGGTCTGGTTTCAGGAGATTCAAAACCTGTCATGAAACAAGCTCAAACCACTAAGAACAGGGATGTTGTTCATCTGATGAATTACATCGTACTGACATGAAACCTCCCATATTTCCATCCAATAAAGCCAATTTGCTTGGCAGCTGAGACATACTCAAATCAGAAGAGCACTCAGACTGAATCACCTCATTGGCTTTAAAATATTGCTGGAGTATGATATTTTTAACATCTATACTTTCTCACATAGCTTAACAATGGATGCAATAAAGATTTCACATCGGGAGTGGCATCAATGCCCCCTGCTATGCCAGGAACACTAACAAAGGGCCAGTTCAGTTATTTATCTCAGTCTCTCATTGTTAGCTACCGAGCTAATGACAAAGATGAAAGACGGAGATACTGAAGAATTAAAGATAATGCACACCACAAACAAAAAACACCCTCCGGTGACCACCGGTGGGGGTTCTCCTCTGTTGTTTTGCCACGTACTTATTCAACAGCTAGCATTATTGAAAAGCAGAGCATGTGAATTTAGAATGAGAGTCTGGCTTCCCTTCCTGTAGTACAAACCCTGTTAGAGGCGTAAATCCATAGACACACCAGGGCCCCTACGCAACGCCTGTGGAGCCTCTGCTACTTCTTCGGCTTCCTCTATACAGTTCTGATTATTAGCATAATATGGTATTATAATGCAACGCTAATCAGGTGCTGAGGAATATTCAGCCAGACCAGGGTGGGGATTTGAGGGAAACTTCCTTGAATCATTGAATAGTACTCATTGTATGTTGTGCTATACTACTGATAAACAACAGTGGTATACTGTCATTCAAAGCCAGAGGCAGCCATTGTACAATATACAGTGTATAATAATCCATGCCGTTCTGTGCCCCATATACTGAATACAGTACTCTAATACTAAAGTACACAATCCAAATATAACCGGTAGAGGTTAATAACTTTAGTCATCTCATATCATCCAGCTAACACAATGCCATCCCCATATTGCGTTATGTTCCAAAACATCACCTCAAAATAGCATACAGACCTGTTAGTAAGTAGTGCAGCTACCTGTTACCATCTCAATCGAGGTATTTGGGGAAAGAACTATGCCTGGCAAGACAACATTCCTCAAATCATTGGCCTGTGACACAATGTGACGAATTGAACTGACAACATTATACATTTTGTGTTATTCATATTTCACATAGTAAACAAACGATTAGTTATCCTCATTTACTCGGCTGTGTCCGGGGACGCTTCAGGGGTGGGCAGATGGCTCGGGACCCTTTTTACAACATTTCTCAACGTTCCCCCTTCACATAAATGAAACAGGCACTGACTAGCACATAATCAGGATGTCTGGAGACCGTTTGATAGAGCACAAATTATAGTGAAAAGCTGTAGGAATCAACGGTTTCGGGGTCTTCGGAGACTGTTTGGCTGGCAGGAGCTGCCATAGCTGGAGGACTTGTAATCTCACAGCCCCCTAAACATTGCAGCCAATTATTTAGTAGAAACAGGCACATCCCAGGACAACCCAGGGCCCTTGAACAGCACAGTGGAGAGGGTATAGTAATTATGTCTCAAAATCATAGGTAATTTGTCTCTTTTGAACATTATTTACTACACCATACACTTATCAAGTACTCTGACGCTATCGGTAGTCTATTTCACTGGTGATACTTGCTTTTGCAGTTGTCAAGCTTAGTGGCAAGTTCGTAAGAAGTTTGTACCATAGATGGGGTTTGAACTAAACGACCCAAACACCCATGGTGAAAGTTGTTTTTTTACTATACCCTACCTCGGTAAGCTGTCTCTTGTATTAAGTTGGAATTCACTGAAGCATTGAGAAAGAGCACATAGAGCTACTAAGTTAGCTTAGCGGTTAAGAGTGTTTGGTCAGTAACCGGAAGTTTGGCTCAGTGAAATGCTGGTTCCAGGCAGCAAGGTGGAAAAATCTGCAGTTCTGCACCTATGATGTTGATTAAGGCAGCCCGTACCTCTCGGATCCAGAGACGGCCACTGGCAAGCTGGAGAAGTGTGCTCTTCATGGATTAATGCTGGTTTCAACTGTACCGGGCAGATGGTACATGACATTGTGTGGGGGAGCAGTTTGCTGATGTCAGTGTTGCGAATAGTGTGCTCCGTGGTGGTGGGGCAGGCATAAGCTACAGACGATGAACACAATTGCATTTGAATGCACAGAGATACCGTGATGAGATCCTGAGGCCCATTGTCTTGCCATTCATCCATTGCCATCACCTCGTGCACGGCCCCATGTCGCAAGGATCTATACACAATACCTGAAAGCTGAAAATGTCCCAGTTCTTCCATGGCCTGCATACTCACCAGACATGTCACCCATTGAGCATGTTTGGGATGCTCTGGATTGACGTGTATGGCAGCGTGTTCCTGTTACCACCAATATCCAGTAACTTTACACAGCCATTGTAGAGGAGTGGGACAACATTCCACAGGCCACACTCAACAGCCTGATCAACTATATTTAAAGGAGATAAAGGCTGTGTGAGGAAAATGGTGGTCACATCAGATACTGAATGGTTTTCTGATCCACGGCCCCTACTTTTTTTTTAAAGGTATCTGTGACCAACAGATGCATGTCTGTATTCCCAGTTATGTGAAATCCATAGATTAGCACCTAATGTATTTATTTAAAAAATTGACTGATTACCTTAAACAGTTGAAGTTGAAAGTTTACATACACTTTGGTTGGAGTCATTACAATTAGTTTTTCAACCACTCCACACATTTCTTAACAAACTATAGTTTTAGCAAGATGGTTCAGACATCTACTTTGTGTTTACAGACAGATTATTTCACTGTATCACAATACCAGTGGGTCAAAAGTTTGCATACACTAATTTGACTGTGCATTTAAACAGCTTGGAAAATTATATCATGGCTTTAGAAGCTTCTGATAGGGTAATTGACATCATTTGAGTCAATTTCAGGTGTACCTGTGGATGCATTTCAAGGCCTACCTTCAAACTCAGTGCCTCTTGTCTTGACAACATGGGAATCTCAAAAGAAATTGCAGACCTCCACAAGTCTGGTTCATCCTTGGAAGCAATTTCCAAATGCCTGAAGGTACCACGTCCCTGTGTACAAACAATAGTATGCAAGTATAAACAATATGGGACCACGTCGCCGTCATACCGCTCAAGAAGGAGACGTGTTCTGTCTCCTAGAGATGGACATACTTTTGAGCAAAAAGTGCAAATCCCAGAACAGCAGCAAAGGACCTTGTGAAGATGC
The DNA here is from genome assembly GCF_036934945.1 of Oncorhynchus masou masou. NCBI lineage: Eukaryota > Metazoa > Chordata > Actinopteri > Salmoniformes > Salmonidae > Oncorhynchus > Oncorhynchus masou. The sequence goes on along the minus strand of NC_088214.1, from coordinate 41,735,915 downwards.
TGGAGGAAACAGGTACAAACATATCTATATCCACAGTAAAATTAGCCCTATATCGACATAACCCGAAAGGCCGCTCAGCAAGTAAGAAGCCACTGCTCCAAAATCGCCATAAAAAAAGCCAGACTACGGTTTGCAACTGCACACGGGGACAAAGATTGTACTTTTTGGAGAAATGTCCTCTGGTCTGATGAAACAAAAACTATACTGTTTGGCCATAGTGACCATCGTTATGTTTGTAGGAAAAAGGGGGAGGCTTGCAAGCCGAAGAACAACATCCCAACCGTGAAGCACAGGGTTGGCGCATCATGTTGTGGGGTGCTTTGCTGCAGGAGGGACTGGTGCACATCACAAAATAGATGGCATCATGAGGTAGTAAAATGATGTGTTGAAGCAATATCTCAAGACATCAGTCAGGAAGTTCAAGCTTGGTCACAAATGTGTCTTCCAAAAATGGACAATGACCCCAAGCATACTTCCAAAGTTGTGACAGAATGGCTTAAGGGCCACAAAGTCAAGGTATTGGAGTGGCCATCACAAAGCCCTGACCTCAATACTATAGAGAATTTGTGGGCAGAACTGAAAAAGCGTGTGCGAGCAAGGAGGCCTACAAATCTGACTCAGTTATACCAGCTCTGTCTGTCACGGCCGTTGAATGAAGAGGACCAAGGTGCAGCGTACATATTCTTTTTATTAGAAAAGACGCCGAACAAAACAATAAACGCTATCAAAAAAAACCCATGACGCTAAAGGCTATGTGCCATAAACAAAGTTAACTTCCCACAAAGACAGGTGGGAAAAGGGCTACCTAAGTATGGTTCTCAATCAGAGACAACGATAGACAGCTGTCCCTGATTGAGAACCCTACCCGGCCAGAACACAGAAATACAAATAATAGAACATAGAATACCCACCCCAAATCACACCCTGACTAAACCAAATAGAGACATAAAAAGGATCTCTAAGGTCAGGGCGTGACACTGTCAGGAGGAATGGGCTAAAATCCACCCAACTTATTGTGGGAAGCTTGTGGAAGGCTACCCAAAATGTTTGACCCAAGTTAAACAATTTAAAGGCAATGCTACCAAATACTAATTGAGTGTATGTAAACTTCTGACCCACTGGGAAATAAAAGTTGAAATAAATTGTTCTCTCTACTATTATTCTAACATTTCACATTCTTAAATTAAAGTGGTGATCCAAATTTTTACTAGGATTAAATGTCAGCAATTGTGAATTTGGCTAATTCTGTATTTGGCTAAGGTGTTTATAAACTTCCGACTTCGACTGTATGAACTGTAACTCAGCAAATCTTTGAAATTGTTTTATGTTGCGTTCATATTTTTGTTCGGTGTAATAAAGCAGTGATCCAGAAACAGAACGTCTCGTTAGTTTAGCATATGCCCGACTTGATTCCATCCCAACCTGAAGTCCAATTTGTGGTAATGGGAAGAAAGGGCAACGGAATGTCAATGTGGCCGACTTTGGTTTGAACCAGGATCTCCTTCATTTCCCTCTGAGCTCAAGCCATTAGTTTGGAGAGCTGACGCAAGTTTTCAGGTCTGGGGAAAGGTTACTCATCGTGCAAACGTGTTTCAGCAACCCACCTTATGGTATTATTATCATGATCTCCAATTTGCCACAGTAGACTGATCATTTGGGACGATTTCTGGCTGAATTGTTCAATGGGACCCATGTACCTGTAAATGTCCAAAAGTTTAAAAGGGTTGCTCATTAGATTTGGGATCCTATTGTGAGCCTGGTTAGTCTCCCCCCAAACACAACCCAGATGCCCTTGCACAACCTAATGACAGCATAAATCAACTGTACAGCGCCTTCACTCGTAATCTGTCCACAAATTCAAGGGCCCCCATCCCATTTTAATTCCCTCCCTGCCGGTGCGGTGCACCCTAACTCAAATTGCGGAACTATAGGACTTGAAACTCGATAGAAAGGCGGAAATTGAGGCACATTCCTTTGAAAGCGAAACGTCTCTTTATTCCTTGGAGGTTGATGTGTCTGCAGTAAGCATGCACAGTTTGCAGATGATGATGATGATGAAAGGGGTTTCAAGTCTGGCTGAAGATGAAAGAGATGACTTTGCTTCTCTCCAGACTCATTATTCTCAATTTAGGTGTCTTTCCGCAGAGTACTTCTCTCCTCCCCTCCTTTTCCCTCTTTCCTCCCTCCTTCAATGTCAGATCCCTCGCTCTGGCTGAATGAATGAAGTCGTCTTCACTTAGGGGTCCGCTAATAGGATCAGAATGATGCCCAAATGATTTTGCTAGACAAATTGAGACAAATGTACAGACATTTGGTAGACGGATAGTAGACATGCTGCTTTGATGAGAACGGGTAGATAATGAATTAGAAAGTGGGTTCTTCATGATTGAAAAACATACATTTTGAAACATGAATGCAAAGAAAGTTGTTGGTTTTATCCTTGGCTCGTTGATTTGGATGCCCAAGCAACTAACAGGAACCTGTATTTACATCAATGATTTCAGCACGATCACAACTCTAGAGAGGTTTATCTCGCTCTGTCCTTCGAGGCACATTTCATGACCGACAATTTAAGCTGTGCCTCAATTAATTGGCTCCCATTTGGGGCGGTCCACCAAGAGGACTGTAACCGTATGCTAATTCCGCAACTAAAAGCAAGTGAAATACACCAGCCAGGCTTAACTATATGGAAGTTTTATTAGTGCTTAGGCAGATGGGTAATGACCCTCGACAATAATAAAATATGTTTTATTATGTCCCAAATCTTACCCCTTAGAACCATGGGTATACAGTGTGTGGTAAGGTGAGACACTTGCGAGTACTTGCATTTGTTACACCTCTTCTTGATTCCATGTGTTCTTATAGAAAGTGAGAAGATAAGGCAATGTCATTTCACCATTCCCTGAGTTACTTGTCCCTATCTACCGATTCAATTAAACCTAACAAAGAGGTCCTCAAAGAATGATTTCCGGGCTTCACATTTTGCAGTCAGATGCAATCAGTGCAATTGCTGCAAAAATGTATAAATTGCCCATTGCCACTAAAGCCCTAATATTCAGTATAAAAGCCTAAAATGCAGAGGCACTTTTCATTTGCTCTTGTCGCCAAAGACAGAATATGTTTGCAATTAGTGTATGTCAAAGATGGAATCAAAACAGTAATTAAAATTGACACCAGAACGGCACATAGAAAATGTGCGCCATTGTTTTTCTGACAGTGTGGCATAAACATTGCCTGGCATTGTCGCTTGTCTTTATTATCACTGTTCTGAACAATATAACACATTACCGTATCTCCCCAAACTACAACAAATCCCCAAATGTTCTGAATATAACATTCAAAAGTTTTAATTACTCAGCTCTTAGCGTACTGTATAGCCAGCATTTGCCACAGATGGAGATTGCTGTGTTAGCTAATTAAAGGATAGCTCAACCAAATTACAAATGTACATATGTGTTTCCTTTCCAAATAGACAGAACATTTTTGTAACGTGGATGAACTATCCCTTTAAATCAACCAGCATGTGTTATGGTATTCCTATTTTCCCTTATATCCATGCTAGTGGAATGATTATCATAGACTCGTGTTTGGAGGTGGTCGAGTGGCTTGTTGAGGTCATCCGATTAATCCCTTGTTGAAAATGAAACTCTCCTTCAAAATGGAAGGAATTAATAGACAGCCTCTCAACAGCTCTTTTCTCCATTATCCTTCAATGTCAAGTAGGCCTACAGAGGTGGTGGAGTGCTAGGCACAGTATGATAGGCACAGAGACTCATTATTACCAAAAAACTCTTCAACTCTATATCGAGACTCTATACAGCACTGAAAAAGAATGACTCAGTCGCAGTCTAAATTAAATGTGACACCTGTGTATTGATTGAATCTGAGGACATAACCACACAAAATGGCATCTCTTTGTAATTTTGGGGGGAGAATTAACAACTTTTCCGAGTAGAGTTCCTCACTCCCAGACTATGTTCAAATTGGATTGGCTTTTTCAGTCATTTCACATGTGGCACTGATACCACCTTATTCACTCATATATACTAAGTGTATACTGTATGTTCCTCTCTTTTCCATCTTCAAACTATTGTAAGTAGCCATAACGGAATGGCACCGTCAAAAGATGAATGTGGTCGTGTGTGGTCATGTGGCTAGAGCCCCTGACCCCAGCACACGCACCGTATATGCCAGAGTTGTCATGGGCTGGAATCTGACTCACTGCCCTTCTGACTCAAACTCCTTCTTATCTGCCTCTCACTATCCTATCTGTTCAATAAAATAAAATATACACAAAATCTGATGAGATTCATCTTTATGGTGTCATCTATGTCTCTGCCTAAATCTAAAATGTGAGGGTCCATAAATGTAAAGGAATGTTTTACTCCACAAAACCTTTATCACCCTTTCTTAAGAAGAAACACTGGGTCCTGATGTTGATCCTTACAGTTTAACTTGAGAGAACTTGTGAAACTGTGCTCTGCTTTCCATTTCTTAATGCATTAATATCGCAATTATCCGTAATGAATCTGCCAAGATAATGTAACAGAGGAAGATTTATGACAGTCCAACAAAAGACTGGTGCAATGATTCAGTAATTTCTGAGACTGGGGAAAGACAGACATTACAAGACAGACTCTCCTTTCTACTGCGGCCCCTTTTTCCACCTCTCATTTCAGAAGGGAGTACCTTTAAGCCATCACGTTCAGATAGGTCCACTTATCGCCATCATTTATCCCCATTATGCTTCAATCACAGCCTCACATCACCCCATTGCAGAAAATAGCTGTGGAGATTGCAGGGCCACTTGTAAAATATTTATTTTGTTTGATAAAGACAGTTAATTAACCTTTTGATGCATACCAACACATGGGTTTGATCATTCTACAGTGGTCCCTGCAGTGGAAACTCAAACCGGTGTGATTTAGAACGCTTATTTAGAATGTCCATTTTAGATTGTCGCAACAGTCAGTCTTTGAGCTGACAACACAGTTTTTTTTTCACAGAAACATTTCGCACAAACGCAGTCCTTACAACGTTATGTCCTGAATGTGGCAAGTTTATGTTTGAAATGCAATGTTCAGACAGTGACAGGTGTGTCGTATACCATCATTCAAGTCTCTTCATTCACTTAGGGAAGTTTACTCAAAAGATGAATGAACCATCCCTCACTTCATTTTGTTATAACATCTTTGGTCGGACAGATGTTTACGTGACACTTAGAAGGCATTGTATAATGTCAACAAACATGGCGCCACACATAGCTGGCAAATAGTTTAGCATTAGCTCATCATAATCAGTACAACTTTCAAATAAGCATTTTCTGTGTCCATTACAATCTATAAAATAATTGTAATGCATGTCCCTAATTTGTTTTTTTCATAAAACATTAACTACATTATGCTCCATACATACATATACATACTGTACATATGGTATGCTACAGTAGAAACGACATCCCGGTATACAGAAAATAAGGCACCTACTTTGGTTAGAACACACACGTCGAAAGTTATTATTTGTAAGCAAAACAACAATGAAGGCAATGCAAGCACCAGTCAGAAAATATACCAGGGGGAAAAGTTTGTGCTAGAATGCTCAAATATCTGCATACTTGATTTGGGGAAACACTGGGGAGGTGCTTGGGCTCTTATGGAAAAGAGAAGTTTGTCCGGTTGAGTAAAGCCTCAAACATAAATTGTCCGCAACAGTGAAATGGGATACTTCTATGTGAATTAATGAGGAGGCGGAACACACCTCAGTTCAAACTCAAACTCAAACAAAAACTTATTAAGAAAATCATTTCAAATTGACAAGATGAAATATAGCCGATAGATAATTAGCAGGCAGTGTGCGTTTTGGTTTGACAATCACATTTTGGGATAGTGAGTGCATTCTGACATCACACGCATAAAAAAACTCAAAACAAACTCAGGATGGGGGCGACCGTTAGAGATATTTGGAACTCACGCATGAAAAGTTTAATCATGCCTGTATGATGCATTTTGCATCATACAGAGATGAGTTCTGTATTTTAAAAGTTACATATTTTGAAAATGTTATTGCTGACATTCAAAACATGTTTGGGACTATGTCAACAATGGACTAATTTTTATTTTTATTTTTTTATTTCACCTTTATTTAACCAGGTAGGCTAGTTGAGACCAAGTTCTCATTTGCAACTGCGACCTGGCCAAGATAAAGCTTAGCAGTGTGAGCAGACAACACAGAGTTACACATGGAGTAAACAATTAACAAGTCAATAACACAGTACAAAAAAAGGCAAGTCTATATACATTGTGTGCAAAAGGCATGAGGAGGTAGGCGAATAATTACAACCTTGCAGATTAGCACTGGAGTGATAAATGATCAGATGGTCATGTACAGGTAGAGATACTGGTGTGCAAAAGAGCAGAAAAGTAAATAAATAAAAACAGTGTGGGGATGAGGTAGGTGAAAATGGGTGGGTTATTTACCAATAGAGTATGTACAGCTGCAGCGATCGGTTAGCTGCTCAGATAGCACAAGTTTGAAGTTGGTGAGGGAGATAAAAGTCTCCAACTTCAGGGATTTTTGCAATTCGTTCCAGTCACAGGCAGCAGAGTACTGGAAGGAAAGGCGGCCAAATGAGGTGTTGGCTTTAGGGATGATCAGTGAGATACACCTGCTGGAGCGCGTGCTACGGATGGGTGTTGCCATCGTGACCAGTGAACTGAGATAAGGCGGAGCTTTACCTAGCATGGACTTGTAGATGACCTGGAGCCAGTGGGTCTGGCGACGAATATGTAGCGAGGGCCAGCCGACTAGAGCATACAAGTCGCAGTGGTGGGTGGTATAAGGTGCTTTAGTGACAAAATGGATGGCACTGTGATAAACTGCATCCAGTTTGATGAGTAAAGTGTTGGAGGCAATTTTGTAGATGACATCGCCGAAGTCGAGGATCGGTAGGATAGTCAGTTTTACTAGGGTAAGTTTGGCGGCTTGAGTGAAAGAGGCTTTGTTGCGGAATAGAAAGCCGACTCTTGATTTGATTTTCGATTGGAGATGTTTGACATGAGTCTGGAAGGAGAGTTTACAGTCTAGCCAGACACCTAGGTACTTATAGGTGTCCACATATTCAAGGTCGGAACCATCCAGGGTGGTGATGCTCGTCGGGCATGCGGGTGCAGGCAGCGATCGGTTGAAAAGCATGCATTTGGTTTTACTAGCGTTTAAGAGCAGTTGGAGGCCACGGAAGGAGTGTTGTATGGCATCGAAGCTCGTTTGGAGTTTAGATAGCACAGTGTCCAAGGACGGGCCGGAAGTATATAGAATGGTGTCGTCTGCGTAGAGGTGGATCAGGGAATCGCCCGCAGCAAGAGCAACATCATTGATATATACAGAGAAAAGAGTCGGCCCGAGAATTGAACCCTGTGGCACCCCCATAGAGACTGCCAGAGGACCGGACAGCATGCCCTCTGATTTGACACACTGACCTCTGTCTGCAAAGTAATTGGTGAACCAGGCAAGGCAGTCATCCGAAAAACCGAGGCTACTGAGTCTGCCGATAAGAATATGGTGATTGACAGAGTCGAAAGCCTTGGCAAGGTCGATGAAGACGGCTGCACAGTACTGTCTTTTATCGATGGCGGTTATGATATCGTTTAGTACCTTGAGTGTGGCTGAGGTGCACCCGTGACTGGCTCGGAAACCAGATTGTACAGCGGAGAAGGTACGGTGGGATTCGAGATGGTCAGTGACCTGTTTGTTGACTTGGCTTTCGAAGACCTTAGATAGGCAGGGCAGGATGGATATAGGTCTGTAACAGTTTGGGTCCAGGGTGTCTCCCCCTTTGAAGAGGGGGATGACTGCGGCAGCTTTCCAATCCTTGGGGATCTCAGACGATATGAGAGAGAGGTTGAACAGGCTGGTAATAGGGGTTGCGACAATGGCGGCGGATAGTTTCAGAAATAGATGGTCCAGATTGTCAAGCCCAGCTGATTTGTACGGGTCCAGGTTTTGCAGCTCTTTCAGAACATCTGCTATCTGGATTTGGGTAAAGGAGAACCTGGAAGGGCTTGGGCGAGAAGCTGCGGTGGGGGCGGAGCTGTTGGCCGATGTTGGATTAGCCAGGCGGAAGGCATGGCCAGCCGTTGAGAAATGCTTGTTGAAGTTTTCAATAATCATGGATTTATCGGTGGTGACCATGTTACCTAGCCTCAGTGCAGTGGGCAGCTGGGAGGAGGTGCTCTTGTTAATGAAACAAATACCACAATATTGTTTTTGGGTGGACTTTTCCTTTAATTGGCACTTACTATAGTCTTTTGTTTGAGATGGGAGAACATGTTTTTTATTAAGTTGAACATGTGCTCGTCATGACAGAATGTTACAAGACCCAAAAGGGATTGATTTCGTGGAACTACCCATTTCTCCCCACTCCCCGCAACAAAAAAAGCACTGGTATTGGAATATATATTATGTTAATCTTTCATTAGCGCTGATAAGGTAGCTCTGCATGTACTGTAGGAACACAATCATATACATTGTCCTTGCATGGTAAAGTGCATATTAAGTATGTAGTTTTAGCCCTTGGGCCAAAGTGGGCATTTGATCTCTGCATACAGTTTATGATTTATTTCTCAATTCACCCAGATCGGACTGTGACTAAATCATTTTTCCTCTGTTAGCCCTTGAACTCTTAAGCTTTTCCCCCTCAAATCATAATGTATTCATGCATATGTTACCTGATATACAAAGTATTCCATTGGCATTCATAGCTGGACCTTGAAAACAGAGAAGTGGTTGGGTATCTTTCAAGGAGCAGAGGCATTTAAGAGGTTTACACTTAATAGGACTTACTGTATATGTCAGTGGTGGTCCCTGGGTCTGAACCACGCCCTGTGCAACTGGGTCCTGGACTTCCTGACGGGCCGCTCCCAAGTGGTGAAGGTAGGAAACAACACCTCCACTACACTGATCCTTAACACAAGGGCCCCACAAGGGGCCCCACAGCCCACTCTTGTACTCCATGTTCACCAATGACTGTGTGGCCACACACGCCTCTAACTCAATCATCAAGTTTGCAGATGACACAACAGTAGTAGGCCTGACTACCAACAATGAATAGACAGCCTACAGGGAGGAGGTGATGGCCCTCGGAGTGTGGTGTCAGGAAAATAACTACCTGCCCTCCAGGACACTTACAGCACCCGATGTCACAGGAAGGCCAAAAAGATCATCAAGGACAACAACCACCCGAGCCACTGCCTGTTCACCTTGTTATCATCTAGAAGGCGAGGTCAGTACATGTGCATCAAAGCTGAGACAGAGAGACTGAAAAACAGCTTCTAACTCAAGGCCATCAGACTGTTAAATAGCCATCACTTGCCGGCTACCACACGGTTACTCAACCCTGCACCTTAGAGGCTGCTGCCCTATGTACATAGACATGGACTCACTGGTCACTTTAATAATGGAACACTAGTCACTTTAATAATGGTTACATACTGCTTTACTCATCTCATACGTATATACTGTATTCTATTCTACTGTATTTTAATCAATGCCACTCCAACATTGCTCGTCCTAATATTCATATATTTCTTAATTCCATTCTTTTACTTTTAGAGTTGTGTATATTGATGTGAATTGTTAGATACTACTGCACTGTTGGAGCTAGGAACACTAGCATTTCGCTACACCCGCAATAACATCTGCTAAAAATGTGTATGCGATCAATACAATTTGATGTAACTTGGTTCAGTAGATATGAAATGCATTGAATAAATCCTGCTTTCAACAAGCAGCTTGGACTGACTGATGGTGATCATTTTAAAAGTGAGACTTTGCTGCTGTCTGCTGGTATATCCGTGAGACACACGCCAAGTGCTCTGTTGGAATTGGGAGGGTGTGACAAGAGAATACAGCTTCTGCATAATAATATACGGCAGTGTGTCTAATCTGTCCACAATGTTATTAATATGTATCAAACATGTTTGTATAGAGGCAGTTCTAACCCAATTAGAAGTGTAACAAAGATTGCAATTGTAACTGATTAACTAATTGATGATGTTCTTCTTGTCTCAAGCCTAAACTAAAGTGGGGCAAGTGTCTGCCTGAAAGCTAATGTATCATGCATAGGTTCAGCATGTCAAGTTGATGCAAATTACCCTCTCTGGGCAGGTTGAATCACATAGACTAAATTTAATCAGAAGCCGCGGGAATATACTGTAGGGATTTGGGTCGTTTTATATTCAAACCAATAATACATGATATAAGCAAATCAAACTGATTCAGACCTGGGCAGAACATTTTAGTATTTTGTGGTTTATTTGAAAACACCAACTTTTCAAATACGCAAGGTAGTAGAATAAAATCAATTATTTTCTTTGATATTCAAATACAAGTCTCAGAAAAACTAATCATATTTGAAAGCATTTTGAATACCTCTCAGAATACTCAATTACATTTGAAGATATGCAAGTCATTTCAAAACAAAAACATTCATTTGATTGCTACCAAATATTTGATGAAGAACCAATTACGGCAGTTTGTGTAGTTAGTCTAAATATATGCTCATCAGCACAGTGTGCTCTTAGAAATTGAGAGTGGTGGATCTAGAAATAAATGCATGAGGGACATGGAATCTCCTCAAAATTTGAGTAGACCACTTTTGCAGCTTCAAAATGACTAACACGTATATTTTCATAATAAGTGAGACATAAAGTAATACACTAACACAACATCGAATCACATGCGCCGAATACAATGGCTGTACCATGAATGCTTGCTTACGAGCCCTTCCGTTGATTTGACATCAAGTTCGTATATATACGTAGTAACTTTGTGATTATTACAATTGCAACATTGTTGTCACATAGGACTTTGGAAATTGCTTTATAATATTGGAGTTATTAAATAAGTGGAATAAGGAACTCTCACTATTCCTCTTGTGTACAGTAGTTCCAGAAACTCTCAGGTCATTACTATTCAATTAAAATGCAATTACCAAAGTTTTATGTAAAAACATGCTAATAAAATGTTGCTCCAAAAGCAAAGTTTTATTACAAAGAAACAGGAACAGTTTAATGTTATGTATTACTGTGAACGCAAACAATAACAAAATATGCTAATTAAGTGTCGAAAGGAATCTAAATGTCCCAAAACAGGCTTCTTTAATCAACTACAGCCAAGGTAGGTATTTTGTTTTTATGTTTTATTTCTTACATTGTTAGCCCAGACAATCTTAAGTGTTATTACATAGCCCCGGAAAGAACTATTGGATATCAGAGCGACATCTACTTACCTGCACTACGACCAGGAAAACGATTTTCTCGAAGCAGATCCTTTGTCCGAACCACCCAGGGCATTTCAACTGATTCCAGAGGCTGACCCAAAACAACGCCACAAGTGAAGAGGCAGACAGAGCGGTCTTCTGGTCAGACTTCGAAGGCGCCCACACCACCTGCCGCTTCCGAGCATTTTACTCACTAATGTCTAGTCTCTAGACAACTAGGTAGACGAAATTCGGGCAAGGGTTGCTTTCCAGAGAGACATCAGGGATTGTAACATACTCTGTTTCACGGAAACATGGCTCTCTCGGAATATGCTGTCGGAGTCGGTACCGTCACCTGGATTCTTTGTGCGTTGCGTCGCCAGGAAAAACATCTCAAGAAGAAGGGTGGGGGTGTATGTTTTTTTTTTTTTTTTTTTTTTTAACCTTTATTTAACCAGGCAAGTCAGTTAAGAACAAATTCTTATTTACAATGACGGCCTGGGAACTGTGGGGTAACTGCCTGTTCAGGGGCAGAACGACAGATTTGTACCTTGTCAGCTCGGGGGTTTGAACTCGCAACCTTCCGGTTACAAGTCCAACGCTCTAACCACTAGGCCACACTGAGTTCCTGTATGCTGTAACAACATACAGGAACTCAAGTCCTTTTGTTCACCTGACTTAGAATTCCTCACAATCAAATGCCGACCATATTATCTCCCAAGGGAATTCTCCTCTGTTATTGTCACAGCCATGTATATCCCCCCTCAAGCCGATACCATGACAGCCTTCAAGGAGCTTCACTGGACTTTATGCAAACCGGAAACCATACATCCTGAGGTTGCATTTATTGTAGCTGGGGATTTTAACAAAGCAAATATGAGAACAAGGCTACCTAAATTATATCAGCATGTTGACTGTAGCACTCGCACTGGTAAAACACTGGATCACTTCTACTCAAACTTCCGCAATGCATACAAGGCTCTCCCCCGCCCTCCTTTTGTCAAATCTGACCACGATTCCATTTTGCTCCTCCCTTCCTATAGGTAGAAACTCAAACAGGATGTACCCGTGCTAAGGACTATTCAATGCTGGTCTGACCAAACGGAATTCGTGCTTCAAGATTGTTTTGATCTCACGGACTGGGACAAGTTCTGGGTAGCCTCAGAGAATAATATCGACATATACGTTGATTCAGTGAGTGAGTTTATAAGGAAGTGTATTGGACATGTTGTACCTACTGTGACTATTAAAACCCACCTTGGATAGATGGCGGCATTCGCGCAAAACTGAAAGTGTGAACCACCGCATTTAACCATGGAAAGGTGACTGGAAAATGGCTGAATACAAACAGTGTAGTTATTCCCTCCGCAAGGTAATCAAACAAGCGGAATGTCAGAATAGAGACAATCTTGAGTCGCAAGTCAACGGCTCAGACATGAGACCTATGTGGCAGGGTCTACAGACAATCACATACTACAAAAGGAAAACCAGCCACGACACCGACATCTTGCTTCCAAACAAACTAAACACCTTCTTTGCCAGCTTTGAGGATAATACAGTGCCAAGGACTGTGGGCTCTCCTTCTCCGTGGCTGACGTGACGTGAACACATTTAAACATGTTAACCCTCGCAAGACTGCCGGTCCAGACGGCATCCCTAGCTGCGTTCTCAGAGCATGCGCAGACCAGCTGGCTGGTGTGTTTACGCACATGCTTCAATAGGGCCACCATTGTTCCTGTACCCAAGAAGGCAAAGAAAACTGAACTAAATGACTATCTGTCATCAGGAAGTGCTTTGACAGAATAGTCAAGGATCATATCACCTCCATCTTACCTGTCACCCTAGACCCACTTCAATTTGCTTACTGCCCCAATAGGATCATAGATGATGCAATCGCCATCACACTGCACACTGTCCTATACCATCTGGATGAGAGGAATACTTATGCAAGAATGTTGTTCATTGACTCTAGCTCAGCATTCAACACCATTGAACCCTCCAAGCTCATCATTAAGCTTGAGGCCCTGGGTCTCAACCCCGCCCTGTGCAATTGGGTCCTGGACTTCCTGACGGGCCGCCCCCAGGTGGTGAAGGTAGGAAACAACACCTCCACTTCGCTGAGCCTCAACACTGGGGCCCCACAAGGGTGTGTGCTCAGCCCCCTCCTGTACTCTCTGTTCACCCATGACTGTGTGGCCATGCACGCCTCCAACTCAATCATCAAGTTTGCAGATGACACAATAGTAGTGGGCTTGATTACCAACAATGACGAGACAGCCTACACCGAGGAGGTGAGGGCACTCAGAGTGTGGTGTGAGGAAAACAACCTCTCACTCAATGTCAACAAAACAAAGGAGATTATCGTGGACTTCATGAAACAGCAGAGGGAGCACCCCACTATCCACCTCAAAGGGACAGCAGTGGAGAAGATGGAAAGTTTGAAGTTCCTCGGCGTACACCTCACGGACAAACTGAAATGGTCCACCCACACAGACAGTGTGGTGAAGAAGGAGCAACAGTGCCTCTTCTACCTCAGGAGACTGAAGAAATGTGGCTTGTCACTTAAAACCCTTTTATAGATGCAAACTACCTGCCCTCCAGGACACCTATAGCACCCAATGTCACAGGAAGGCCAAAAAGATCAGACTGAAAACAGCTTCTATCTCAAGGCCATAAGACTGTTGAAACAGCCATCACTAACACAGAGAGGCTGCTGCCTACATACAGACTTGAAATTATTGGTCACTTTAATAAATGGATCACTCGTCACTTTAATAATGCCACTTCAAAATTGTGTACATATCTTGCATCACTCATCTCATACGTACACTACCGTTCAAAAGTTTGGGGCCACTTAGAAATGTCTTTCTTTTTTTCTTTTTTTTCTTAAAACAACAGAAAATTGATCAGAAATACAGGTTAGACATTGTTAATGCTGTAAATGAGCTTCAGACTATCTCCCATAATCAATGCCATTACCTGTACCCGTGATGCAACTGTAATTGCCCCCATATGCCTTAACACCCCAAGGGGCCCGATGAGGAGGTACTGTAGGAAACACAGGGCTCAAAGAGGAACAGAGAGTTGAATTGGGCTGAACCTGGTAAAAACCTCTCAGAATACACAGCCACCCCTCTCCTTCTCCTATAGCAAATGGGTGCGTAGCCAGAACAGGTCTAGCATGACCAATGTTTCATGCAACTCATGCAGTCCTTTCTATTTCAGGGTCTTAGCTGTACACCTCATATAAGACAGCCACAAATTGTCCCTACTATCAACACCAGTCTCAGTGCTAACATTAATTGCCTGAATGGGATTTTTAACACAGTGGTGGCAGGTTCGGTCCAGGGGTGGTAGAGGAGTGATTCTGGCCCTGGTTCGTCTGGGACCTCTGGTTTTGGCAGCACCTTAATAGAAAACACACCCATCGTGTCTGTCCCGGTCCTTTGTGGTCCGAGGGTGTAATTTGTAAGTCGCTCTGGATAAGAGCGTCTGCTAAATGACTTAAATGTAAATGTAAATGACAATAGTAGCAGAAAACGGCAGATTTCTTATGGAATATCTACATAGGCGTACAAATGCCCATTATCAGCAACCATCACTCCTGTGTTCCAATGGCACATTGTGTTAGCTAATCCAAGTTCATCATTTTAAAATTATAATTGATCATTAGAAAACCCTTTTACTACTATGTTAGCACAGCTGAAAACTGTTGTTCTGATTAAAGAAGCAATACAACTGGCCTTCTTTAGACTACTTGAGTATCTGGAGCATTAGCATTTGTGGATCCATTACAGGCTCAAAATGTCCAGAAACAAAGACTTTCTTCTGAAACTCATCAGGCTATTCTTCATCTGAGAAATTAAGGCTATTCCATGTGAGAAATTGCCAAGAAACTGAAGATCTCGTACAACGCTGTGTACTACTCCCTTCACCGAGCAGAGCAAACTGGCTCTAACCAGAATAGAAAGAGGAGTGGGAGGCCCCAGTGCACAACTGAGCAAGAGGACCAGTACATTAGAGTGTCTAGTTTGAGAAAGTCCTCAACTGGCAGCTTCCTTATATATATATATATATATATATATATATATATATATATATATATATATATATATATATATATATAAAGGTGCCTACATGTCTTGGTGTTTAAGACAAAGGGGGTATCTACTTTTTAGAGGTCTTGTGAATCCATAGCCATTTTAATTAAATGATGAAGTAGACCTCCATGGATACTTGATGTGATGTCATCAATTAAATCTGTAGGTATGTCATTTATATTGTTGTATTGCATCAAAAACATATGAAATAAATTACAAGTACACTGAGTTTTTAAATGTCATTTTCTTTCAATTCTTTCCATAACATTGCTGGTAATTATTGGTGAATCATCGAACCTCATTTGATGTGAGGAGCCAGTCTCCATGGATAGTCTTAAACAGGTATGTCCTATCTTTGATCACTGTAAAGGCAAATATTAGCATCTAAAATGTACCCCAATATTTTCACGTTATTGAGGTACTGAGATGACGTTTATTTACCTGTTTTGTGTGAAACACACTATTGAGTTTGAAGTTGTCCTGCTACTAGTCATGCAATGGCACATTCAGATGAACCCTTCGTAGAATCATCATCTTAAATATAATATATTTTGGTAATGGTATGTTAGCAGGTGATGCCATTCTTCAACAACACAGACCCCAAAGCAAATCAGGGCTTGCTTTATGGCCTTTAGCATGCAAGTGTTCTGACAGTGATTTTGCCTCATCTTCTGACGCCAACAATACATCATCAACATATTATACGACAAATCAAATGAAATGTTACTGGTCATATACACATATTCAGCAAATGTTATTGCGGACGTTATTGCAGGTGGAGCGAAATGCCTGTGTTCCTAGCTCCAAAAGTGCAGTAGTATCTAACAAATAAAAACAATAGACAAATCTAAAAGTAAAACAATGAAATTAAGAAATATATCAATATTAGGACGAGCAATGTCGGAGTGGCATTGATTGAAGAACAGTATAATATAAAACAGTATATACATATGAGTTGAGTAAAAACGTATGTAAACATTATTAAAGTGGCTAGTGTTCCATTAGTGAGTCCATGTCTATGTATATATATAATGCAGGAGTCTCTAAGGTGCAGGGTTGAGTAACTGGGTGTTAGCCAGCTAGTGATGGCTATTTAACAGTCTGATGGCCTTGAGATAGAAGCTGTTTTTCCATTCTCTCGGCCCCAGCTTTGATGCACCTATACTGACCTCGCCTTCTGAATGATAGCGGGGTGAACAGGCTGTGGCTCGGGGTGGTTGACGTCCTTGATGATCTTTTTGGCCATCTCGGCAGAGTTCCCGAAGAAAAAGTAATATCTCAGACTGGCCAATAAAAAGAAGAGATTAAGATTGTAAAAGGACACAGACACTGGACAGAGGAACTCTGCTTACAAGGCCAGTATTGCAGAGTCGCCTCTTCACTGTTGACGTTGAAACTGGTGTTTTGCGGGTACTATTTAATGAAGCTGCCAGTTGAGAACTTGTGAGGTTTCTGTTCCTCAAACTAGACACTCTAATGTACTTCTCCTCTTGCTCAGTTGTGCACCTCTTGAGGACTCTAACCTCCTATCTAAAGAACACAAATTGTTTCTTTAGGGCCTGGTTACCCCTACAACCTGTGTTTAATTCAAAAGCTTTTACAAGGCTTACATTAACCTCACGTGTAAAAATTGCTGCTCAACTAGCAACCCACTTCCATGCAACAAGAATTGTTCTCACCCTTAATCAATTATGGCTTATTTTAACTGATAGGGCTTTAACAGAGGATTCTAACCCCTATAAATCACAGATACGTATCACTCATTGCATGCACTTATAAAATATTTATCTGATTTGGTTCTTTTAGATTGGTGTGGGTCAAAACACACCCATCAATATGCAGTCAGGGGATCAAGAGCTAACTCCCGAAATGGGTTGCGTGCCGCCCTCACTTTTTCTCCAGGATCAACGCACAGTTGATGAGTATCTTTGGTGTAGACCAAACCATCCTGTGTCACAGCCCCATGTGTTAGCAGTTGTTGTTATTCTTCAACAACACAGACCCCAAAGCAAATCAGGAGGATAAAGATGTATTTATTTAAAGAGAACAAATCATAGTTGTTATGCTTGAAAGTGGATGCTTGTTCTTTCCTGTTCTCCTTGTTTTCTCCGCTGAACGAAGAGACAGGATATAGTTTATACCGAAAGCCTAGCCTGTGGTTGACCAACTAGAATTAGTTTCAGTAAAATTGTGCCAATGTTCAAATACAATGTATCCGTTTCAGGCTTCAATGTATAGATAGTTTGGACCAATGAGAACTTGCCACACATAGCTATGAGTCCCGAACTGGAACCCCTAAACAGAATCTAAACAGATGTTGAACTGAAACACAATCCGTGTCCCTGACCCATTAATCTTCAATTCCACATTACAGAAAAACAACTAGTTCTATTGATCTCTCTGCGTTGTGTATTTATCTTTTAATATTCATACTGATGTTGTGAGCTGGTTTTGGATCAGCTCTCTGATGGGTTTGCTGAAAGTCATCCATGGGAAAACCCGGAGTTTATCTTATACACATATGGTTCAAGCATTGTGGACGGGGGAGAGAGGAAGGCAGGCTGGGCAGTTACTACGATGGACAATGTGACAGGCATGTTACCATGCAGGAACATCAACACAGGTGGCGGAACTGGTGGCTTTGACAGAATCATGGAAACAGGCTGAAGAAAAAACAGCTAATATCTACACAGACTCAAGGTATGCATTCGGCGTTACCCATGACGTTGGAAAAATATTTGAAAAACAGAGGATTCATGACATTACTGAGAGCTCCTGTGAAGAATGGAACAGAGGTGATGGCTCTACTGAATGCTCTCCAGTTACCTGTACAGGTTGCGATTTTGAAAATGAAAGCACATGGAAAACTTTACAGGCGAGAGTCAAGGTCATGACCTTGCCGACAGAGCTGCCAAGGTGACTGCCAAGCAAACACCCCTGTCACCAAAACCAATTAGGAAATACACCTTGGATGCATTGCAACACATTAGAGATATGCAGAGCAATGCATCAACAGTTGAAGTGTGGGAATGGATGGCTGCAGGATGCAAACTCAGTCAAGAAGGTGTGTGGAAATACAACAGGCGATGTGTTGCACTAAATGCACTCTTACCCTACTTAGGTGACACAGATCCACTCTTTGGGACACATTGGTGCGGACAAGATAATTTATCGCTTTGTGGGCAAATGGTGGAATCCTGGTGTGTGGAAAGAGGCTGATGCTGTCGTGGTCGAATTGCAACATTTGTATGGAAGACAACACCAAGGGATGAGGGAAAGTACAGACAACGAGTGCCTGCCCCACCAGGACCATTCAGACATCTAGAGCTTGACTACATCACACTGCCTAAATGTAAAGGACAGGAAGATGTGCTGGTCGTTGTTGATCATTTCTCACAATGGGTTATAGCCTACCCTACTAAGAAAGGAACCGCACGACACAGCCAAAATTCTGATTCGAGAAATCATTCCCAGATGGGGATTGACGGACCAAATAGACTGTGTGTGTAAGGAGGTAGCTCATCTTCTGAACATAGACTGGCAACTACACTGCCCTTACCATCCTCAATCGAGTGGTCAGGTAGAACTCACAAATAGAGTTTTGAAAGAAAGACTGTCAAATATGCATCAAGAAGGGATAAAAATGGTTGCATGCATTGTCTACAGTCTTATCTAGTATATGGGCCACTCATAAAGAAAAAACAGGGTTGAATCCATCTGCGGTCATCACAGGTCGACCCATGTCACTACCAGGCACGTTAGATTTGAGAAAGGTAGACGTACACATTATGAGCGACACAATGCTTAACTACTTCATGCAACTGTCTAATGCAGTAGGGGCAGACAAGTAAATGAGGTGTGTGGGAATAACACCTGAGAGGGGACATGACGTAGTGCCAGGATGAATACATGTAACTCATTGCAAGGTTGTCCATTTTGATGACAAAGCGGAGACTGGAAAATAAAGAACTGATTGATCAGCAGTCGGGGGCCGATCTCGAGATTAGAGACATAGTAAGCCGATCAGAACCTGATACGCTTATAAGTTTGTACACAACAGTCATCATATTAGGGATATTTTTTTAAATGTCCACTTTTTCCTGAAAATCAGGACATGGACACCTAGGGAGATCTACAGTGCATTTGGAAAGTATTCAGACCTCTTGACTTTTCCCACGTTTTGTTACATTACAACCTTATTCTAAAATTGATTAGATAGCTTTCTACACACAATATCCCATAATGACAAAGCAAAAACAGTTTTCAAATTTTTGGTAATTTATTTCAAATAAAAAACAGCAATATCACATTTACAGAAGTATTCAGATCCTTTGACATGAGACCCGAAATTGAGCGCAGTTGCATCCTGTTTCCACTGATCATCCTTGAGATGTTTCTACAACCTGATTGGAGTCCACCTGATTGGAGTACACCTGTTGTAGACATGATTTGGAAAGGCACACACCTGTCTATATAAGGTCCTAGAGTGGAGAGTGCATATCAGAGAAAAAAGCAATCCATGAGGTCGAAGGAATTGTCCGTAGAGCTCTGATACAGGATTGTGTTGAGGCACAGATCTGGGAAAGGTTACCCACAAATGTCTGTGTCATTAAAGGTCCCTAAGAACACAGTGGAATAGTTTTCAAACAACCAATACTCCTCATAGAGCTATAGACACTGTAGCGAGAATGAATATTGCCTTGGAGGAAGATAATGACACAAGAAGACCCAAGTTGGATGGTAACACACCGCTATACTATAGCTGGCCTCCTGATGCTTCCCCATCTCCTTGGGGAAGGCAGTACAATGTTTGTAAAGGAGTTCAGTGACTATTTACATTTTATTTATGTATTTAATGTATTGGCATATGCTACATTCTTTTTCACTCAGTTCTATAATATATTGTATTTTATTTATTTCAGGAGACTTCCACACCATCTGATGACACCATGGACCTCCAACTCCCTATGTTGCGAGTATTGGCCCAGTCCATTCCTCAACACTTTTCTACTTGGTGGTGGAAAACAAAGCAGTCCTTGCTTTGCATGATTTTGTGGATGCTATTGCAGCATTATCATTTTCACATGACATATTTTGGCTACAGTACCCAAAGACGTGTGACTGTACTTTCAAATGTATGCAGGTGCAAAGGCTGGAAAGGCCAGGCAGAAAACACAAAGATACCCTACAAGCTCATCACGTTTATGAAATGCCTAAAAGAAAAACATTAGAAATAAATATGGCATAATGAACATGTAGCCTACTGTAGTTTAAAAAATATATATGTTCAGTCATAATGCTTAAACGAGCACAACTTGAAATAACATGTTATTGTCAAAGACTGCTTAGAACTTACAGTTCATGCAAAACTTTTGTTATACTTTGCAAGTGAATGTCATTCTGCAATGAGGCATGTCATGAAGAAGCAATTATTCACATGTTACGAACCGATGTTGAGAAACCATCTTGACCTCATGCCTATTTGTCAAGGGAAACAAAATATTTCTACAAGGGCATTAATTGGCTAAGAGGGGTTCTCCCTTTGTGAGACATTCTACTTGAGCTCCGTGATAGCTCTGTGCTCTCTCCCCCCCACGGGTTAAGGTGACATAACAGGAAAATGGGCTATGATACTCACTATCCCTGAGCCATTGTCTTGATGAAAGCTTCGGAAGCTCATTTATGTGGTACTGTACCATACACCAAAACCACAACCAAACCACTGATCTTGAGTTTGAAGTTTTCATCGACAGGTCTCAGGAAGAGGGATAGAAGTAACTCTTTGATACTAATGGTTCATTGACATACAGGACGTGACGAAGCTAGTTCGATGCATCAAATTCACATGCTGAGTAACCTTGCCTGAAACCTAAAGAATTTTGTTAGCTCCCCAAGCTAATGACTAGATGTACACTCAGAGATCACAAAGCGACAACCAACAGTTGAACGTAGCAAGTGGCCATCCTATCACTTCTGACTGGAATGTCGACCATCATTTTCTGACCATTGTACATGTTGAATTGGCGCAAACAGCCACAATTCGTCGACATCAAGCAAGGTGATTGTCGTTTAGACGATGTTGTCACGTGTCTGAGCTCTAATACAGTATTGTAGCATCCAGGAGATCCAAATTCAATCCCAGTCAGCCACGTACAGTAAGTACTATTACGTGGCTGGATCTCTGTGATGATGAGGTCAAAGGGGGATGACAAAAAAAGGGAGGTGGTTCGGTGCATCAAACTCACGTAATGGGTAACCTTGTCTGAGAGCTAAAGACTTGCGTAGCTCCCTAGGCCAATGTCTAAGCTTTAGCTCAATGGGCTAACACAGTCCTTAGGTGCTCATGAAACCCCGGGTTTGAATCAAGCCAGTCATGCATTAGGCTATGTAAGTGTGCTTTCATCCAATTACCACTTTGTAATGGTTCTGTGATGTATGGAGTATGGCAAAACATGTTTGGCTAAATAAGCAACCAATGAACACGATCCGAGTTGTCATTGATTCAAAGTTTGACATGGCTTGTGCCATGGCGACCTGACCAGTAGCCTACGAGTTCATCATTACATCTACACTATCCCAGGAACTAGGCCTGTTAGAGACAAGATATGTGGAAAAGCTGAAAACATGCAGTGTTCATGGTTTGTAGGCTTGTATGATTTGACATTAATATGATATAATAAAAGGGACGGACATCCTCTGTTGTCCTCAACATTGCCCTTGGTGACACCGATGTGACATCCCCATGTTGTTTACCAGCATTCACATATATCTGTGTTCCCGCTCGTCTTAGTTTTTCATTAGAAAACCACTCTACGGAATCGGAAAGGATGCATTAGTCAAATGTTGAAGTTAATCAATTCCTCTCTGCAATGTTCCCAATTAGCCTTCTGTGTACTAGCATCCCACTGTTATGGTGTTCGCCGTGCACCCGCCATCTTGTTTCTAGGCCAGTCAAGTAGTGCTCGTCACCCCCTGTAGAGTTTTCTGTGAAAAATGTTATGACATTTGCACTTCATCGTCTTTAGGCTATAGCAAAGATGATCTATTATATTGATAAGATGGTTGAATGAACGCTCTAACAATGGAAATACATGTCCTCAAAGATGGAAGGCAGGCGGGAAGAGGTGAGATCACGTGGGACCATTCTAGCCAATAAGAGGGCATGTACACGTGTGAACAACAGGCACAACTAAGATGTTTTTCTCAAAGTAGCCAGTAAATCCTCTCGCATCGCGTCTTCCTCTCTGGCTATAGTCTCGAAAACCAGACCCTGGGTGGGAGGCAAAGCGGATGTCTAGAGAGACTATTTAGGCTATGTCTGAGGGAATAAAGTACTCTCCATTTAGCTTTGAAATTAAATGAATCATTCTTAGAATTATTTGCGAATAAAACAGTGGGAGAGTGCTAGATCATTTCCATGGCATACTCCTTGCAGAAAGTTGGGGGTCATCCATGTTTGGTGTAATAAGATGTAATAATGATTCAACTTGTTTGGGTAACATTGTATTAAGGTACCTTTAAAGGGGGTTGTAGACCATTTATAAGTATTTTAATGGATGATTATTTATTAGTTCATAGTTTTTTTTTATAAATGATTCATAAGCAGTTATAGCTCATTGGTTGAAATTATGTTGTAGTTTTAGTGCTGGACAAATATTTATTTATTTTCCTTCAGAACAGAAGCTTCTCTTGTAGCACACAATGAGTGAAAAACAAGGGGTGCATTCATTTATAACAAGCCGTCTTATAGCTCTATAGCTTGGTAACATTTGGTATCTCACCAAGACCCATGGGCCATGTATCAGGAACAGTAAGTATCCTCTTACTCAACACCTGACTGCATGGATTTCTTTGTGAGACCACATGCTTCAATTATTATTCCAACAGAAGCTAGGACGGCGTTTGTATAACACAGTTAACATGGATTTATCCCAGCCAAAAGCTTTGCAAAACCACCAATGACCGGTTGACATTTGATCCTCCGCAGATAAGGTGCGCCATATCGTTTATCCACATTGGGTCAACATGTTAGTTGGAATGCATGAGGTTGGACTCCACCTGTTCTATCAGATAGCCATTCAGAGGGATAAATAAGGATGAATCCCAGATCCACTGCCAGATGGTCAGGATTCATAGCCTTGTCTGCAGCCTTGACATAAAACCAAACATAATCTAATTGACTTGGAGATTTCCTTGCTTTAGTGGTGAAGAAAGATTTGAGATTAAATGAGTTGTTTAGTTCACCAAAAATTCTGGACGTTAATGACAAATGTCAAACACAATTGTTCCTGAAAAATGTTGTATGTAATAATTGTAATAATATATGGTCATGTAGAAGACACCTTCATCCAAAGTGACTAGCAGAACTGTTGACATTGATAGTAACACATGCAGTGCCTAGTGAAAGCCTACACACTCCTTGCAGTCTTCACATTTTGCTGCCTGAAAATTAAATGTAAAACGGAATTAAACTGCATTTTTCCCAACAGATAAACAAAACATACTCCACATTTCTACCAAACTTTATGGAATTGTTTTAAAAAGGTCATACGAAGAATCATTTAACTATTTGATTTTGAATTTGAAGAATATTAAATAAGTATTTGATGAAAAAATACTGCTATTAGCCCATACAGACACATTGAATAACAGATTCACTACATGGAAAAACAGATAGTGCCCCCCAAAAGTATCTCTTCTATATCTGAGAGATACAGTATCAGAAAGATCAGGAAACATATATACAATGTATTTGGAAAAACTATTCAGGCCCCTTGACTTTTTCCACATTTTGTTTCCTTACAGCCTTTTTCTAAAATTGATTAAATATTAATTTCTCTCATCAATCTACACACAATACACCATCATGACAAAGATAAAAACAGATTTTTTTAAATACATTTTTACAAAATTATAACAAATAAAACCAGAAATACCTTATATACATAAGTGTTCAGACCCTTTGCTATGAGACTCAAAATTTGGTGGACAGCTGCTGCCGTCCTATTTGACAAAACAGCAGTGTGGTGTCTCAACAAGGAATCGATGACAACACTTGGTATGTAAAGCATAAACAGCACATTTTGATTATGTAATTGACCTCCAACATGATTGGCACTTTGTCTGAGATTGCTGGTGTTGTGAAGGACAGCACTGTGACAGGGATCAACATCACACGGCTGGTTGGACTGGAGGATGGTACGGTGCTGGTGGAAAGCTATGGCTGGCAACAACACCTGACTTCGTACTTGAGGCCGCTGCCACACATCAAGCAGAAAAGTTATAATACTCTCAATAAAAGATTTGCAAAACAGAGTCAGTGTAGTACAGTTAACTATACTGACACACACGCCATACGTTGCAGCAAAAATATATATATATTATCTCGCCACTTTACCCCTTATTGTATGCATATAACTACCTCATCACTGGTGTCGTTATTGATATTGTTCTTGTACATAGTGTCAATATAAATAAAATAAAATACACTATCTATTTCTGATATTGCTACTATACAAGTAACTATTGGGCAGTACCGGTTACACTTTCTGTAGAGACCCATCCACTCAGCAAGATGTGGCTGGGGGTTATAGCATTTCTTTCACATGACCCATCAATTTAGACAAATGTGTCAGGTTAGGCGTCATCCAGTGGCGACCCGTCATTCAGGTCAGGTGGGGCAAATTCTGTGCAAAAAAAACGTCGAGAATAAGAGAGCTCAGACTGGGAAAATACATTTTCAACGGTCATCGGAATTGTAAATCTTTCTCTTTCTTTGATAACAAAATTTGCCTGCGATGGACCGCCGCGCCACCTTCCTGTTCTAGTGAGCACATCACAACAAGGTGAGTCCAAAAATGTCTTATATGCTGCTGCATAAAATATGTAATATGCCAGGGGGATATGTATTCTGTATCTAAGAAGGTAATACTAAGTGTATGTTGTGTAGTAAGATGTTAGTAGCCCATGTGGCTCACCCTAATAATTTGGTCTATTTTCACCTCTTAATTTTGCCTAACGTTACTGTTCTGACTCGGTGGTGCACATGTAGCCTATAACATGTTTTTGAGAAATGTCATAATCTAATATTTTAAGAGCTTTCATTGTCTGCTTTTATGCCCCCTTTATTTATCCTATGGTTCTGACTTTGTGTGCAGGGAAAATAATGTAAGAGCAGCCAATGTTCTGCCTTCCGTCGCTGTACATTTCAAAAGTGCTGAACACATAGTTATATTGACTACGTCCATCTTGGCTCGCTCATTAATGTCTTAATTGAAATTAAATCTTACCCGCTCATCGTTCCCTTATGCCCTACTTTGTACATCTCAATTGTCAGTAGAAACCACATTTGTTTAAGTCAGCCATATCAGCTATGTTTTTTTCAAAGCATTAAACAAGGTTGAATGAATTGTTTCACTGCCAGACAAGGATCCGCTGATAGCCAGGTGTAGCTGTAGTAAGGATTCACTCCATTGTGCTGGAAAGAAAGCTCTGCTGTTGCAGGCCCTAACATTTGTAGCAGGCTTTATGTAGGCCCTAACATTTGTAGCAGGCTTTATGTAGGCCCTAACATTTGTAGCAGGCTTTATGTAGGCCCTAACATTTGTAGCAGGCTTTATGTAGGCCCTAACATTTGTAGCAGGCTTTATGTAGGCCCTAACATTTGTAGCAGGCTTTATGTAGGCCCTAACATTTGTAGCAGGCTTTATGTAGGCCCTAACATTTGTGGGCACCGCTTGTTTCCATTATAATGTAATTAATGTATTGTTTTAGTGTTGTGTTATGCAGTGGCTTTGCTGGCATACATCTAAAACATGTATCCCCCCCCCACCAAGATTTACATGCTAAAATCGCCTCTGGTGTCACCTAACATTTATGAATTATTTTTATCTGGACATTTTCTGTTTACCTGGAATTTTCCCTTATTGTAGGCTACTACTTTTACCACTTTTAGTGTTAATCTTTACTACGCTATTCACTGTTTAGCACATGACCTTACATGTGAATCCTTAAATGGATGGGTGTGGCTGGCTTAAGAGGGCGTGAACAATGCTCAATGGGTGTAGACAAAGGAGAGGTTCCATTAGTAGTACCAAAATATTCAGGGACCATTTTCTTGAAATTGAGGATACAAGTTTATTAACTTTCAAAGCAGAATTACTTTCCCATTTTTCCACAAAAATGCAGTGTATAATATAGCATTTTGGAGCTTTGTGTCTCTGCTTTTATCCAATGTAAAAAAAAATTAAAACAATTTTTGCTACATAAGACCGAATCAAGGTGGTCTTTCACAAATAGTTAAAAAAAAAACTTCAATGAGTAGGTATGTCCAATCTTTTTACTGTTACTGTATGTTGCCCCAAGAGTTTCGCAAGGTTAGTAGAATCTTATTTAAAACCATTCACAACTGTAATGGCTGCCCATTCAGGAATCGACACCACACCCCTGGTATTGGCAACACCATGCTAACTCACTGAGCCATTGGAACCATGTCCCTTCACTGTTTGGTCAAAAATATATACTATTTTCCAAAAACATATATCTCTATCGACACTGATAGACCGCCTTCAAGCGAGGAGTAAGAAAGAAGCCTAAAACTCATTTTTTGGTATACAGCGGTTGTGTCCGTACATTCATTATCAAAACATTGTCCCCAATGAGAAAGCTGAAATCTTACAAACATTTCAAAGTACCCAAACAGGTCAACATGCTTTTCTCACCAGACATCCTAAAATAAAATATCCCCTGTCATTGTTTGTGAGTATTGTTGTCATCCAAACTAATATTCTTTGTTGTTGGAGTGTGGACGGTCCCATCGTCTGGCAGCGAAATCATTAATTCAGCCTCATTTACATAGCTGAAATGGCCGACCTACTTAAACAAATGTGGTTTCTACTAACTCCTTGTGGATTTGTGTATGTCGATAAGAACCGCACTGTCCTTCAATAACAAGGAACGCCAAAATGAGTTTTGAACCATACACAAATATTATTACATTTATGTTCAGTAAATTCATTATGTTTGTTGGGTATATCACTAACACTTAGCTCTAAGTATGAACAAGTGCAAGCATACAAGCAGTGACAAGTGCAAGCATATTCAGCACTTTCAAAATGGACACCGACATAAATTCAGATAGATGTTAGTTCAGATAAATTGATCAAGATGTTGAGGCCTTAACTTTACTCTTCTTTAAGTCACCACATGCACAGACAGAAGTATTTTATTAGGCCTATGTGGTATAAAACGGAAGGAAAATACAATCACGAGGATCCACTTTTATAGACAATATAACGGCGCACCTGTGCTGTCACGACGAAAAAAATTCTTAGGTCGACGAAGTCGTCTGTTCTTTCGACCAATCAATTGGTTGACATCTTAAAACGTGTATTTGTCCATATACAGTTGAAGTCGGAAGTTTACATACACCTCAGGCAAATACATTTAAACTCCGTTTTTCCACAATTCCTGACATTTAACTGAAGTAAAAATTCCCTGTCTTAGGTCAGTTAGGATCATCACTTTTTTTTAAGAATGTGAAATGTCAGAATAATAGTAGAGATAATTATTTATTTCAGCTTTTATTTCTTTCATCACATTCCCAGTGGGTCAGAAGTTTACATACACTCAATGAGTATTTGGTAGCATTGCCTTTAAATTGTTTAACTTGTGTCAAATGTTTTGGATAGCCTTCCACAATCCTTCCATAAGTTGGGTGAATTGTGGCCCATTCCTGCTGACAGAGCTGGTGTAGTCAGGTTTATATGCCTCCTTGCTCACACACACTTTTTCAGTTCTGCCCACAAATTTTCTATAGGATTGAGGTCAGGGCTTTGTGATGGCCACTACAATACCTTGACTTTGTTGTCCTTAAGCCATTTTGCCACAACTTTGGAAGTATGCTTGGAGTCATTGTCCATTTGGAAGACCATTACGACCAAGCTTGAACTTCCTGACTGATGTCTTGAGATGTTGCTTCAATATATCCACATAATTTTCTTTCCTCATGATGCCATCTATTTTGTGAAGTGCACCAGTCCCTCCTGCAGCAAAGCATCCCCACAACATGATGCTGCCTCCCCCGTGCTTTGCGGTTGGGATGGTTTTGTTCGGCTTGCAAGCCTCCCCATTTTTACTCCAAACATAGCGATGGTCATTATGGCCAAACAGTTCTATTTTTGTTTCATCAGAACAGAGGATATTTCTCCAAAAAGCATGATCTTTGTCCCTATGTGCAGTTGCAAACCGTAGTCTGACTTTTTTATGGCGGTTTTGGAGCAGTGGCTTATTCCTTGCTGAGCGACCTTTCAGGTTATGTCGATATAGGACTCGTTTTACTGTGGACATAGTTTTGTACCTGCTTCCTCCAGCATCTTCACAAGGTCTTTTGCTGTTGTTCTGGGATTGATTTGCACTTTTCGCACCAAAGTATGTCCATCTCTAGGAGACAGAACGCGTCTCCTTCCTGAGCGGTTTGATAGGTGCGTGGTCCCATGATGTTTATACTTGTGTACTATTGTTTGTACAGATGAAAATGGTACCTTCAGGCGTTTGGAAATTTCTCCCAAGGATGAATCAGACTTGTGGAGGTCTACAATCTTTTTCTGAGGTCTTGGCTGATTTCTTCTGATTTTCCCATGATGTCAAGCGAAGAGGCACAGATTTTGAAGGTAGGCCTTGAAATACATCCACAGGTACACCTCCAATTGACGTAAAATATGTAAATTAGCCTATCAGAAGCTTCTAAAGCCATGACATAATTTTCTGGAATTTTCCAAGCTGTTTAAAGGCACAGTCAACAGTTATTTATAATTGAAATAATCTGCCTGTAAGCAATTGTTGACTTGTGTCGTGCACAAAGTAGATGTCCTAACCGACTTAGTTTGTTAACAAGTAACAAGAAATTTGTGGTTGAAAAAGTTTTAATGTCTCCAACCTAAGTGCATGTAAACTTCTGATTTCAACTGTAATGTATAGACACACCCTATGTTTGAATAGAATCAACTGTACTGTATGTAGGCTACTGAGCTTGTTAAACCACACAAATTACGAAAGAGGGCGCCAGAGATTAATATAGACTAACCGGAAGAAAAAAACCTGTTCCCAACTCCTCCCGCTCCCTGAGGTTATGCTCCTGTAATTGCCATAGGTTGCACCAGCAGTCATGAGCAACCTTTTCAATTTGGAGTGCCAAGTTGTCATACCATTTCTACTGATCTTGCATGCCAGTTAAGATTTTCATGTGCACATTTTTGTGGAATAGTTTAATTTTGTGGAACAATTTTGTTCATAAAGTCTTCATATCTCAAAATCAATGTCATGTGGTTAATCAAAATGATATCTAAATGAAAATGATACAAATCTAAAATTAACTTCTATTGCCATTGCCAATGTGTAAAAATAGCCGACATAAAGCCAACAAACAAAAACATGGCAAACCGCAGGTGGAAAATATCCTGATAAAAATAATTATCCTTTAAATCACATTGGCGACGCATGGCCTGTCTGCAAGGAACTTGAGATATTCTAGCAGCTATTACATTAACTTGGTCTGGCACGAAGCTCGTGCTAGCAAACCTGCAACATTATCACCAAACATTTGACCAGTCGACTAAATGTGGTCAGCCCTAGTCTGTAAGTCACATATGCACACGCATACACACCCATGAAATTGTGATCTTATGACCCCAATTGGAAAGCAATAAATGGAAGGAGCCCAACAACAGGGTAGGAGCATGATCACATTTTCCTATTCTAGGCCTATCACGTAATTAAACATTTTTTTAATTGACACTACTCTTTTGGGTAAAACTTTTACTTGACACCCAGTGTCACAACACCTGTTATGACACGGTCATAACCATGTCATAATATGTCATGACAGCTGACATAACGTGTCATAAACTGTTATAATATGTTATAATATGGTAATGAAACATCATTAGACCTGTTGTGACATATTGCGTTATTGTATGACTGGTTATGACACCTACATAAGAGTGTAAAAACCCACAAAACCTACCATAGTAGTTATTTTATGGCTGGTTATGACACCTACTGTACATAAGAGTCTCAGAACCTACAAAACCTACCACACAAAGCAAAACATTCCATTACACCATAGCCTATGTGTCAACGGTATGTTTATGTTATATTGTATTTTTTTGTTTGTTATTGACCATATTAAATTATCATTATAATTGGGCACACATTGATGTCAGACATGCACCTACCCCAATGCTCTGTTTCTGATGCCTGGGAAGAATGCAGGATCAGATTTCAGGAATAGGACAAGACACCCTCTTTTTAACCTATGTACGTGATAGGCCTATCTGGCTTATATGATTATGATGGTCATAATGCTTCATGACAGTGTCATAAAGTATATGTTCTACAAGTTTTTAAAGATTTGATGGAAAGAAACATGACTGGAAAGGATTGATTACAACATCAACAACAAATGATTTAAGAGACAAACTTTTAAATAAATGTCACACCCTGACCATAGTTTGCTTTGTATGTTTCTATGTTTTGGTTGGTCAGGGTGTGAGCTGAGTGGGCATTCTATGTTGAGTGTCTAGTTTGTCTGTTTCTGTGTTTGGCCTGATATGGTTCTCAATCAGAGGCAGGTGTTAGTCATTGTCTCTGATTGGGAACCATATTTAGGTAGCCTGTTTGGTGTTGGGTATTTGTGGGTGATTGTTCCTGTTCCTGTCCTTTTTTCTGTCTATGTGTTACTTTGCACCAGTATAGGCTGTTTCGGTTTTCGTGTTACGTTTATTGTTTTGTAGTGTTTGTGTTTAGTTGTTATCTTTATTAAACATGGATCTAAATAGCCACGCCGCATTTTGGTTCGACTCTCCTTCGCATAAAGAAAACCGTTACAATAAAAGGAAACTTCTTGGCAGGGAAAAAACTAATTTGAATAAATGTGGGTTTTGACACTCTTATGTAGGTGTCATAACCAGCCATAAAATAACACAATACGTCCCAACAGGTATGTAGGGGTCATGACAGTGTTATATAATAATTATAATTCCCTTCTTTCTGAGTGCTGTGTGCTGTGAAGCACCTCTCACTCACATGGCTCTCCATCACATGATCGGTTCTTTCTCACAGGCTACAAGTGAAGACAGACACATCAGGGATGCAACTGCGTGCGTCCTTATCCAATTCCGAGGTGCATATTGAAGATATTGGAAGAACTGCCCACATTTACTTTTTGTCAGCCAACAAGAACAGCAAAAGCACTAGCCTATGTCAATCTACTATCCCCCATAGTACAAAAATGTACCAATTATTATTCTGTGCAGGAAATAAATATTCCAAACATAGTTTGGGACAGTTGTGAGAGATGATAGATCCCAAAATAATACAACCACTAGCATTAAAAAACTTTTTTACGCAATGAGGCTGACGCAACAGATCAGAACATTTAGCTTAATATCTTAATAAACTATTAGGCAATTTTTTCACATTATAAGTGCATCAATGTGCACACGGCAGTAGACTATAAGCGCAAATGTTCCATTAGCGAGAAAACACTGTTATCAAAAGTGACTGCAAATGCCATTATGCATGTCATGATTTTATTTTAAAGGTTCACTTCGCTCACAGTCAGGCTCTACACCCATTATAAAGCAGATTAATGTGCTTAATTTTAAGTTATTTGGCCACTTTAGTTGTGATACAAACCTTATGAAAACATATAGGCCAATGGGCTAGGCTACATGAGGTGTGTGACTGTGATTCGAAAAAGTCGCAAACAAAGGCATTGTTTCTTGCCTTTACACTGGGCATCATTCACAAGTGATAATATATCATTCAAAAGT
The DNA here is from genome assembly GCF_036934945.1 of Oncorhynchus masou masou. Taxonomy (NCBI): domain Eukaryota; kingdom Metazoa; phylum Chordata; class Actinopteri; order Salmoniformes; family Salmonidae; genus Oncorhynchus; species Oncorhynchus masou. The sequence continues at coordinate 41,703,729 of NC_088214.1, read as the reverse complement.
GACAGACTAATATTGTCACCCATCAGACAATTCTTGATTTAATCGTGTCTTTACACTACATTACACCCTTCCTCTGGTAGAGCGTGTCCCCACACCTCTCTGTACAAAGTTCCTGATGTTGATATGCTTCTCTGATGGCCCGACAACCACCATCACACTTCTGACACCATGGACTGAATTTTGATGGTAGCCCCAACCGGGATTCAAACCTGGGTCCAGCGACTGTCAAGCCAACACCTTAACCATTAACACGAAGAGGTCTGAACCTCTTGACCAGGTCGCTAGTTGTTGGGTTGCACACAATATCAAGGACTTCACACTCCCTAACCAACCCACACATGTTTTTCATGCACTCCTGTAGCCTACTGTTTTCTGTCACTCAAACACTGCAGTGTAAATTAGCTGCTACAGCTCACACTAGTCCATAATCTTGAGGAAGGATTTCAGTCCCTCATTAGGATAAGAGTTTAAGATGAATGTAAGCCTTTTTGCCACATGGATATGTCTTTACTGAATACAGTTGTAGTGAGTAAGAGTCTGACCCTCAAATACTAAGGGGAACATAAATCATTTGGACCCAACATATCTGCTCTGACACACTACTATCCTAAATCTGGTGATATTTTACTTGAACCCTCCCACATGAGGACTTTATAACACTTGCATGACATAACTTTTGCAGAAAAATGCTTTCAAAGTATAGGGAGCAATAAAAAATGTGACATGACATGGTGTGAGGATGTTCAGCAATTATTTTGTCCTTGATCTAGAATACTGGGATAATTAAAGTATTGTGTCATAATAGTGTATTGCCCGTTTTCATACGCTTCGGCAGCTGCCTGTTATGTTGATCAAATTACAAACATTAACAAAAATGTGTCGCCGTTGACGCTCTGAAATGCCAAAAACATCAGAGAAGTCAGAATAATAGAGTTTGTATTGAAATAGATCTGGCTCATTCTGTCAGGGCTTATGTAATTCAACAGCATGATTGTTAAGGCCATGAAAAACATGTTTACTCTATGTTGAAGCTTCCATTGGCATAGAGCCAGAAGATGTACAGAATGTCCTTAAAAACATCAACAGAGCAGGAAAATAGGCCATCGACTATTCTGGCCTAGTGAACTTAGACATGACAAAGAATCTGGCAGGAAGTGAGCTGAGGGTTACTGGTATTAAATCTTACTAGCCATCGGCTGCTGTTTTTCCCTTGAGCATCAACTGCTCCACAGGCACTGTAGTATGGCATCCAGCTGCTCCAACCTCTTCAACGTGTATGTGTGTCTTTCAGAAGGGTTGGGATAAAGCGTAAGCCAGATTTCTGTTGGACTGTGTGTACAAATAGACAAATAAATCTTAATAATACCACAAATAAAAACGTTAGAAATGTTTGGAGTCCAAGCTTGAACTCAGGCATTCATTGTTTTTTATCCTGATATTCCAATAAAGGAAAGGTGGTAGCATCTCCCATAAACGTCAACAACAACAAGGTCTTTAATTCATGGTGCACTTTCTATTTGAAAAAAGCTGACAACCTTTGGATTTAGTTAAGCTTTTAGATATTTATGGGAGATGCTATCACATTTCCTTTTTTGGAATACCAAGAATCTACCATGACTACCCAGATAAGCAGAGCCCCATACCAGAGAATCCTTTGGTACTAAGTAACGTCAAGTTTTGAAGTTTCCCACTGGGCACTGACATCAATTCAACGTTGGTATCAGGAATCAAAGTAAGACCCAGATGCAGACTGTCTAAGTAACACTGTTTATTGTGGAAACACGGCAGGCAAAGACAGGTCAAGCCAGGCCGGGGTCGAAAATACAGGGTAAGGCAAATGTACATGACGGCAGGCAGGCTCAGGCTCAGGCAGAGAGGTCAGGTGGGCGGGTATAGTGTCAGCACAGGCAAAGGTCAAAACTGGGAGAACTAGCAAAGAGAGGCTGGGAAACGATAGGCGTTGACAGGAAAAACGCTGGTAAGCTTGAACGAACAAGGCGAACTGGCAACAAACAGACAGAGAACACAGGTATAAAGGGGGGATAATTGGACAGATGGGCGACACCTGGAGGGGGGTGGAGACAAGCACAAGGACAGGTGAAACAGATCAGGGCGTGACAGTTGGTTCAACGTAATTTCATTGAAATGACGTGGAAACAACGTTGATTCCACCAGTATGTGCCCTGTGGGTTACCTCAGTTGGTAATCTCAGTTGGGGTGGCAGGGTAGCCTAGTGGTTAGAGTTTTGGACTAGTAACAGAAAGGTTGCAAGTTCGAATCCCTGAGCTGACAAGGTACAAATCTGTTGTTCTGCCCCTGAACAGGCAGTTAACACACTGTTCCTAGGCTGTCATTGAAAATAAGAATTTGTTCTTAACTGACTTGCCTAGTTAAATAAAAATAAATCAATTCAGCAATGTCTACTCCAGTCACTGTCTTAGATTGATGACAATATGAGAAAAGTATTTTGGTCCCTAACCTATTCATGGGTTTCACGTCGCATCACTACATTGGTGAAAGTTCTACTCAATGCTTTCCTAATTGGCGCTGATGAAGCTGTCATCTAAAGTGCTTTATAGTGACTTGGGAAAAAACAAGGACATTTCTAAAGGAGGCTAATTCTGAGTAGGCAAAGCTTTTGTCATCATTGTGACGTTGTCACCTTCTGATTGTTCCCAGTAGTCCCACAGTTTATACAGAGACAAATTGGTTTCCTAATTTATTATTTGCCTACTTAATTAATGTTATCGTATTTCCAAGACACTGCAGTGTAATTTAGACAAAATCCTCATTAGCCTCCATTTAGAAGGAATAAACAAGTTTGAAAAGTTGGCCAGTCCTCAAGAAAACATTCATAAAAACGGCCTGACGCACTGGTGAATAACCCATGAATTAGCAGAATAGAGCCGACCACCGTTTCCTGAGTGTAAGCGTCGGCCAATTGCCTATTACTGTAACAAGGAAGCTGAGTCACTACATCTGTAGTTCTGACCTGTAAACAAGCAAACTATCTGTGACATTGTGTATAATGTGGCAGAGTTTCTGGGAATGAGTCACATTGTATTAGTTGGCCAGTGTAGGACCTACAGTCCTTCCAAGGAATCCTCTACCCCCTTTTCCTGTTTCACCTACTTCCTTTCCCCTTTCCCTTCCTTTCCTGTTTCACACTCACAGAGATTCATCAGATTGTCTTTGGTGTTGGCTCTGTCTCATGTTTAAAAATAGAAACCCCTTTCTGAATAGACAATAGATTTCTCGTCTAGCCCAAAATGGAAGACTAATTATAGACATGGGTGTTTGACTTCTCAGAATAAGCTTTAGGCTTTATTTAACCTAGTCTTGGACTAAAAATCACTTTCAAATGGAGATTCACTATTGAGCATGCTTTTTAGATAAGGACTACGCTTAATATGCGTCTCGGAAACTGGCCCAAAGTATTATAGTAATTTCAGTATCATAACAATTATTTATTGCAGTGGCATTACAATTACATCTCCAAACAGATGTTTTTTGCTTGAGGGCTGGAAATAAACTCAATCCATACAACACATTTAAATAAATGATTGTGTGGATTTGCAATTAACTTTATATTATGCTTGCTTAATATAATATGCTTGCTTATATTTGCTTCCTTCTTTCTAATCACACACTTGATGGTCAATCCCCCCCTCCCCCTCCCCAAAGAAAAAAAATGAACCGAGGGAGTATTTTTCTCCTCCCACGGCCCTCATGTCATTGGCTAAGAGACGTGATGTCACAGAGGGGGCTGCCTTATAAAAACACACTCTTCACACACAGCCAGTAGACCACACTGAGAACTAGTTTCACTGCAGTGTTAGAGCCATCGTAGACTAAAAGCTCCGGAACACTACAGAAATACAGCACAGTAGCACAAAGGATCACATCTCATCATCTCCCACCATGTGCCGAGAACTGGAATCACTGCCTATCACATGTCTGGAGAGGTATGTCTTGTCATATATCTCTACTATCTCTTCCATCTCATTATATGTGCCTGGATTAGGGTTACATTTTGGATTTACATCGATGGGAATGATTATATAGCTACTTCATGGGGAAATTCGATAGACAGTGGTAAGTAAGATGTGAATGATTGCATCAAACTAATGTAAATGGTGTCTCTGTTTTCACAGGGCAAAGGAACTCAAAGCTCTCTTTAGAAGCTTTCTACAGAAGCCAGATCTGAGCATCAGTCACTCACACAAGACTGGCAAAATAAGGTAAGATATTTTAGCTCAGAATACTCAACTGCTATATAGATTTTTAAACTTGATCTAAATTGAATAGTGATAAATGTAGTCATGATTGAAATTTTGCACTGGAAATGGAAAAAAAAAACTTTAGGATGCTATGCTAAATAAATGCTAACATATATTCTTAGGACTGGGTGAACTAACCTGACGTTTTTTATCAACAGGTTAAATATGGACGAGCCCTTAAAATGGAGGCAGTCATTTGAGAACCTTCTGTCCAACCAACGTAAGTCTGATTATTGATATGGGTTATCATACTGATCACTTCTCTTACTTAAATGATATACGAATGTAGGATCTTAATTTGATCACCTTGTTGTTGCAGGAAATTATTTTAAAAAGCTGAAAGTGTGTCAACCCCTTAAAAAATGTCCATTAATTATAACCCACACAAGAATTAACTTTTCCTGTTGCTGCAGGATTATTTTCCTGCTGTGGGAAACTGGTCAAATTAAGATCCTGCATCTGTAGCATACTTAATATGACATACTGTACAAGCTCAGAAGTATATCTTGTAGAGATGTGCATTGAAAAAGTGGATAGGAAAAGCCATGTGGCTGGTACCCCATAGAGCCAGAATAAATAGCCTAAAGAGCAGTATCATGATGCACTCATAATATCACATTAAAATATACTATTCATACTTAACACTATAGGAAATGCAGCTTTTTCCAAATATAAAAAATGTTGAAATTGAGTCTCATCTTTTCTTTTCCAGATGGACTGTGCTTGTTCAGAGCTTTCCTGGTGTCAGAGTTTAGTGAGGAGAACATAGCTTTCTACCTGGCCTGTGAAGACTACAGGATAACCAAGCCCTCCTCAAAGCTATCCGCTAAGGCTAAGAAAATCTATGAGGAGTATGTCTGCAGTGACGCACCAAGAGAGGTAAATATCAATATACAATACAAATACAATGATTCAATTGTTCTAACTACATACAGAATATGTTTGAAGGGGAATTCATGGATTCGATGTACACTGCAGAAATATATGCGCCCACACACACATAATTTACTAATTGTACATGAACAATACTCAGTAACACTTAGTTTATTGTTAAAAACATATTAATCAAAATTGCCCTCTTTACCCAGGTCAACCTAGACCATGAGACCAAAGCCATCACCAAGAAGAACCTGGAGCGCCCCAGCCAGTCCTGTTTCAGCCTGGCCCAGGAGAAGATCTACGCCCTGATGGAGAAAGACTGCTACCCTCGCTTCCTCAAGTCCATCACCTACCTGGAGATCAGTCGGCAGGTCAAAGCTGGTTAAGACCAATTAAGGCTGGTTAATGCTGGTTGATGCTGGTTAAGGTTGGTTAAGGCCCACTGCAAGTGGCGAATGGGACACAAAGGAGACGACTATAGGAAACAAGCTGAAAAGCACACACTGGAAACCAGGTAGCCTCACTAGGTTCCTCCTCAGTACTGATTGGTCAGAAATATGGAGGGGCAACTGGAGATGAATGTTGGACTGGAAGTCAGTCAGAATCAAGACTGGAAATCTTGTCCTGTGGCCTGGGAAAGAGCCTCGCTCAATGTGAAGATTGAGGTATTGAGGTTTGCAAAAGGTGAACCTGTGTCTTGAAGTCAAGGACACACCAAGAGGTTCCTGTTCATGGATTTTTGAGTAGAAAGAAGAATGAGATGGAAAAGGACTGCTTTGCACAATCACTGATGGAGAAGCTGTTATAGTTTTATATTATCCGATGCTTTAATTTGTCTATTTATTTCTGTATTTATTAGCATTTATTTATTTGTTTCTACTGTGCAACTGTTCGACTTAGATTGTAATATTTATGCATATATATTTATGTTTTTTTTAGTCCCAGAATTCCTTGTGACAGAATTATTTTTGGAAATAAAATGCAACTATATGAAACATAATGACATGAGGTTTTGTTCATTTTCATTACCAGATCAAAAAGGACAGAAATGATCAGATCAAACCTTTGATGTCTTTTACATTCAATATGATATATGAAACATGCAAAACATATCCATCATTTCTGTCTCTCCTCTCTGACTTGCACATACTGTATATAAACTGAGAAGACAAAGGGGAAGGAGGTTGAAATAATTTGGCTCCAAGAACAAATGAAAGATAATCATCACTGGCCATGCACCATAATCTCCCATCTAATTGGGATGAAGCCTTTGCCTCCTACTATCAGGCAGGCACACAAATTGAAGGGAGGACAGGGGATCATGATCCTCCTATTACAGACAGGCCAATTTGAATCCCTCAATAATATACCATGATGAATTTGATGCATTCAGCTTTCTGTGGCTTTACACTATACAGTACTATTCAATTCAACATTGTATGATTGGATCCCCCCGTGTCAATGATGCATTTGCTTTGGCCTCGTCCTCAGAGGCCATGGTTTGTAAAGGGGAAAAAGGTTGAGCGAGGCTTGTAAGCAGGGTTTCCACTAGGTGCATGTTTTTTTTTTTTGCCCTACGCAGTTGATTTAAATAACCAAGTCCTAATCAAGCTTTTATTATTCTAATCAGCTGTGTAATGCTCGGGTAAAAATCAAAACGTGCACCCAGGAGTGCCAAAGGACCGACTTTGGCAAACCCTGGTAAGGAGAATGGAGCAATAACTGCCAGTGGTGTAAAGCACTTAAGTAAAAATACTTTAAAGTACTACTTAAGTTGTTTTTGGGGGGAGCATCTCTACTTCACTTTACTATTCATATTTGAAACTATTTGAAAACTTTTACTGTTACTTCACTATATTACTAATGAAAGGAATGTGCTTTTTACTCATGTCTTTTCCTTGACATACAAAAGTTCTCGATACATTTTGAATGTTTAGCAGGAGAGAGAAATGGTCCAATTCACGTACTTTACAGGGCATTCGGAAAGGATTCAGACCTTTTCCACATTTTGTTAAGTTATGGCCTTATTCTAAAACGGATTAAATTGTGGAAAAGGAGAAGAGGTCTGTATACTTTCTGTACAGTATCAATAAAACATCCCTGGTCACCCCTACTGCCTCTGATCTGACGGACTGACCAAACACACGTTGAAGAATCTCTCTCTCTCTAACTTGTAACAAATCAAGAAGAACACTCACATTTCACATGGTAAATTCACAAGCACCAATAAGAATTGTATTGAAAAAGGACATTTTTTAAGTAAAGTTTATATTGCGACGTGACTAGATGCACATGCGTTTTTTTCTCAAAACAAGAGATAATTGGAAATGGTTATATGTTTGGAGTTCCAAGACAACTTTAGTAGTATTTTAAACTTTCAAACAACTGGTTTCTATTAGGCTACGGAATTAGAGAAGGGATGTTCCTCTGAACCTCAGGCAGTAGACTCAAGCAAGCCTGTTTCTCAAGCAAGCCTGCCTGTCTGTCTCACAGACTCCGACCAGCAGCAGCAAACTATCCTCCTTATTTATGTGGAAGTAAAACACTCGTTATGTTTAAGCAACTCAATAATCACCCTAAGAATACCATCAGAACCACCTTCATATTTTATTTCAACAGAAAATGTGACATTGCACAGCAGTAAGCTGGTTAATTATTCATTTATAAAATTGTTCTTCTTGATTTTAATATGGAAGGTACTGGTGTTTGTATGTATTGTTTCTTGATGAGTGAAAGGTATTCTTATACCATATTTTTCTGTAACAATAGTAGCACTTCATCCAATTGGGGGAATATGATTTTTATTTTACCTTTATTTAAGTAGGCAAGTCAGTTAAGAACAAAGTCCTATTTACAATGACAGCCAAAGGAACAGTGGGTTCAGGGGCAGAACGACAGATTTGTACCTTGTCAGCTCAGGGATTTAAACTTGCAACCTTTCAGTTACTAGTCCAACGCTCTAACCACTAAGCTACCCTGCCGCCCCATGATGTTCCTCCATGATGAAAAGGGGCCATGTATGAAAAAGTTTGGGAAGCACTGATCTAGCTAATGATTATGACAAATACAGATGGGCAACCACACACTTCAGCTTATTTGTTTATATCCACCACGCTGCATCAGTTGGGCTACAGGTGGTAATGCTTATTGCTAAATGACACACCAGCCTGATAATCTGGACACATTTTTAGGCACATTTTTGGAGGGAAACATTTTATTTTAATGGTGTCACCATTATTTGATTTTCATAAATTTTGGAGTAGAAAAGTCACCAGGTCTGCGTTCAGTATGAAAAAAATGAAATGCAGCGTTCAATTAAACGCCAACGGTGCCTTTCTGAATTACCAGTTGAAAAACGGCGGTCGACGTCACCGGCCTTCAAGCCACCACTGATCCATTTTTCTTTTTCCATTTGTTTTGTCTGTGTTTCACATGTCACGTCCTGACCATAGAGAGCCCTTGTTTCTCTATGGTGGAGTAGGTCAGGGCGTGACTAGGGGGTAGTCTAGTTTAATATTTCTATGTGGGGTTCTAGTTTATTTCTTCTATGTTGGTGATTTGTATGATTCCCAATTAGAGGCAGCTGGTAATCGTTGTAATCGGTAATCGCACCACATAGTCACGTTTCGTTGTTTCTTTATTGTTTTGTTGTGCGGTTCACTTACTTCAATAAATTAAAATGTGGAACCCAGATCACGCTGCATGTTGGTCTGAGTATGCTTCCAACGTGACAACACACCTGATTTCAATCCCACAATTACTGTTTCATTATTTAACCCTCTGTTCCCCCATGTTTTTTTGTGAGTGATTGTTTATTGTATTTTCGGTCTGTCATGGTGTGCGTGTATTTGTTACTTTGTAAAAGTACGTTGATTACTCATATCTGCTGTCCTGCGCCTGACTCTCTATACCAGCAACACATAGGACCCATTACAGAGGGGCTCGTTTGTGGTTTGAAAATGCACCGCTGCCTGTCAAATACGTCACTCATTGATTCAAGCCACACCCCGGCACACTAGAGGTCGACCGATTAATCGGAATGGCCGATTAATTAAGGCAGATTTCAAGTTTTCATAACAATCGGAATCTGTATTTTTGGACACTGATTTGTCTGTTCTTTATTTAATCTTTACTTAACTAGGCAAGTCAGTTTAGAACGCATTCTTATTTTCAATGATGGCCTAGGAACAGTGGGTTAACTGCCTCGTTCAGGGGCAGAACGACAGATTTTTACCTTGTCAGTGTCAGGATTTGGCCAGGGTTGTTCCGGGTTTTGGTCAGTAGATGTCCCCATTGTGCTTTTTGTCCCTATGTTTTTCCCTTGATCCCCATTATTATTTGCACCTGTGTCTCGTTTACCCTGATTGTATTTAAACCCTTTGTTTCCCTCAGTTCTGTGCTCTGTGTTTGTATGTTAGCACCCTGCCCTAGTGTTCTGTGTGCTCTTGTCGTTTCCGGGTGAAGTTCTTGTGGTATTCTGTTTTTTGTTTTTGTTTAGTTTTGGTGAGTTTCTTTTGAGGTCTTTTAGTGTTTTTCCTACCACCTTTTGGATTTGCCATTTTTTGTATTTTAGGATTTTTTCTTTATTAAATACACCGTCTTAAGTACTGCTGTGTCTGCCTCATCTTCTGGGTTCTGCTGTCTATTCGTGGCTCAGTTGGTTAAGTGACTGTTTCTCACTCCGGAGACCCAGGTTCGAAACCGGGTCCTGACAGAAACACAGAGCCAAAAATGAACCCAGAGGCAGCCAGTTCCCAGGAACTTTTTGCCACGCTGTCCCACCACCAGGAGACTGTCCAACGCCACGAAGCCGCCCTGGTTCAGCAAGAGGCCTTAATGGCTAGACATTCTCATCTTCTGTCGGAGATGCTGACTTCCATTAAGCAAATATCTGATCGACTTACCCCGGCAACAGTTTCCGTCCCAGTACCTCAGGTTCACGTACCCATGGCAGTTAACCCCCTGGCTGAACCTCGTCTTCCACCTCCCCAACGGTTCTCAGGTGATCCAAGTGCTTGTAAAGGCTTTCTCACTCAATGTTCTCTCTCCTTTGAGCTGCAACCCTCGTCGTTTCCCACCGACCGGTCTAAGATCGCATATATCATCACCCTGCTGTCGGAAAAAGCCCTGGCCTGGGCTACTGCTGTGTGGGATGCCCATAGTTCCTGCTGTGCCAGCTACTCTGCCTTTGCTGAGGAATTCAAACGAGTGTTTCAAGGCCCAAGCAGTGGTTCTGACTCAGCCAAACAGCTCCTGACTCTCCATCAAGGTTGGCGCAGCGTGACGGACTATGCCATCCAGTTCCGCACGGTGGCAGCAGCGAGTGGCTGGAACAACGAGGCGCTCACGGTGTGCTTTCTGAAAGGCCTTTCCGACACTATCCAAGATGAACTGGCCACTCGGGAACCACCGGACAATCTCGAGTCCCTGATCAAGTTGGCCTCACGCATTGACCAGCGTCTGAGAGAGAGAGAACTCAACCGTAGACCTCTAGCCCCTATCAGTCCCAGCTCCGAGTCCCCACCTTTATCATCGCTGGCTCCACCGGAACCCATGCAGATTGGACGCATCTCCCAGGCTGAGAGAGACCGCCGGATGAGGAGCGACGCTGTCTATATTGCGGCAAACCGGGCCATTTCCGTTCCACGTGTCCCGGGCTCCAGGGAAACGCTCTGTCCCGTACAGACCGGGGGAACTGTAACGGGAAACATAACCTCCTCCCATCCGTCCAACTCCCGTCTGCTCATTCCAGTCACCCTCTCCTGGGACAACCACAAGCTTCACCTTCAAGCCTTGGTAGACTCTGGAGCCGCAGGTAACTTCATGGATGGTGTCTGGGCGAAGGAGAATGGCGTTCCCTCTGAACCTCTAAGTGACCCCATGAGGGTTACTACATTGGATGGAAGCCCTTTGGGATCTGGACTTGTCACTCATGTCACTACCTCCTTGAGACTTTCAGTTTCACAACACCAGGAATTGATGAACTTTCATTTGATCTCCTGTTCCGAGTTCCCTCTCGTCCTTGGATACCCCTGGCTTCACAGCCATAACCCTCACATCGACTGGTCTGTGGGCACTATCAAGCAGTGGGGTCCTACGTGCCAAGCTACTTGTATTTTCCAGAATTCCCGAGTTCTACTCCCGAGTCTTTAGAATCCATCGACCTGACCCGAGTTCCCGAGTGTTACCATGACCTCAAACTGGTGTTTAGCAAACAGAGGGCCACCATGCTACCACCCCATAGATCTTACGATTGCCCCATCGACCTGTTTCCGGGCACTTGCCCCCAGGGGTCGGATCTTTTCCCTATCTCCACCCGAACGAGCTGCTATGGATACCTACATCAAGGACTCTCTGGAAGCAGGCCTCATGCGTCCATCAACCTCCCCGGCGGGAGCAGGGTTTTTCTTTGTGGCCAAGAAAGATGGTGGATTACGTCCTTGCATCGACTACCGGGGACTCAATGACATAACCATCCGTAACCGTTACCCGCTACCCCTTATGGCCACAGCCTTCGAGCTGCTCCAGGAAGCAGTTGTTTTCACTAAGCTTGACCTGCGGAACGCATACCATCTTGTGCGGATCAGACCTGGTGACGAGTGGAAGACCGCTTTCAACACGCCTACTGGTCACTATGAATACTTGGTGATGCCCTTCGGCCTGACCAACGCCCCAGCGGTGTTCCAAGCGCTCATAAACGATGTGCTTAGGGATATGCTTAACATATTTGTGTTCGTTTACTTGGATGACATCCTCATCTTTTCGAGCTCCCTTCAAGAACACACTAAGCATGTCAGACAAGTACTCAAACGCCTCCTGGACAGCCATCTGTACGTTAAGCCGGAAAAATGTGAATTCCATTCATCCCGAGTACAATTCCTGGGATTTGTAGTGGAACCCGGTCGAGTCCAAATGGACCCTAGGAAGGTAGGGGCGGTAGCGGATTGGCCCACCCCCAAATCCGTTAAGGATGTTCAGCGTTTCCTGGGCTTCACAAACTTTTACCGCAAGTTCATCAAGAACTTCAGTTTGGTGGCAGCTCCTCTCTCAGCTTTAACCAAAGGTGGCAATGCAAGGTTTGTGTGGGGAAGAGAAGCTGAGACGGCCTTCCAAGGACTCAAGCAGCGCGTCCTCTCTGCTCCCATCCTGATACTACCGACTACGGATGAACCATTTGTGGTGGAGGTAGACGCATCAGAGGTTGGTGTTGGAGCTGTCCTGTCTCAGAGGGGTGAAGACAAGAAGCTTCATCCGTGCGCTTTCTTCTCACACCGGCTTACCCCGACTGAGAGGAACTACGATGTGGGGGATCGTGAACTCCTAGCGGTTAAGATGGCATTGAAGGAATGGAGACACTGGCTCGAGGGGGCTTCTCACCCGTTTCAAGTGCTTACGGACCACAAAAATCTGGAGTATATCCAGCAGGCGAAGCGATTGAACTCTAGACAAGCTAGATGGTCTCTTTTCTTCAATCGATTCCAGTTTATCCTCACCTATCGGCCCGGGTCGAAGAATCTCAAACCGGATGCCCTGTCCCGAGTCTACGCTCCTGCCATTCGAGATGACACGGACATGCCTGTCCTTCCTGCTGCTAAGATTGTGGCTCCGATCTCGTGGCAAGTTGAGGATACCGTGAGACGTGCTCAAGCTAGCGAACCGGACCCTAAAGGAGGCCCTGCCAATCGGTTGTTTGTCCCCAAGGCAGTGAGGACTCAGGTCCTTCTGTGGGGGCACTCCTCTCGCCTCACCTGTCATCCGGGCGTAGGTCGCACCTTGGAGTTCATCCAGCGTAAGTTCTGGTGGCCTACCATAAGAGAAGACGTTGCCACTTTCGTCAATGCCTGCCCCGTGTGCTGCCAGGGCAAATCTTCTCACCTCCGCCCTCAAGGACTCCTTCACCCTTTACCTGTTCCCCACAGACCCTGGTCCCATATCTCATTGGACTTTATTACTGGACTTCCTCCATCCCATGGCAATACTACTATCCTAGTCATAATCGACAGGTTTTCAAAGGCGGCCAGGTTCGTCCCTCTGACTAAGTTACCTTCTGCCAAGGAAACGGCTGAGTTGGTAATTAATCATGTGTTCCGAGTCTTCGGCATTCCTCAAGATGTGGTTTCTGACAGAGGTCCCCAGTTCGCCTCAAGGTTTTGGAAGGCCTTCTGCCAACTCATGGGGGCTTCTGCCAGTCTATCTTCAGGGTACCATCCGGAGTCCAACGGCCAAACAGAGAGGATGAATCAAGAGCTGGAAACCACCCTCCGATGTATGACTCGTGACAACCCGTCCACATGGTCATCCTTTATTGTTTGGGCCGAATACGCGCACAACACCTTGCGCTCCTCCTCCACTGGTATGTCCCCGCACGAGTGTCAGTTTGGCTATGCTCCTCCATTGTTCCCGGACCAGGAGGCAGAAGTCAGAGTGCCTTCAGCCTTGAAGTTCGTCAGACGCTGTCGGCTTATGTGGAGGAAGACCCGTCTCAATCTTATGCGTTCCTCACAGAGGTACCAACAACAAGCCAACAGACGTCGCCGTCCCGGGCCTACCCTGCGCCCCGGCCAGAGAGTCTGGCTCTCCACAAGAGACTTACCTCTACGGGTGGAGTCTCGCAAGCTGTCCCAAAAATACATCGGTCCCTTCAAGGTTGCCAGGAGAGTTAACCCAGTTTCTTATCGCCTACACTTACCCAGATCCCTTAAGATTAATTTCACATTTCATTGTTAAAACCTGTTGTTTTTTCTCCCCTTGTCCCGGCAGACAGACCTCCCCCTCCGCCTCGTGTCATTGGAGGCCAGCCGGCTTATACCGTCCACCGGATACTGGATTCCCGCCGGGTGCAGCGGTCCTGGCAGTATCTGGTGGACTGGGAAGGCTACGGTCCTGAGGAGCGCTCCTGGGTTCCTGCCAAAGACATCCTGGACCCTGACCTCATTCGTCAGTTCAGGGTCCTCCACCCTGAGAGAGCTGGTAGGAACGTCAGGAGCCGTTCCTAGGGGGGGGATTCTGTCAGGATTTGGCCAGGGTTGTTCCGGGATTTGGTCAGTAGATGTCCCCATTGTGCTTTTTGTCCCTATGTTTTTCCCTTGATCCCCATTATTATTTGCACCTGTGTCTCGTTTCCCCTGATTGTATTTAAACCCTTTGTTTCCCTCAGTTCTGTGCTCTGTGTTTGTATGTTAGCACCCTGCCCTAGTGTTCTGTGTGCTCTTGTCGTTTCCGGGTGAAGTTCTTGTGGTATTCTGTTTTTTGTTTTTGTTTAGTTTTGGTGAGTTTCTTTTGAGGTCTTTTAGTGTTTTTCCTACCACCTTTTGGATTTGCCATTTTTTGTATTTTAGGATTTTTTCTTTATTAAATACACCGTCTTAAGTACTGCTGTGTCTGCCTCATCTTCTGGGTTCTGCTGTCTATTCGTGGCTCAGTTGGTTAAGTGACTGTTTCTCACTCCGGAGACCCAGGTTCGAAACCGGGTCCTGACAGTCAGCTCGGGGGATTCAATCTTGCAACCTTACAGTTAACTAGTCCAACGCTCTAACCACCTGATTACATTGCACGAGGAGTGCAATGTTGCGTATTGTTGCTCCAATGTGTATATTTTTAAACCTGCATATTTAGCTAAAAGAAATCCAGGTTAGCAGGCAATATTAACCAGGTTTAATTGTGTCACTTCTCTTGCGTTCATTGCACGCAGAGTCAGTGTATATGCAACAGTTTGGGGAGCCTAATTTGCCAGAATTTTACGTAATTATGACATAACATTGAATGTTGTGCAATGTAACAGGAATATTTAGACTTATGGATGCCACCCGTTAGATAAAATACGGAACGGTTCCGTATTTCACTGAAAGGATAAACGTCTTGTTTTCGAGAGGATAGTTTCCGGATTCGACCGTATTAATGACCTAAGGCTCGTATTTCTGTGTGTTATCATGTTTAAACTAAGTCTATGATTTGATAGAGCAGTCTGATTGAGCAATGGTAGGCAGCAGCAGGCTTGTAAGCATTCATTCAAACAGCACTTTTGTGTATTTGCCAGCAAGCCTATCAACTCCCGAGATTAGGCTGGTGTAACCAATGTGAAATGGCTCGCTAGTTAGCGGGGTGTGCGCGAATAGCGTTTCAATCGTCACTCGCTCTGAGACTTGGAGTGGTTGTTCCCCTTGCTCTGCATGGGTAACGCTGCTTCGAGGGTGGCTGTTGTCGATGTGTTCCTGGTTCGAGCCCAGGTAGCGGCTAGGAGAGGATGGAAGCTATACTGTTACACTGGCAATACTAAAGTGGGAAAACGTAATTCAGTGCAAATCGTTATGCAATGTAGCTAACGTTCCGTTCAGTCGTTCTACAAAAAAATGACCAAGCATGGTTCCCCTCTGAACTGTTAGAGTTAGACCAACAGTTCAAAGTAATACAGCCATTTTTGGTATATCAGTTGTGGTTGGGATATTTTGAACAAACAATCAGGAAATGTATTTCCCCTTCAAAATTCACCATAAACAACCATTTCACAGTTATAAATCTCCCAGGGGGCCATTGTGTTGTATATTGGGGCTGTCAGGTTCAAAGTTACGCCGTTGGTCTCAGGGTTCTTGTGTATGTGAGGGGGGTAGACTGCAGGAACATCTGGAGGAGCAAATTCCCCAACAAATTCAGCCTCCCAGAGGGGTTTTCCCAGAAAGCGGGCGTCAGAGAGTATGCCAGAAAGCGGCTTCAGAGAGTTTGGGCTGGCCGTGGTCTCCATGAAGACTAGTGATCACCCGTTGCGCACCTCTTCAGGTTTGTTTGCTGTGGCGCCACAGCCCACGAGTGAACCCCTCAGAGCCGCGGTGACTCACTTTACATAACCTCTCTCTCTTCCCCCTTTCCTTCCACACATCAATGAAGTATGTAATACAGACTCCCACAGAAAAGTGGGTGAGGGAAAAAAAGGGTTGTTCATAAAAGCCATTCATCACATGGAGAAGGACAGTAGCCAACTAACAACTCCAGTCAAACCCACTAACTCAGTAACTATAAGGTCAAAGATTGATGGCACATATTCCCAACGCAGTGCACTACTTTTGACCAGGACCCATCCTCTCTCCTAGGAGTATGTAGTCTGACCAGAGGGCAATAGACAGAGCAGTAAAGCAAAGGATCAATCAAAAATATTTGATTGTAACTGTGGCAATAGTTGGAAGAGATGTATTATTTACATATGTACTGTATACAGTTCACTGTATTGTAATGAGCATGGAAAAAAACTAATTAATGATAATGACATAGAATGATTCTGTTGATTATAAACATTGTATCTTCTACAGACAAGGTCCACTGGATTAAGAATAAATCCCTTGCTTGACTATATTTAACTATATTTAGCTCTAGTATGGTGATCAAATGTTATGTTTACCATTCAACTTGGTTGATCGATTACAGCCAATGCGTCTTAATCAAGGGCCTTTAAATCCGTTACTAGAAAGTTTCATAAATGTATTTCTCCCCAGTTCCACCTAGGCCTGCGCTGGTAGAAAAAAGGGTTCCAAAAGAGTTCTTTAGCTGTCCCCATAGGAGAACCCTTTTTGGTTCTAGGTAGAAGCCTCTGCGGAAAGGGTTCTCCTATGGGGACATCCAAAGAACTCTTTAAGGTTCTAGCTAGCGCCTTTTTTTCTAAGAGTGTAGAGCCATTTAAAATGACCTTCATGTCGAGACTAAGTCCTTAGTCAGGCCTCCGCTAGAAGGAAGTAGCTGTGAAAAACGTGTAAGTCTCGGACCTACCATTTGAAACACTACTCTAAGTGTCAGTCTATTGCGTCGAAGCAGATCTGCTTGGAAATGATTTTACTCACTCAGTACGCCATCCCCAAGGGAATATTTCCTGATTTCAGTTACTGGAAGTACTTCCCCCTTACAGTGTCAAACTCCTAACCACTCTGGGGAGAAGTTGGTCAAGTTATAGAAGTCTTTCCAGGGTAACAGTCACACAATAGGAATTCCTTTGAGTACTCCAACTCTGCCCCATTGTGGTGAGATGGATGTAGATAAATGCACTTTTGTCTCAATAGAGATTACCCTGAGGTCAATGCTAGTTCACTGCAACTCCGCAATTAGTTTAGAATCATTTCTTTATGTGACGTTCAAGTTTTATTCTTCCACATTCACAACATTCTCAGCACTAAGATGTGAATAAACGCGCACTGTGAAGCTCATGTAACCTCATATTGTAAATGGTCCATGATCGTATTTGGAAGAGCTTCATGTGAACAGACCAAGGAAATCTCCGGGCCCCTAGCTTGGGTGAAATACGTTTTTCCTGGCCACATAAACATCCTTTCCCTATACAGCATATCCTAGATGATATGATCACTACTGAATCACTAAAAACATGATGTATCATTAAAAAAGATTGTTCCATCTTACTGAGATGTTCTTCTTATGATACTGTGTGGGTGCTGTGGGAGAAAACATCCCTTTGGAGACCTGTGAGAAATGACCAAACCAGAGAGATTAGCAGACTGTGCTTTCTGAGATTTCAAAATAAGGCCTTACACATTTTTAAAAATCCACATTTGGACAAATTCTCAGTGACATAGCAGACCTATTGGTGCATTGGTTGAGATTTTATTTTGATCTATTTAAGGAAGAAACATCCACCCCTGTTAGAACATGTACTGAGATTTTATTCCAAGAAATGGTTTGAAATCCACCCACAGAGGGCAAACAAACTTTAAACAAGGCTGTTGCTTGGCGAAATAGCTTTCCTGGCTTTCTCTTCAGTGGAAACCTTGGCTGGTTGGATTCTCTTCCCGTCTGTCGGTCTGTCTGTCTTTGTCTGTAGACAAGCAGTGCGACTGGATCACGAAGGTCCAATGTTGTTATAACCCGAAAGGAAACAATGGTTGGGGCTTTCTTCCTGTGACTGTCTGTCTGTAGCTTTACAGTGTGGGTGGTTCCCAAGGTTCAGGCGGCAGGCCAGGTAACTGAGTCACTGGCTGGAAGAAAAGACAGACAGGTCCTTTCTGATTCCTGTCAAGCATAACAATCAACTGCCTCTGTGAGCCCAACAGCCTTGTGAATCTTAAGTATTTTGCCAATTCTCTAAATGGACACAATAGAGACATAATACTTTAAAACCTTGTCCTTGAGCGTCTCAAAAGAAATGGAACGTCAGAATAAACTGTTGGCTTGTAACAAGTCAAGTGGAAAAGATGGATGAACGCGTAAGCGTAGCTGTGAAGGGCAACAGATATATGTGGACTTACGATTGTTGCAAAAGGACGCACATGAAACCATTTCACTGTTAGTCTACACCTGTTGTTTTACGAAGCATGTGACAAATAGATGTTGATTTTATTACTAGCCTAAGAGGGCCCTTATCTATTTTCCAAGAAGATGGATCATTGGACTTCGCAGATGAGACAGAACAGCTTACTTCTCCTCAAACCCCTTGTGAGAACATGTTAGTCCTTTCTCCTTGTCTTGTGTCCATAAAAAAGCATGGTGGACTTCAAGGAGTTGCCAGTAAATCTGAAGCAGGTACAACAACAAGAATATGAACAAAGAGTAGCAGGGCCATTAGAGTTAGAGCTTGATCATCGCGAATGAGTCACATACTGGACATGTTTAATACAGTACATTGCGGGCTTAGAAGTGATGCTTGATGATTTTGCCCTTCACTTAAAAAATAAATAAATACGTATCGCGTTGAGAGCCATGTTCAAAACACAGGGCCATAGTCATGGTAACAAGGTTACTAGGGGAACCAAGCCGACGAGTAGCGGAGTTGTCATTTGGAGAACGTTCTCGAATTACATGACATTTGCCACTCAACCGAAAACATTAGATCCCCGTGATTGCGATTGACTTAATCCATTGTGGTTCATCTTAGTGTAAGACAAATGAATGTTTTGCAATTAACTGTCCGTATCATAACAGAAATGTAATGGTAGCTGCCTCAGCTCTGACATTAATTAGGTACATATTACTCACAGCATGGCATTTACAGTTATCAGGGTGATTGCTTCCCCCCCCAGTGCTTACAAAGACTTACTGGAATGAGTATAGGTTCCGGAAGGTAATAAAGTACCGGGAAGGTGTTGGATGTTCCTTGAAATACTCGGTCAAAATACTATAAATATTCATAATATCATTTAAATACTCATAAGGAGCACTTTAAATACTCATAATATAGCTGAAATGTGTTTTTTTAACGCATTGTTAAATTATAACACCAGCGGACTGCAATTAGTTGTCATCACATTACAAATAGAGAACTCAAACTCCAAAAATATCATTCGTCATTATTTTCTATTGAATACACATTCTTTAGTTTAACTGTAAAAAAAAATACAATAAAAAGCAGGAAAGGATTCATTTCAGATTGCATGTTTGTGGACAAAAGTTGCTCAAATAAATAAATAAATGATAACTTTTTAAAAAGTCTTTTGTGGCACATTTGTGTGACCACATCCCAGAGGGTGAGTGACCCACGAGACGAGTCCATGTTCTTTGGGATATAACTAATGTGATGTCAACATGAGCAGTCCAGATGTCTCCTCTAACTCTCAGCTGGACCCAATTCGTCTTCTTTAAACCCTTATGCAGAGGAGAAACTAACAAAGGAAACATCAGAGAAAGTGTAAAAGGCCTTACAGCAAGCATGCTTTGAGAGGTGAATGCAGTTCTATATGGCCCCCCATTCTGACCTGAGCACGTAAATGCACTTTTCGCTCGATGCGTATTCTGACTTTGAACTTAAGCATGAGAATGGAATGCTATTCACCTGCTATTCATTTTGGGTGGAGAGTATACAGATGTGTCATATTCTGAACTTGACTTCATTCCCTAATAAATTTCACCAGCTGTACCACAAGGACACCCTGAATAAGGTCTAACGAACCTGCCAGTTCTAAGTGGAAAAGCATGTACTTTATTTTTTTTTACAATTGATATAACACTATTCTCCGGCACATCACAGCACCCCTCACCCTCACCATGGGACCCATGCACCAGGAAAGCCTTCCCTACCTCATCACCACCACACCCGTACACAAAGCAATCCTCTGCCTCCCGTGGCTCCAACGTCATAGTCCCACCATCTCCCGGTCGAGGATGAAAATCACCGCCTGCGGACCAGGATGCCGAAGGACTTGCTTTCCCGTACCCTGTGGTTCCATGCCGGTTGAGAGTCCAGTAAGTGCCCTCCAGCACATCAATTGGTCCTCCCATATCGTTGGCCCCGTGTTTTGGGACGTAGATGTGGACATACGCCAAGTTCTGGAGAGGGAACCCGCTCCTGCTACCTGCCCCCCAGAACGAATCTACGTCCCCATGGGGGTAAGAGATCGGCTGTTGACCTGGTCACACACATCCCTCACCGCTGGACACCCTAGTATCACCCACACCATCCAATCCCTCTCCAAGAAGTACTGGGGAACCACCTTGGAGCAGAACATCACCCACTATGTCAACTCATGGTCCATATGTACCCAATCCAAATCTCCCCAGCACGCTCCAGCAGGGAAACCACTTCCCCTTTCACTACCTCAGCGGCCTTGGTCACATCTGTCCATATACTTTGTCACTGAACTCCACCTGTCTGATGGTTTTACCATTATGGTTGTTGTTGTCAGATACTCTAAATCCTGCAGTTTTACCCCACTCTCTGGTCTACCTACCGCTTTCCAGGTCACCGAGGGACTATTCCAGCTGGTCGTCCGGTACTATGGGCTTCCCGACGACATCGTTTCCAACCATGGTCCCCAGTTCACGTTTACGGGTCTGGAAAGCCTTTATGGAGAACCTGGGGGTCACGGTCAGCCTCACATCCATGTACCAGCCTCAGTTCAACAAGTGGAGAAGACCAGCCAGGAGCTGGGGAAGTTCCTAAGGAGTCACTGCTAGAACCAGCGTGGGGAGTGGGCCTGGTTCCTTCCTTGGGCGGAATACGCCCAGAACACACTTTGACACTCCTCCACTGGGCTGACACAGGGTGGACTCCAAGCGAGGCTCCTGCAGTGGATGAGTGGTTTCCGGCACAGAGGAGAGGAATATGCATATATTTAGATGGATTTCTTTCATTGATCCCTGTTTTATGAACCCGTTCTCTCTCTATGTATTCCAGTCTGTCGACAGAATTCTAACTAAATGTACATTGTATTTAAAGGGATGGCTTGAGACAAATGTGCTGATAAAACCTATTGAATGAAAAGGCCACAAGAAAATCTGTTGGCCAGCAAGTGGGAGGGTTTTCTGCATTTGAATTATATTTATTTAGCAGTTTGCAAGGGAACCACGTCTGCAAAGCCCTTTACGCACCCTTCATAATATAACCTCTGACCTTAGTTCCTTTGTTTTTGTCTTTGTTTTAGTATGGTCAGGGCGTGAGTTGGGGTGGGCAGTCTATGTTCCTTTTTCTATAATTTGTGTTTTCTGTGTACTTTTGTGCACGCCTGTAAGTCACGGTTTTGCGTGTATGTGTGTTGTTCTGGACTATTTAGTTCCCCTGTGTTTTGGGGCATTCGTCATGTTCACCGGTGTGGTGAATAAAAAAGTATCGCTACTCTGAACTCTCTGTTTCCTGCACCTGACTTCTTCCTCCACTACACCCCGGGCATTACAGAGTCACCCACCACCAAAGGACCAAACAGTGTGGTAATGGGCAGCAGCAGCGATCTCCAGACTCCTGGACATGGGAGGAGATCATGGATGGCAAGGGACCCTGGATACAGCCGGGAGAGTATCGCCGCCCAAGGCAGAGCTGGAGGCAGCGAAAGCCAAGAGGCGGAGGTTTGAGGAGGCAGCACGGCGGCGCGGTTGGAAGCCCGAGAGGCAGCCCCAAAAATGTCTTGGGGTGGCACACGGGGAGTGTGGCTAAGTCAGGTAGGAGACCTGAGCCAACTCCCCATGTTTACAGTGGAGAGAGGGGAACCGGGCAGGCACCGTGTTATGCCGTGAGGCCCATGGTGTCCCCGGTGCGCAGGCATAGCCCGGTGCGGTACATAGCAGCGCCTCGTATCAGCTGGGCTAGAGTGGGCATCGAGCCAGGTGCCATGAAGCCGGCTCAGCGCATCTGGTCTCCAGTGCGTCTCCTCGGGCCGTGGTACATGGCACCAGCCCTACGCATGGTGTCCCTGGTTCGCCAGCACAGCCCAGTGCGGGTTATTCCACCTCGCCGCACTAGCCTGGCTACGGGGAGCATCCAGCCAGGTAGGGTTGGGCAGGCTCGGTGCTCGAGACCTCCAGTGCGCCTCCACGGTCCGGTCTATCCGGTGCCTCCTCCACGCACCAGCCCTCCGGTGGCAGTCCCCCGCACCAGGCTGTCTCTCCATCTCCTCCCTACAGGTTCTCCTGTCTGTCCTGAGCTGCCAGAGTCTCCCGTCTGTCCTGAGCTGCCAGAGCCGCCCATCTGTCCTGAGCTGCCAGAGCCACCCGTCTGTCAGGAGCTGCCAGTCCCGCCCGTCTGTCAGGAGCTGCCAGAGCCACCCATCTGTCAGGAGCTGCCAGAGCCGTCCGTCAGTCAGTAGCTGCCAGAGCCGTCCATCAGCCAGGAGCTGAGAGAATCGCCCATCACTCCGGCGCTGCCGGAATCGCCCTTCACAGTCTCCCGCCTGTCCGGTGCTCCCGGAATCTCCCGTCCATTTGGAACCTGGGCTAGGGTCCCCAGTCCGAGGCCGGCGGCGAGGGTCGCCGCTCTAAAGAGGCCACAGAGGCAGGTTAAGAAGCGGACAAAAACTATGGTGGAGTGGGGTCCACATCCCACGCCAGACAGACGCCCACCCAGAACCTCCCCTATAGTTTCAGGTTTTGCGGCCGGAGTCCGCACCTTTGGGGGGGGGTACTGTCACGTTCTGACATTAGTTCCTTTGTTTTTGTCTTTGTTTTAGTATGGTCAGGGCGTGAGTTGGGGTGGGCAGTCCTTTTTCTATATTTTGGGATTTCTGTGTTTGGCCTGGTATGGCTCTCAATCAGAGGCAGCTGTTAATCGTTGTCCCTGATTGAGAACCATACGTAGGTAGCCTGGTTTCACTTTTGAGTGGTGGGTGATTATTTTCTGTGTCTGTGTGTTCCACACGGAACTGTTTCGGTTTTCACGTTTTCACGTCGGTTTTCACGTATTTCACGTTGTCATTTTGTATTTTTCTGTGTTCTATTAAAAGTATCATGAACACTTACCACGCTGCGCATTGGTCCTCCGATCCTTCCTGCTACTCCTTGTCAGAGGAGGAAGAAGACCGTTACAAAGACAAAATACCAACTACTGAAAAGTGCATAGGAATGGCATGCGTAAGAAAGGTGTAATTTCCTATATTGGAATTGGGCACTATGAGCATTCTGTCAGAATGAAATGTATACTGAATGAATTTTCACATCTAGGCTATTTAAATACATTCGCTCTTTTTGATATGACAGTTGACTTTTAGGGCTGTGTTTGACTGATGATTTATTAATCCTATACAGGTTTTTGCCTCTCTCCTTTGCAATTGCTCAGTGTCATTAAAATCATGCCACCCGTTTAACACTTACTTGTTTAGCACTTGTTGTTTAACACTTGTTTAAAGCTTTAACACTTGTTCTCCTGACTCCTAATGTTTGAATGGAAATGTACAGTACGTACATGTGTGCTTTTCAAATTTACCTCATTCAATTGTCTTTATTGTAAATGTTAAGAAGCTGATGTTATTCTGATTCAAACATCAGAAATTAAATTAGTCTGTGAGTTGATGGTATGCCAGATTGTCACACGCTCATTCTTCTTGTAGGGCCAAACAGATCAAATTCAAGTTTGGTATCCTGCTCCAGAGGCAAGACCATGATCACACTGAGAATGTCATCCCTCTTCCAAAGAAACCTGAGAGATGTCTGGAGATGCCTCCGACGCATGGCAGGTAATGGAAAAACATGCTCTTCAAAACAGACAAAGCTTTCAGGACGTAGAAAAATATGTGTCGCTACAGAATCATTTGTTATTGTAAAAGCTCAAATGTTGATTGCAATACTTTTCATTATATTAACGAAGTCATGTGCTGGATTATTATGTTTCTACATTGTCAACATTTTTCCATATGCATAGAAAGTGGATACATGGACGTGCATCACAATCAGTGTTGGAATTAGATTTAATTTCTTCTATTTATGCATACTCTTGTATCATTGTTTTATGGCCCTAATAGAATTCTCACATAGAAACTTCATTGGGAGGAAGGATGTTTGAAATGCGTTTTATACTGAACATATAAATGCAACATGTGAAGTGTTGGTCCCATGTTTCATGAGCAGAAATGAAAGATCCCAGAAATGTTCCATGTGCACAAAAAGCGTATTTCTCTCACATTTTGTTCACAAATGTGTTTACGTCCCTCTTAGTGAGCATTTCTCCTTTACCAAGATAATCCATCCACCTGACAAGTGTGGCATATTAAGAAGCTGATTAAACAGCATGATCATTCCATATACAGCCGGACTCCAGAGTGGCGCAACAATCCAAGGCACTGCTGCCATCTAGAGACCACATCTAGGGTGTAGTGTAGGTGGGCAGTTTGCTAATGATAACTTTGTGAACAGAGTGTCCCATGGTGGCAGTGGGGTTATGGGATGGGCAGGCAGTCATAAGCTATGGACCTTGAACACAATTGCATTTTATTGATGGCAATTTGAATCCACAGAGATACTGTGACGAGATACTGAGGCCCATTGTCGTGCCGTTCATCCGCTGCCATCACCTCATGTTTCACCATGATAATGCACGGCCCCATGTCACAAGAATCTGTACACAATTCCTGGAAGCTGAATATGTCCCAGTTCTTCCATGGCCTGCATACTCACCAGACATGTCACCCATTGAGCATGTTTGGGATGCTCTGGATAGACGTGTACGATAGCGTGTTCCAGTTTCCGTCAATATCCAGTTACAACTAACAGCCATTAAAGAGGACAACATTCCACAGGCCACAATCAAAAGCCTGATCAACTATATGCGAAGGAGATGTGTCGCGCTGCATTAAGCAAATGGTGGTTATACCAGATACGGACTGTTTTTCCGATTTACTACCCTACTTTTTTTTTAAAGGTAATTGTGACCAACAGATGCATATCTGTATTCCCAGTAATGTGAAATCCATAGATTAGGACCTACTGAATTTAATTAAATTGACTGATTTCCTTATATGAACTGTAACTCAGTAAAATCTTTGAAATTGCTGCATGTTGCATTGATATGTTTTTGTTCAGTATAGAAAAGGTACATGTCTTACCCAGTACATTTTGTCACATCTGGGCTTAACTACACGTCAAATACGCCCAAACTCTGTCACATAGGATACACTGAAACATGGACCTTCTCTTTCTTATTCATCTATCAGAGTCTAGAACGTGTATGAGAAGTGTTCTAGAATATTGCACCGTTGGCATTCATACTTTTCGAATTCTCAGCATGGCTCAAGCAATTTGTCCAACTGTCAACACATTGAACTGAAGAGGTCAGGTTGGTTGGGAATTTTGGTGAGGTGCGTGTTCGGGTTGTGCATCCCTCCGCGGGCGCTAGTCTCAGAGCCATGTAGCTATGTCCCAATGGGACACATCTCTGCATTTTTGCACCATGAATTACACTTTAAGTGGCAATCAGCAGTTGCTACAGCAATTTTTGGACTTATAAATGAATGATGTGTACCCATTGGTTCTTGAAGAATGTAACTTATAAACGGCTCATGAGCTTAGTTCAACTGTAATACCCCATCAGAACCCCAAATATAAGGTTTGGGGTAAATAAACACTCCAAAAGCCTCAAAACATGGTTAATACTCAAAATGTTGATATCATGGATAATCAGTCCTTGCATCCATAGCTCCGTCTATGAATTTGAGAGAGGTTACATTTCTCCAGCCCCATCCCTCAGCTTTTTGCCGATTCAGGGGTGGGGCGACCGCTTTGTTATTGTTTCTACTGCTGATTGTAGCTTTACAATACATTACAATGATAAAACTGTGTGTGTGTGTGTGGGGGGGGGCAATAATTGAATTTCAGAATGTGAAAGGGACATGTCCCCCCCACCGTCCCCGTCCCCAGTGAAAGTTCCGCCCCTGGTAGCAAATGCTATGTACAGTCTCGCAAGGTGCAAGGGAATATTGGGTGACAGTGCACTGACAACGCAAGTGAACTCATATCACATTCAATCTGCAATAAAAAGATGTCAAGCAAGGTAAACAAAAAAACACATCAGTTTAAGACTTTTTTGCACACTATTGCAAATGTTCTTGAAGAAAACTAAATCTCAAATTTGCACAATTCCAGCCCTGTTCCTAACTGTATTTCACTGTTAGACATCCAGAATGTTGCTTCTCTAGCAGCCATTGTCAGGACCCGGTTACGAACCTGGGTCTCCGGAGTGAGAAACAGTCACTTAACCAACTGAGCCACGAATAGTCAGCAGAACCCAGAAGATGAGGCAGACACAGCAGTACTTAAGACGGTGTATTTAATAAAGTAAAAAGGAGAAGTCCTTCAATACAAAAATGGCAAATCCAAAAGGTGGTAGGAATAGCACAAAAAAGCCTCAAGAGATACTCAAAAACAAAAACAGAATTCCACAAGAGCATCCACCGGAATCGACAAGAATACACAGAACACTAGGGCTGGGTGCTAACATACAAACACAGAGCACAGAACTGAGGGAAACTAAGGGTTTAAATACAATCAGGGGACACGAGGCACAGGTGCAAATAATAATGGGGCCCAAGGGAAAAAACATAAGGTCAAAAAGCACAATGGGGGCATCTAGTGACCAAAACCCAGAACAACCCTGGCCAAATCCTGACAGCCATGGCTTCTCTTAAACCTAGTGTTCGTAACTCTCATCATGGCCTTAAAAACAGATAACTTGTTTTGAGAAGAGGCTTTCAAGCTGAAGCAAAAATGATATATTTAGGTTCTGCCTGACAAATCGTCAGTATCCAGACTGAATAACCGAAAAACATGGAATGACGATTATGCTCTTGAGGACATGAGCATAACATGTCACGTAAGAAAATGTGTTATTTTGGTATTGGTGTGTCTGGCTTTCTGCACCTCACAAAGGAGGCTGTCAGTTTCAAAACACCGAGGCAAAAAAAAAGAGTGAGGTTACATTGACAGTGATTGGCAGAAGTTTTTGGTCAATTATTTATTTCAGATGTCCTTCGCGACTCAACATGGTCAAACTCCATTTTCATCAAGCCATGGAAATTTTGTCACTCTAAGTGAATTCAAAATGTGGAACTAATATAAATCGATAAGAAGAACAATTGAGGCAATTTCCTGGTTATTTTTTACTATTTATATTGAGAATAAATCTGAAATGGTACATTATGCGTACACTATTGAGAGAAGTACGGCATTTGTTATAATGTTGTTGAGATTTGTCAGCATGTAATAGTTTCAAGTTTCAAGTTTTAATGTCACATGCACAAGTACAGAGAAATGCCTTTCTTGCAAGCTAACCCAAACAATGCAGTAATCAATAACAATGTAATGCTAAAAGTAACAAGGTAGAACAAAAACTTAAAAATAAGAACACGTTAATAAGTAAGTTAGAATACTATATACAGGGTCAGTTTCAGTACCATATTTACAGCGTGCAGGGATTCTGGACCAATAGAGGTAGACATGTATAGAGGGAAGGTGACTAGGCATAAGGACATATGGTAAACAGAGCAGCAGCAGCAGCATATATGATGATTGTATAGGAGTGAGTGTGCATGTGTGTAGAGTCAGTATAAGTGTATGTGCATATCAGTGGAGGCTGCTGAGGGGAGGAAGGCTTGAATGGAGCGAATGGAATGTTATGATGTATTTGATACCATTCCACTTATTCCACTCCAGACATTACCACGAGCCTGTCCTCCCCAATTTCGGTGCCACCAACCTGCTGTGGTGCTGTGGTGGAGCAAATAATGGAGTGAGTGTTTGTATGTGTGTTGGAGTTTCTGTGTGCGTAAGTGTAACTGTTTAGCTATTTTGTAAGCTATTTAGCAGTCTTATATAAAAGCTGTTCAGGGATAGAAGATGTTCAGGAGCCTGTTGGTGTCAGACTTGATGCACCGGTACCGCTTGCCTCGCGGAAGCAGAGAGAACAGTCTATGGTTTGGGTAGTTGGAGTCTAACAATTTTCCTGGCCTTCCTTTCACAAAGCATGATATAGAGGACATGGATGGAAGAGAGCTCGGTTCCAGTAATGTACTGGGCTGTCGGCACCACCCTCTGTAGCACCATGCGATCAAGAGCGGTGCTATTGCCGTACCAAGCAGTGATGCAGCCAGTCAAGATGCTCTCAATGGTGCAGCTGTAGAACTTTCTGAGGATTTGCAGGCCCTTGCCAAACCTTTTCAACCTCCTGAGGGGAAGAGGCGCTGTCGTTTCCGGTAGTCCACAATCAGGAAGGGTAGCCTGGCTTGTAGGAGTGTTGGGCCAGTAACTGAAAGTTTGCAGGATCAAATCCCAGAGCTGACAATGTAAAAAATATGTTGTTTTACCCCTGAACAAGGCAGTTGTTCAGGGGTAAAACTATTTAGACCGATGGAGTTGTTCCATATTTTGTTACCTTACAGCCTTATTCTAAAATGGATTAAATATTTTAAAAAAAAACGTTCTCATCATCTACACACAATAATCACAAAACAAAAATGTATGAAAAATAAAAAACTGAAATATCACATTTCCATAACTTTCAGAGTCTTTACCCAGTACTTTGTTGAAGCACCTTTGGCAGTAATTACAGCCTTGAGTCTTCTTGGGTATGGCGCTACAAGCTTGGCACGCCTGTATTAGGGGAGTTTTTCCCATTCTTCTCTACAGATCCTCTCAAGTTATGCCAGGTTGGATGGGGAGTGTTGCTGCGCAGCTGGCTGGGCCACTCAAGGACATTCAGAGACTCGTCCCGAAGCCACTCCTGCGTTACCTTGACAGTGTGTCGAGGTCCTGAGCAGGTTTTCATCAAGGATCTCTCTGTACTTTGTTCTGTTCATCTTTCCCTCGGCCCTGACTAGTCCCTGTCGCTGAAAAACACCCCCACCACCATGCTAAACTGTAGGGATGGTGCCAGGTTCCCACCAGATGTAACGCATGGCATTCAGGCCAAAGGGTTCAATCTTGGTTTCATCAGACCAGAGAACCTTGTTTCTCATGGTCTGAGAATCAGGTGCTTTTTGGTAAACTCCAAGCCGGCTGTCACGTGCCTTTTACTGTGGAGTGGCTTCTGTCTGGCCACTCTACCATAAAGGCCTGATTGGTGGAGTTCTGCAGAGATGGTTGTCCTGGAAGTTTCTCCCATCTCCACAGAGGAACTCTAGAGCTCTGTCAGTGACCATCGGGTTCTTGGTCACCTCCCTGACCAAGGCCTTTCTCCCTTGGTCAGGGAGGTGACCAAGAACCCGGAAGAGTCTGGGTGATTCCAAACGTCTTCCATTTAAGAATGATAGAGGCCACTGTGTTCTTGGGGAACTTCAATGCTGCAACCATTTCTGGGTACCCTTCCCCAGATCTGTGCATCGACACAATCCTGTCTCTGAGCGTTACATACAATTCCTTCGACCTCATGGCTTGGTTTTTGCTCTGACATGCACTGTCAACTGTGGGACCTTATATAGATAGGTGTGTGCCTTTCCAAATCATGTTCAATCAATTGAATTTACCACAGGTGAACTCCAATCAAGTTGTAGAAACATCTCAAAGATGTTAAATAGAAACAGGATGCGCCTGAGCTCAATTTAGAGTCTCATAGCAAAGTGTCTGAATACTTAATACTAAATATTATATTTTTTCTTAATTTTTTTAATACATTTGCAAACAATTCTAAAAACCTGTTTTCGCTTTATCATTATCGGAAATTGCATGTAGATTGATGAGGTAAAAAAAATATTTTGCACATTTTAGAATAAGGCTGTAACGTAACAAAATGTGGAAAAAAAGGGGTGGGTGAGGGCAGCGTGGAGTGCAATTGAGATTTGCGTCATCTATTGAAATGTTGGGGCGGTATACAAATTGTAGTGAGTCTAAGGTGTCTGGGATGATGGAGTTGAAGTGTGCCATAACCAGACTCTCAAAGCACTTCCTAATTACGGAAGTGAGTGCTAAGGGACGATAGTCATTGTGGCATGAAAAGCCTTAGAGTTCTTGGGAACAGGAATGATGGTAGTCATCTTAATAAAATGTAGGGATTACAGACTGGGACAAGGAGAGGTTGAACATTACCTTGAATATGCCTGCCAGCTGTTCTGTACATGCTCTGAGAATGCGCCCTGGAATACCATCGGCCCCGTGGCCTTGCAGGTGTTGACCTGATTAGACTTTACTCACGTCGGCTTCAGACAGCTAGATCACCCAATCTGAGTTGGTGGCGGCCCTCGCACCCAGCACAATGTTATTATTGTCAAAGTGTGCATAAAATGCATTGAATCTGTCTGGTAGAGAGGCTTCGTTGTGCAGATCACGTCTGGGTCTTTCTTTGTAATCCAGAGATCTAGTGCCATCCTCTGGACACAGAGAATGTTGTCATGACAAGAAATGAGAGAGCAGTCAAAACTACTTAAGGGAAAGGGGGATACCTCAGTTGTACAACTGAATGCGTTCAATTGAAATGCGTCTTCCGCATTTAACCCAACCCCTCTGAATCAGAGAGGTGCGGGGGGCTGCCTTAATCGACATCCATTACTGTGAAAATAAGGTTTGTGACAACCACTCAATACATTCGACTAAAATATAGAGGATTGTCATTTTCATAAGACAATAATTGTTTTAATAATTACAAATTATTTGTAATATGAGTTTTCTCCCAAGTTGCCTCTTGTGATGGACATTTCTTCATGTGGTTACTGAGATATCCAGACCAGTTGAATATACCAAGCAGACTAAATAATAGAAGAAATCCCAAAGCTAAGACCGTAAAACACTTCAAAAGTGACTTCCACAGTGCAAATCCAGGTACACAAACACATTTAGCCATGAGGCAAAAATGAAAGTTACAAATAAATGCATTCTGGCTAGTAGGTACTTTTAATTGTGTATGTTTACATGGACCGATTCTAAGAATACTCTTAATTAATGAAATAGTTTGATTAAAATGTATACATGCTTTTGCAAGAGGAACGATTTCCCTAATTATCCTGTTTACATGGTCAATCAAAACCCTTAAAGGTGCAGGGTATTTTTTTTACAGGTCCTATTTAACCACATCTGTCCTCCAGGTTCATTACACATGGTCTTTGCCCTGTTGGCATTGTGTAACAAATCCATTCTGGGGCCCATGGCTTGGTCCTTGTGCCCAAGCATATCAAATGGATTCGGTGATCAGTTGTTGCCAAAACAGTACCATCTGCGTAGGACTACTTTGTCAATCTGGAGACCAATAGTGAATACAGTAGGCCCGTTTGAAAACAGCAGCTGCGGTGTTTCCAGATGATACCACTAGATGTCATACCTGTATCAATTATTACATATTGTGTGGTTTTATTTTGAATTGGAGATAGAGTTATACCAAAGATGCAGGTAACTAAGCCAAGAGATCTCATTGGCATTTATTTTTCAAATGAGAGCGAATTAAGCATAGTGGGAAGAATAAATGGGCAGAACCAAGCACAAGCTAGCGAGATCCTATTGTCGCGTTTTAGCATGTATTTGCATATTTCCGTTCGGGTACTCCTTCTCTGTGAAGTGTTTCCACGTACCACAGCCACAAAGTCAAAATTGGCTATAGTAAACATTCATGAAAACAAAAATGCTTTTTGGTCTTCATTTAAGGTTAGGGTTAGGCATAAGGTCAGCAGTATGGTTAAGAATAAGATTACGTTTAAAATCACATTTTAAGAAAATAAATTGGGAAAATAGGCAGGGTTTATCTTTATGACTTTGTGTTTGTAGTAACTAGTGACGACCCTGTTAAGTGCTCTTGTGCAATAACTCAATCTGCCCTTGCACTCCTAAACAACACCATTGTTTTCAACTTTAGCAAAGGGTAAATTCTATACTCTGTTCATAACAGATTCTAGTTTTGGGAACAGAACACTGCATTGAGATTGAATGTTTCATTGCCAGTGTTCAATAAATGTGAAATAGAATACAGCTTTGTAGTGAATTCCAATTAATACATATTTTTTAAACAGAACAGTCTCAACAGCCAATTACTGCAGGATATCGAAGGATATGCAGTAACAACAACCACCAGTAGTTCAGTTCTCAAACGGGGGGGTGCGGGGGTGTCCGGTACACCAGTGGCTGCTGTGCTCTGTTCCAATGAAAACAGCCGAATCCCCCGATTTAAAAAAACAAGACAAAACACAGCTGGTCTTCAAGAGGACGGGGCTTCAAGACAACTGGTAACTCTGGGAAAAAACAAGGTCAAAGCATGACGTCAGTGATCTTCAGGTTGAAATGTCAGTGCTCTAGAAAGATGCCCTAGTTTCTGACTTGGATTTCCCGAGTTTGATGATCGTTCGGAGCTCATTCTTTCCCCAAGTTCCTAGTTGTTCTGAATGCAGCATTAGACGGTGAGAGGCAGGTAGCCTACCGGTTAAGAGCATTGGGCCAGTAACTGAAAGGTTGCTGATTTCAATCAGTGTAGATGTAGGGGAGGAGACAAGTTAAAGACGGAGTTTTAAGCCTTGAAACAATTGATTGTGTATGTGTGCCATTCAAAGGGTGAATGGGAAAGACAAAATATTTTAGTGCCTTTGAATGGTGTAGGGTAGTAGGTGCCAGGCACACCGGTTAGTGTCAAAAACTGCAACGCAGCTGGGTTTTTCACGCTCAAAAATGTCCCGTGCGTATCAAGAATGGTCCACCACTCAAAGGACGTCCCGCCAAATTGACACAACTGTGGGAAGCATTGGAGTCAACATGCGCCAGCATCATCGCTTTTGACAACTTGTGGAGTCCATGCCCCAACGAATTGAGGCTGTTCTGAGGGCAAATCATAGGGGGGGGGCTCAATATTAGGAAGTTGTTCCTAATGTTTGGTATACTCAGTGTATATATACACAGGGCCGGTTCCAGGCATAAGCAACAGTCGTGGTTGCAACTTACCGTTAAGAGTAAGAAAGTAGAATACACCAGGTTCAACTTTGAAATTTGGTTGTTCATCAGCAGTTTTTTGCTTGTTTTGTCAGTCACTGACAGTCACTCAATTAGCCATGTCAGCTAACAACTTTTGATTGGTCGTTAGTCTAGCCAGCTACAGTACATTCGGAAAGTATTCAAACCCCTTGACTTTTTCCACATCTTGTAACATTACAACCTTATTATAAAATTGAATAAACTTTTTTCCCCTTATCAATCTACACATAATACCTCATAATGACAAAGCAAAACAGGTTTAAAGACCTGATTGGGGGAGTGCTGCAGAGATGGTTGTCCTCCTAGAACAGGCCTGGACAACTCCAGTTCTCGGCGAACTGATTGGTGTCACACTTTTGCCCCAGCCCCAGCTAACACACCTGACTCCAATAATCAACTAATCATGATCTTCAGTTAAAAATGCAATTAGTTTAAATCAGGTGTGTTTGCTAGGGATGGGGGAAAAGTGTGACACCAATCAGGCCCCCATGGTCTGGAATTGCTTAGGCCTGTTCAAGGAGGTTCTCCCATCTCCAAAGAGGAACTCTGGAGCTCTGTCAGAGTGACCATTGGGTTCTTGGTCAACTCCCTTACCAAGGCCCTTCCCCCCGATTGCTCAGTTTGACTGGACGGCCAGCTCTAGGAAGAGTCTTGGTGGTTTGAAACTTCTTCCATTTAAGAATGATGGGGGCCACTGTGATCTTGGGGACCTTTGATGCTGCAGAAATATTTTGGTACCCTTCCCCAGATCTGTGCCTCGACACAATCCTGTCTCGGAGCTCTACAGACACTTCCTTTTACCTCATGGCTGGGATTTTGCTCTGACATGTACTTACGGCGCCGACAGAGATGGCCGCCTCGCTTCGTGTTCCTAGGAAACTATGCAGTTTTTTGTTTTTTTACGTGTTATTTCTTACATTACTACCCCAGGTCATCTTAGGTTTCATTACATACAGCCGAGAAGAACTACTGTATATAAGATCAGCGTCAACTCACCATCAGTACGACCAAGAATATGTTTTTTGCGACGCGGATCCTGTGTTCTGCCTTACGAACAGGACAATGGAATGGATCGCATGCAGCGACCCAAAAAAACGACTCCGAAAAAGAGGGAAACGTGGCGGTCTTCTGGTCAGACTACGGAGACGGGCACATCGTGCCCCACTTCCTAGCATTCTTCTTGCCAATGTCCAGTCTCTTGACAACAAGGTTGATGAAATCCGAGCAAGGGTAGCATTCCAGAGGGACATCAGAGACTGTAACGTTCTGTGCTTCACTGGAGAGACGCTATCCGAAGCGGTGCAGCCAATGGGTTTCTCCACGCATCGCGCCGACAGAAACAAGCACCTTTCTGATAAGAAGAGAGGTGGGGGTGTATGCCTTATGGCTAACGAGGCATGGTGCGATGAAAGAAACATACAGGAACTCAAATCCTTCTGTTCACCTGATTTAGAATTCCTCACAATCAAATGTAGACCGCATTATCTACCAAGAGAATTCTCTTCGATTATAATCACAGCCGTATATATCCCCCCCCAAGCAGACACATCGATGGCTCTGAATGAACTTTATTTAACTCTTTGAAAACTGGAAACCATTTATCCGGAGCCTGCATTCATCGTTGTTGGGGATTTTAACAAGGCTAATCTGAAAACAAGACTCCCTAAATTTTATCAGCATATCGATTGCGCAACCAGGGGCGGAAAAACCTTGGATCACTGTTACTCTAACTTCCGCGACGCATATAAGGCCCTGCCCCGCCCCCCTTTCGGAAAAGCTGACCACGACTCCATTTTGCTGATACCTGCCTACAGACAAAAGCTAAAAAAAGAAGCTCCCACGCTGAGGTCTGTCCAACGCTGGTCCGACCAAGCTGACTCCACACTCCAAGACTGCTTCCATCACGTGGACTGGGACATGTTTCGTATTGCGTCAAATAACAACATTGACGAATACGCTGATTCGGTGTGCGAGTTCATTAGAACGTGCGTTGAAGATGTCGTTCCCATAGCAACGATTAAAACATTCCCTAACCAGAAACCTTGGATTGATGGCAGCATTCGCGTGAAACTGAAAGCGCGAACCACTGCTTTCAATCAGGGCAAGGTGTCTGGTAACATGACTGAATACAAACAATGCAGCTATTCCCTCCGTAAGGCTATCAAACAAGCTAAGCGTCAGTACAGAGACAAAGTAGAATCCCAATTCAACGGCTCAGACACAAGAGGCATGTGGCAGGGTCTACAGTCAATCACGGACTACAGGAAGAAATCCAGCCCAGTCACGGACCAGGATGTCTTGCTCCCAGGCAGACTAAATAACTTTTTTGCCCGCTTTGAGGACAATACAGTGCCGCTGACACTGCCTGCAACGGAAAAATGCGGTCTCTCCTTCACTGCAGCCGAGGTGAGTAAAACATTTAAACGTGTTAACCCTCGCAAGGCTGCAGGCCCAGACGGCATCCCCAGCCGCGCCCTCAGAGCATACGCAGACCAGCTGGCTGGTGTTTTTACGGACATATTCAATCAATCCCTATACCAGTCTGCTGTTCCCACATGCTTCAAGAGGGCCACCATCGTTCCTGTTCCCAAGAAAGCTAAGGTAACTGAGCTAAACGACTACCGCCCCGTAGCACTCACTTCCGTCATCATGAAGTGCTTTGAGAGACTAGTCAAGGACCATATCACCTCCACCCTACCTGACACCCTAGACCCACTCCAATTTGCTTACCGCTCAAATAGGTCCACAGACGATGCAATCTCAACCACACTGCACACTGCCCTAACCCATCTGGACAAGAGGAATACCTATGTGAGAATGCTGTTCATCGACTACAGCTCGGCATTCAACACCATAGTACCCTCCAAGCTCGTCATCAAGCTCGAGACCCTGGGTCTCGACCCCGCCCTGTGCAACTGGGTACTGGACTTCCTGACGGGCCGCCCCCAGGTGGTGAGGGTAGGTAACAACATCTCCTCCCCGCTGATCCTCAACACTGGGCCCCACAATGGTGCGTTCTGAGCCCTCTCCTGTACTCCCTGTTCACCCACGACTGCGTGGCCACGCACGCCTCCAACTCAATCATCAAGTTTGCGGACGACACAACAGTGGTAGGCTTGATTACCAACAACGACAAGAGGGGCCTACAGGGAGGAGGTGAGGGCCCTCGGAGTGTGGTGTCAGGAAAATAACCTCACACTCAACGTCAACAAAACTAAGGAAATGATTGTGGACTTCAGGAAACAGCAGAGGGAACACCCCCTATCCACATCGATGGAACAGTAGTGGAGAGAGTAGCAAGTTTTAAGTTCCTCGGCATACACATCACAGACAAACTGAATTGGTCCACTCACACAGACAGCATCGTGAAGAAGGCGCAGCAGCGCCTCTTCAACCTCAGGAGGCTGAAGAAATTCGGCTTGTCACCAAAAGCACTCACAAACTTCTACAGATGCACAATCGAGAGCATCCTGGCGGGCTGTATCACCGCCTGGTACGGCAACTGCTCCGCCCTCAACCGTAAGGCTCTCCAGAGGGTAGTGAGGTCTGCACAACGCATCACGGGGGGCAAACTACCAAACTATCTCCACCTACACCACCCGATGTTACAGGAAGGCCATAAAGATCATCAAGGACATCAACCACCCGAGCCACTGCCTGTTCACCCCGCTATCATCCAGAAGGCGAGGTCAGTACAGGTGCATCAAAGCTGGGACCGAGAGACTGAAAAACAGCTTCTATCTCAAGGCCATCAGACTGTTAAACAGCCACCACTAACATTGAGTGGCTGCTGCCAACACACTGACACTGACTCAACTCCAGCCACTTTAATAATGGGAATTGATGGGAAATGATGTAAATATATCACTAGCCACTTTAAACAATGCTACCTTATATAATGTTACTTACCCTACATTATTCATCTCATATGCATACGTATATACTGTACTCTATATCATCGACTGCATCCTTATGTAATACATGTATCACTAGCCACTTTAACTATGCCACTTTGTTTACATACTCATCTCATATGTATATACTGTACTCGATACCATCTACTGTATCTTGCCTATGCTGCTCTGTACCATCACTCATTCATATATCCTTATGTACATATTCTTTATCCCCTTACACTGTGTATAAGACAGTAGTTTAGGAATTGTTAGTTAGATTACTTGTTGGTTATTACTGCATTGTCGGAACTAGAAGCACAAGCATTTCGCTACACTCGCATTAACATCTGCTAACCATGTGTATGTGACAAATAAAATTTGATTTGATTTGATTTGACATGCACTGTCAACTGTGGACCTTATATAGGCAGGTGTGTACCTTTCCAAATCATGTCAAATCAATTGAATTTACCATAGGTGGACTCCAATCAAGTTGTAGAAACATCTCAAGGATGATCAATGGAAGCAGGATGCACCTGAGCTCAATTTTGTGTCTCATAGCAAAGATTCTGAATACTTGTAAATAAGGTATTTCTGTTTATTTAATACATATGCAACAAAAAAAAACAATGTTCTTGCTTTGTTATTGTGGGGTATTGTGTGTAGATTGATGAGGAAAAAAAGTAATGTAGTCCATTTTAAAATAAGGCTGTAAGGTAACAATGTGGAAAAAATGAAAGGGGTCGGAATATTTTCCGAACGCACTATATCTAAACTTGTAATCATGGACGAATACCGACGGGCATGTTGTTGGTCATTCTGACTCAGATATCATATTAACATGGTATAAGTCATCACAAAACGTATAGAATTGCACAGAATTTGCTTTATAATGGCAAAAATGTCGCTCCACCCAATGGCAAAATGGGTAGAATTGCAGGAAATAAGCAGTAAAACAGCACAGTTTTTCTCTTTGCCCCATGGCAAAATGTGTAGAATTTCAGAACAAAATTGCTGCTGACACTCATTTGCTGATGATACTCTGAACAGCTAGTCAATGAACAGCATTCTTGCATAAGTATTCCTCTTGTCCAGATGGGATAGGGCAGCGTGCAGTGTGATGGTGATTGCATCGTCTGTGGACCTATTGGGGCGGTAAGCAAATTGAAGTGGATCTAGGGTGACAGGTAAGGTGGAGGTGACTAGTCTCTCAAAGCACCGTTATTATTTCCTATCCTGATGCCTAGTCTCTTTACCCTGCCTTCACGTACACACAGTCCATTCAAAAGTTTGGACTCACATACTCATTCAAGAGTTTTTTAAATTCTTTAACGATTTCTACATTGTAGAATTATAGTGAAGACTTAAAAACTATGAATTAACATATATGGAATCATGTAGTAACCAAAAAAGTGTTAAACAAATCAAAATATATTTTATACTTGAGATTCTTCAAAGTAGCCACCCTTTGCCTTGATGACAGCTTTGTACCATCTGGCATTCTCTAAATCAGCTTCATGAGGTAGTCACCTGGAATTTGTTTCAATTAACAGATATGCCTTGTTAAAAGTTAATTTGTGGAATTTCTTTCCTTCTTAATGCGTTTGAACTA
Organism: Oncorhynchus masou masou; assembly: GCF_036934945.1. Classification (NCBI taxonomy): domain Eukaryota; kingdom Metazoa; phylum Chordata; class Actinopteri; order Salmoniformes; family Salmonidae; genus Oncorhynchus; species Oncorhynchus masou. The sequence continues at coordinate 41,665,009 of NC_088214.1, read as the reverse complement.
ATCATTTGTGTTGTGACAAGATAGGGGTGGTATACAGAAGATAACCCTATTCGGTAAAAGACCAAGTCCATATTATGGCAAGAACAGCTCAAATAAGCAAAGCAAAAAGAAAGTCCATCATTACTTTAAGACATGAAGGTCAATCAAAAACTTTGAAAGTTTCTTCAAGTGCAGTCGCAAATACCATCAAGCACTATCATGAAACTGGCTCACATGAGGACCGACACAGAGTTACAGAGGATACATTCATTTGAGTTAACTGCACCTCAGAATGCAGCCCAAATAAATGCTTCAGAGTTCAAGTAACAGACACATCTCAACATCAAATGTTCAGAGGAGACTGGGTGAATCAGGGCTTCATGATCGAATTACTGCAAAGGAAGAAACCACTACAAAATTACACCAATAAGAAGAGACTTGCTTGGGCCAAGAAACTCGAGCAATGGACATTAGACTGGTGGAAATATGTCCTTTGGTCTGATGATTCCACATTTGTGATTTTTTGTTCCAACCCGTCGTGTCTTTGTGAGACGCAGAGTAGGTGAACGGATGACCTCGCATTGTGTGGTTCCCACCTTGAAGCATGGAGAACGAGGTGTGATGGTGTGGGGGTGCTTTGCTTGTGACACTGTCTGTGAAATATTTAGAATTCAAGGCACACTTAACCAGAATGGCTACCACACCATTCTGCAGTGATACGCCATCCCATCTGGTTTGCGCTTAGTGGGACTATCAGTTGTTTTTCAACAGGACAATGACCCACCACACCTCCAGGCTGTGTAAGGGCAATTTGACCAAGAAGGAGAGTGATGGAGTGCTGCATTAGATGACCTGGCCTCCACAATCACCTGACCTCAACCCAACTGAGATGGTTAGGAAAGAGTTGGACCGCAGAGTGAAGGAAAAGCAGCCAACAAGTGCTCAGCATATGTGGGAACTCCTTCAAGACTGTTGGAAAAGCATTCCTCATGAAGCTGGTTGAGAGAACACCAAGAGTGTGTCAAATTGTCATCAAGTCAAAGGGTGGCTACTTTGAAGAAACTCAAATATAAAATTTAGATTTTTTTGGTTCCTACATTTTTCCATTTGTGTTATTTCCTATTTTTGATGTCTTCACTATTATTCTACAATGTAGAAAATAGTCAAAATAAAGAAAACCCCAAGGATGAGTAGGTGTGTCCAATCTTCTGACTGGTCATTTATCTACCTCAAATACCACAGCACAATGATCTGGTGCTGGTGCAGTCCTCACTGTAGCTCCATTCTTATCTTTTTTTCCCTCTTGTTAATCTTTTTTATTTTCATTGTTATTTTTAAACTCCTCATTCTTGGGAAAGGCTCGTAAGCAAGCGTTTCAAGGTAAAGTATACACCAGTTGTATTCTTCGCATGTGGCAAATAAAAATGGATTTGATTTGGCACGAGCGTAAACTGCACATCACCTGTTGTTTTTATTTATGGCCAAAACAGGAAAAACGGACAACCTTGCCTTGAGGGGATTCGATTAATCTGTATCGGGACCCCGGGTAGGCGTGTTTTGCACCGGGTGAAATTGGATTGCGTTCGTTTTAGAACCGGGTTGCCTCCAAGGCGTGAGCCAGGTGCCCAGTTCAAAGCACACCGCAAAGTCGGCTCAAAACAAAAGTGACGTGGTAATAAGTACGATTCTGAGTTTTCACGTCAGTGTGGTTTGCTTTTGATAAAATCATGTTATCTGCCTTCCCAATGACAACTAGTTTGACAATTCAAACATACATTTAATGGAAAATAGATGTATGTTTCTGGACGATGCACCATGCTGCGTTACACTGGCGCAGATTACGGTTCAATTTGAGATGTACACTCCTCCCTCACCGCTTTTGCCCGTTTCCTTCATGGGCCATAGACCGGTGCCCTGCACCTCAGCATAATCGAATCCGGCCCTTGAGAATTGTGCGTCATCCAAAACAGCACTAGCGCGGCAGATATTCTATCTCGGACTGTATAAAATTGGACCGCCAGACGCATATTGTGTTAACATTGTGGTTCCATTCCATAGGCGACTAACCAATCAAAGACCTTCGTGAGTGTTGAGCGAGATGCGCGTATTTACAGTATTCTAATAGCGTTGGCATAAAACTAGTGTCGGACTGGTCGTGTATCGGAAGGGCGATGCCAGGGATAACCAAGTATAATTTAGTGGATGATGCACAGGATTTGAGGATCCCCATGCACAACGAGGCGGCATTTCAGCATGGAGTCTGCTTTGAGGCAAAGGTAAGGTTACCTAGTAGGATATAAACTACAGTAACCGCTTATCAATGTGGGGCAACAATGTAGTTAAGGATAACAGGAGTGACCCGGCGTCGCGCTTAGTAAATCATGAATTGATATCTAAAATGACATTTTTCCATAATGTTATGACCGTACAATGTAATGAGGATATATGTACATGTTTTATTTTAATCGTACACGAATATTACGCTGTGCTTGTTAATTGAATTCTAAATGTACTGTATTAGATTATAGGTGCGCTTTTGACATATATTAATTCATTTTATTAAGCTATATACCAACTTGTTTGCTATTCAAATCCATTTACAGTACCTTAACAATTTATTCAGAATGTATAGTGAACTCCTTTTGACGAGAAGCAGTTGAGATCAGAGTAAGAGTTGAAGATATCGATAGGCTACTTGAATTACTAATGACGTCTCATAACTTTGTAAATATTATAGTACATTGGCAGTCTGGAAGTCGGTCGTCCAAATAGCCGAATGGAGATAGTGGCTGCAATGAGAAGGATAAGGGTAAGACACTTTCAACAATACAATCTGTGAGCCATAATATTAAATGCATTTCTCTCCCTTCCAGAAAAAAATACTTTCGCTATATATTAGGAATATTGCAATGCCCTTCAAAACTTGGACTGTATGTGTGTGTGTGCATGCACGCAAATATATGTTTAATAAGATACTAATATTCTACTCTCTCACATTGGTATGGTATCTGCATATAAAACAGAATGACATTGCTTCTTATCAAATATTGCAAGTCAATCATAATATTCTAAGGCTATAAGACTAAAATAACAGTCTAAAGGCCCCCACAGACTACGATTTTAGCAGTCTTATGCCGTGTTTTTGCGGACACAGACAAAAAGTCCACGTCGTGGGCAAATTCTTATGGTTCATAAATTATTGTCGGACATCTTGGCTCGTTTAGTGTGACAGCAGCTGTGCTCGAATACCCATACTAACATACTGTATACTACATACTTAGGGTGCATTCATAAATTCAGAGCGTTGTCAGATTCAGAGTTTTTCGCTCTCTGAGCGTTCAGAGCGCACACTAGGTGCTCGGGCTGAGGAATAGGGTTGATCAGAGCGTTCTGACCTCACAACGGCAGTCAAGCACCCAAGCTAATTGGCTAACAGTGGCTAGCTTGCTAGCTAATTCAAGACACAAATGAGAGAAGAACTCACTCTGACCATTTTAATCACCCTAAGCAGTTGGTTAGGCTGTTTTTATGTTATCCAGAGCATTGGCGACAGTAACTGTGCTGATGGCAACAATTTAATTACGCTTTTTTTGCCGACATTTACTGACACCGACCATATTCAACTGGTGTTGAGCGTTTGTAAATGCATCAGTTATTCTGCGCTCTTGCACACTCAGACAAGTGCTCTGAAATCGGAGTAGATAGCCAGAGGGAATTTACGAGCGCACCCTTAATGAGTATATACTACATACTAAATACCATTAGTTCATTTTAGTATACTGTAAATGAACTATCGTTTCAGTTGAGCATACTAGTGCTTCGCTTTTGCTATGCAACCTCTTGTTAGCTTGTTAGCATAAATTACTAGCTAGACATTTTACATTTTCGGGTGTGTTCGTAAATTCAATCTGGAGTACCAGGGAGTACTCAGAGTGCGCTCTGGGCATTCGTAAATTCAGAGCTTTGTTGGATTGTCCGTTTGTAAATTCAGTGTTTTGCTCTCCAAACGTTCAGAGAGCACAGTGGACGCTCTGGCCAAAGAGTAGGGTTGATCCGAGTTTTCTGACCTTACAATGGCAGTCAAGCACCCCAAATAACGTTGGCTAACTTGCTAGCTACTACCAGACACAAATGAGAGAACACCTCACTCTGACCATTTTAATCACCCTAGCAGAGCTGGTTAGGCTGTTTTTATGTTATCCAGAGCATTGGTGACAGTAACTATGCTGCTGGCGACAATTTAATTACGCTTTTTTTTTGCCGACGTTTACTGACACCGGCCATATTTAACGGGTGTTGAGCGTTTGTAAATTCATCAGTTATTCTGCGCTATTGCACACTCAGACAAGTGTGCTCTGAAATCGGAGTAGATAGCCAGAATTAACCATGCACATTGAGAACGCACACCTATACCACTTAGCTAAGAATGACGTGAATAACCAAGTCAATAAACATTTGGAAGTTAGTTAGATAGCATATAGTTAATATACTGCCTTGCAAGTTCGATGTATTTAGTAGTCAACTAACGTTAAGTAAGTATCTAACATACTGGTACATACAGCTGTAATGCTATGCGGTTCGTAAGGATAGCGTAGGTAACAAATTGTCAGCCAAAGTAACTTATTTGAAAAAAATCATTACTTTATTACATTGCTCAACATCTTAGCATTTGTCATAATTAGTTAAAGCAATGAATTTGTATCCTCTCTCCTCGAAATTAGGCTGCATATTTTCTGCCATTTTCTTCAAATCTGAAAACGTGAAACCACGCCCATTTTCCGAAGAATAGCATTATGGGCCCTAAAAGCACGGAAATGGTGTCCACTGTTTGTATACTTCGTATTTTGGCGAATTTAATACGACATCCGGGAACTTTTGGCATACTAACTATATCCATACTATGACCAATAAGCCTAATACATACTCAATTTACATCACAAATAATACTGTTAGTGAGGTTAGTATGACTATTCGAACACAGCTAAAGTCTAGGTCTGCCGATTAAGTAACACTATGTGTAGGCTCGGACAAAGTTATGGCAGTCAGAACTTTTTAGCATTTATAGTGTAGTGTTCCGGGTGTTACAAGCCGATGCCGGTGACTGACCAATGGGAACACGGTCGGCACTGAGTAGGCACACAATATTATGATTATTGGGAGTTGTCATATTAATTAAATAGTTCGATAAAAACATTTGCATGCATTTCAAGAATAATGATTTCCCTAATAATCTTGTTGACATGGCAAATAAATGTAAAAAAAATGGCAATCAAAATGAACATTCTACCATAGAAACCATGTTACTTTTGGGAAGCCTGTTTGATTCGGAGTTCGTATGTGAAAACTATTTCTAAGATGCATATTTTCAGTTTTTCCGAACTCACTTGGGAAGCTTGTGCTACGGGTGCTGGCACTTGCGCAGATTAAATCGACCGCTGCAGTTGATGTCGGCTGACATAGCCTCGCAAGCCAATCGCAGAATGTGGCGATAGAATTTAAGCAAATCATACAATCTAGCCAGGTTGATATCAAGATATTAATTGGACAACATCGCACAGTGTGACAGAATAATAGTAAAATATTGAATCCGATGTACAGTGTGGGAAGGTCTTAAACCAGCCATCTCTTCCAATCTTATATAACCAATATTTCTAACCATCTCTGTTTGAAGAGTCCTCTTTCTAAATCTTAAAACCAATAACCCTAACCATCTCTTTAAGAGACATCCACTCCTCTGGAAAGATGAGACGGAGATGGCAATGGTGTCTGGCATTAACGGATACTGCAGTGGGCCAGAGTATTACAGTGTTACAGAGCGGATTTAACTGCTGCAGAGTCAGCTGGGAGAGCCAAATGTTACATTTAATCTAGTGATGCGTCTGTGTCACACAGAGGTCGCCCAGTCCCTCAATGACACCCAGAGAGGGACAATTTCTATACGTTTTATTTTCACATGCACAAGTACAGTGAAATACTTAAGTTGCCTGCTCTACACAACAGTGCAGTAATCAATATCAAAATAGATAGATAGATTTTTTTTATTGAACTATCTATCTATCTATCTATCTATCTATCTATCTAAGAAAGAAAACACAAACAATAAGAAATAAGAAACAGTATGTTTAAACAGTACAGTATGTAGTAAACAGTATGGCAGCAGCATAAGTGGTGGGTGGGTGTGTGTGTCTGGTGGCGATTGTGTGTGTGTAAGTGTTTGTTAGAGTGACAGTGTAGACGTGATAGGTGGATATACATGTGAACAGGGCTGGAAAGTAACTGGTAGCAAGAATATATGAATACTTAAGATAATATACTAGTGGTAATACATGCATGTAAACAGGAGTAATAGTGACCAGTAGCAGGATAAATAGATAGATACTAATGGTAATGGAAATCAATAATCAATGAACAGCAGTGTAGTGGTTGTATTTAACAATCTTATGGCCAGGGGATAGAAGCTGTTTAGGAGTCTGTTGGTCTGAGCCTTGATGCACGGGTACCATCTGTTGGTCTGAGCCTTGATGCACTGGTACCGTCTGTTGGTCTGAGCCTTGATGCACCGGTACCGTCTCCACCATCTGACGGGAGCATGGAGAACAGTCCATGTCTCGGGTGGCCAGTCTTTGGCCATTTTTAGGGCCATTCTCAGACACTGCCTGGCATGTACTTCCTGGAAGGCTGTGAGCTCACCCCCAGTGATGCGCTGGGCCATCTGCCCCAACCTGCCGTGCCTTCCTCACAACTGTGCCGGTGGGAGAGAACCATTATCCTCAGTGATGTGGACACCGAGGAACTTGAAGGTATTGACCCTCTCCACTGCAGCCCCATCGAAGTGAATGGGGCTGTGCACCTGCCCATGTTTCCTGAAGTCCACAATCATCTCCTTGGTCTTGCTGACATTGAAGGAGAGGTTGTTGTCCTGGCACCACATTGCCAGGCAGTGGTGTAAAGTACTTAAGTAAAAAAATACTTTGAAATACTACTTAAGTCGTTTTTTGGGTATCTGTACTTTACTATTTACTGTATTTTTTGTACTACTTTTACACCACTACATTCCTAAAGAAGATAATGTATTTTTTACTCCATACGTTTTCCCTGACACCCAAAAGTACTCATTACATTTTGAATGCTTAGCAGGACAAGAGGACATCCCTGGTCATCCCTGTTGCCTCTGATTTGGCGGACTCACAAAACACACATGCTTTGTTTATTAATTATGTCTGAGTGTTGGAATGTGCCCCTGGGTATCCGTAAATAAATAAAAAAAACAAGAAAATTGTGCCATCTGTTATGCTTAATATATACAGTAACAGTAAAAAGTTTGGACACACCTAGTCATTTAAGGGTTTCTTTATTTTTACTATATTGTAGAATAATAGTGAATACATCAAAACGATTAAATAACACATATGGAGTCATGTAGTAACCAAAAAAGTGTTAAACAAATCAAAATATATTTTATATTTGAGATTCTTCAAAGTAGCCACCCTTTCATAATATAGTCTATAGGCCAATACTAAAAATGAAGTAAAAAGTAAAAAGTCAGCCAATAGAACAGGCAGAATATCATGCATTTTTATAGGAAAAGAAGAGCAGCATGGAGAATCTTCAAACCTTTGACATGAGAGAATCCCGATGAGCCTTTTGGTTGAGGATCGGAGGGGGAGAAATGCTTTTGATGAAAGTACTCATTTGATCAATTCGACTTCTGATGTTGTGTTTCTCATTTGGGGAAAACATGTTTATTTTAGATTAGTATTTGTCGTTTAGATGTCTGGTCCCTTTGACTGCAGTGAGGCAGCGAGAACGGTTCTAACTACTCAAAGGCAAGAATAAAAGCGGTGCACTGCCGAGTCTTCCTTCATGTCTAATGCACTCTGAGGGGAGGGGGAACCTAGATGCTGGAGACTTTGCCAGCTCTACCATCTGACTTTTCCCGTCTTCTTCAGCCTTAGGCAACTTTGTGTTGACCCAAACGTTGATTTACTCTCAGCAGCAGATGGTGTCTTGTAGGGACAACGATGGTAAATACTTAAGTACTCACTGCCTGCCTTAATGCATATGTTTCCATCCCTTTACATCTCTACAGGAACTGTATCTCTGACAAGGTTGAGGAAAATTGGAATTGGAGTCTAAGTTTACTTCCTGAATATGAATGAATTGAAATGGAATTTACTCCAACCCTGCTCTGTGGTTATGTACAAACTATAATGACATGATACACACACAAAGACCATGATGTCACCCCTAGGCTATACACCGAAAGCTTGTGTGGATCATTTTATATTCCAGTTTCATGTACAAATCTATGGAATTTACATTTCCCCCCACAGTATGAATTCAAATTGAAGAACATCAAGAAGAAGAAAGTCAACATCATCGTGTCTGCGGATGGTGTAAGGGTGGTTTTGCGAAAAAAGAAAAAGGTAAGTCCCCTTCAAAATATGAAATACCTGATGAAGTCAGAGTAGCTACCAAAATGTTGGTCTTGATTATGAATTGTTCTATTGGAGAATGTGTGCCTTTTCCTACATTTGAATGAGCTTAACTGTCTTGTGCTCACAGTGAAAACTCACGTCAACATTTTAGCCACTTAGCAGATGCCCTTATCCAGAGTAAGTTCCTTTTATTTATCCTTTATTTAACTATGCAAGTCAGTTAAGAACAAACTCTTATTTACAATGACGGCCTACCCCGGACGACACTGGGCCAATTGTGCGCCGCCCTATGGGACTCCCAATCACGGCCAGATGTGATGCAGCCTGGATTCAAACCAGGGACTGCAGTAACACCTTTTGTTCTAAGATGCAGTGCCTTAGACCACTGTGCCACTCTCTACACTCACAGTAGTGAGTGGATACATTTCATTTGTACTTTTGTACATCAACTATTATTTTGCACCAAGGTCAATGATACAAGTAGCTGAAACTGTTATTTCTTAGCCCATCAAATTGAAGGGCTAAAGTTACTAAATGTTTCCACCAGTGTGAAGTGTACAACTGTTATTTTCCAGATGCAGTAAATCAAAAGGAAAAATAATCATCAGTAATGAAAAGACGGTTCTATGGTCAGACGTAAACAGGCTTCCTTTGCGTATGGAGGCGGAATGGCTTATGGTTGTGAAATGTGGTGATTTGAGGAATGATCGAATGCCATAGCTCTCTGTCCTTCATGGAAGCTGCAAGGTCCCTCATCTTGTGACTCTGCAGATGGAAAAAGTTTAAGAACCTCCATATATACGTGTTTCTTATAGTTGAAACACTGACCCTAAGTCATAAGTCATAGGAGTGAATTACAGCGTTGCGTAAGTGTTGTCACTCTGTGGTTGTGTTCCAGAGGAAAGAGTGGTCTTGGGATGACAATACAGTCATGATAACACAAGACCCCATCTACAGGTAAAGACAGGCACCAATTGCCCTCAAACATAACCCTTTTTAAGACTATTCTTTGCTATGTCCATACAAACCCATTGATGATTTTTGATTGAGTAGTTCAGATTGAAATCAATCAAATTCTCATGATCAAGATACTTCCCCGTCCCATTTAGGATTTTCTATGTGTCACATGACGCCCAGGACTTGAAGATCTTCAGTTACATTGCAAGAGATGGAAAGAGCAACATGTTCCGTTGTAATGTCTTCAAATCCAAGAGGAAGGTAAGACCTTAGAGATCCTATAATTCTACAGTATACAGTAGAAGTCAGAAGTTTACATACACCTTAGCCAAATACATTTAAAGTCAGTTCTCAGTTTTTCACAATTCCTGACATTTTATCAGAGTAAAAATTCCCTGTCTTAGGTCAGTTAGGATCACCACTTTATTTTAAGAATGTGAAATGTCAAAATAGTAGAGAGAAAGATTTATTTCAGCTTTTATTTCTTTCATCACTTTCCCAGTGGGTCAGAAGTTTACATACACTCAATTAGTATTTGGTAGCATTGCCTTTAAATTATTTAACTTGGGTCAAATGTTTCAGGTAGCCTTCCACAAGCTTCCCACAATAAGTTGGGTGAATTCTGGTCCATTCCTCCTGACAGAGCTGGTATAACTGAGTCAGGTTTGTAGGCCTCCTTGCCCGCACACGCTTTTTCAGTTCTGCCCACACATTTTCCATAGGATTGAGGTCAGGGCTTTGTGATGGCCACTCGAATACCTTGACTTTGTTGTCCTTAAAACCTGTTACGGCTAGACGTTCCGCTAGCGGAACATCCTGTGAAATTGCAGAGCTCAAAATTCAAATTGAATTATTATGAAATAACAAGTGCAATACACCAAAATAAAGCTTAACTTCTTGTTAATCCAGCCACCATGTCAAAGACTTTACGTTGAAAGGAAACTATGTGATTATCTGAGGAAATAAAATTTGATTTGATTTGACAGCACCCCACGATAGAAACACATGAAAATCATATTTCAACCAAGCAGGTGCGACACGAAAGTCAGAAGTAACGATATAATTCATCCCTTACATTTGAAGATCATCTTCTGTTGGCACTCCAATATGTCCCAGAAACATCACAAATGGTCCTTTTGTTCAATAAACTCCTTTTTATATCCCCAAAATGTCAATTTATTTGGCGCGTTTGATTCAGAAAAACACTGGTTCCAACTCGCCCAACATGACTACAAAGTATCTAATATGTTACCTGTAAATTTGGTCCAAACATTTCAAACAACTTTCCTAATCTAACGTTAGGTATTTTAAAACGTAAATAATCTATCAAATTTAAGACGGAATATGTTCAATAGCGGATAAAATGAAAGTGGAGCGAGTTCCAGGTCGTGCGCACCAAACAAAAATGTACACTTGGTTTGACACTCAGAAAGGAAAGGAAAAACATCAACCAATTTCTAAAGACTGTTGACAGCTAGTGGAAGCCATAGGAGCTGCAACCAGGTGCCTCATAAATCTAGTTCCCCATAGGAAACTAATTGAAAACACAGTGATCTCAATTTTTTTCCTGGATGGTTTGTCATCGGGGTTTTGCCTGCCAAATAGGTTCTGTTATACTCACAGACATGATTTTAACAGTTTTAGAAACGTTAGAGTGTTTTCCATCTACATATTCCAATTATATGCATATCAGAGCTTCTGGGCCTGAGAAACAGGCAGTTTATTTTGGGCACGCTTTTCATCTGGACGTGAAAATACTGCCCCCTAGCCCAAAGAGGTTCAATTGAGCCATTTTGCCACAACTTTGGAAGTATGCTTGGGGTCATTGTCCATTTGGAAGACCCATTTGCGACCAAGCTTTAACTTCCTGACTCATGTCTTGAGATGTTGCTTCAATATATCCACCTAATTTTCTTCCCACGTGATGCCATCTATTTTGTGAATTGCACCAGTCCCTCCTGCAGCAAAGCACCCCCACAACATGATGCTGCCACCTCCATGCTTCATGGTTGGGATGGTGTTCTTCGGCTTGCAAGGCTGCCTCTTTTTCATCCAAACATAACGATGGTCATTGTGGCCAAACAGTTCTATTTTTGTTTCATCAGACCAGAGGACATTTCTGCAAAAGTACGATCTTTGTCCCCATGTGCAGTTGCAAACCGTAGTCTGGCTTTTTTATGGCGGTTCTGGAGCAGTGACTTCTTCCTTGCTGAGCGGCCTTTCAGGTTATGTCGATATAGAACTCGTTTTTACTGTGGATATAGATACTTTTGTACCTGTTTCCTCCAGCATCTTCACAAGGTCCTTTGCTGTTGTTCTGGGATTGATTTGCACTTTTTGCACCAAAGTACGTTCATCTCTAGGAGACAGAACGCATCTCCTTCCTGAGCGTTATGACGGCTGTGTGGTCCCATGGTGTTTATACTTGCGGACTATTGTTTGTACAGATGAACGTGGTAACTTCAGGCGTTTGGAAATTGCTCCCAAGGATGAACCAGAATTTTTTTCTGAGGTCTTGGCTTATTTCTTTTGATTTTCCCATGATGTCAAGCAAAGAGGCACTGAGTTTGAAGGTAGGCCTTGAAATACTGTCACGTCCTGACCTTAGTTCCTTTTTTATGTCTCTATTTTAGTTTGGTCAGGGCGTGAGTTGGGGTGGGCATTCTATGTTTTGTGTTCTATGTTTTCTATCTCTATGTGTTTGGCCTGGTATGATTCCCAATCAGAGGCAGCTGGCAATCGTTGTCTCTGATTGAGAACCATACTTAGGTAGCCTGTTTCCCACTCTTGTGAGTGGTTATTTTCTGTCTCAGTGTTTTTCACCATACGGGACTGTTTCGGGTTTTCTTTATTCGCTTGTTTCTTTTGTTTTCTGTGTTCAGTGGAATAAATATGACGAACACTTACCACGCTGCATATTGGTCCGATATTTCCTACTCCTCCTCAGAAGAGGAAGACGACAATCGTTTCAAATACATCCGCAGGAACACCTCCAATTGACTCAAATGATGTCAATTAGCCTATCAGAAGCTTCTAAAGCTATGACTTCATTTTCTGGAATTTTCCAAGCTGTTTAAAGGCACAGTCAATTTAGTGTATGTAAACTTATGAACCACTGGAATTGTGATACAGTGAATTATAAGGGAAATTATCTGTGTTTAAATAATTGTTGGAAAAATGACTTGTGTCATGCACAAAGTAGATGTCCTAACCGAATTGCCAAAACTATAGTTTATTAACAATTGTGGAGTGGTTGAAGTGGTTTTAACGACTCCAACCTAAGTGTATGTAAACTTCTTACTTCAACTGAATGTTCTATGTGATGATTATATGTGTAAGAAGGGTGTAGCTCTATGGGAGTGGGCTGAGTATGAGATTAAAGATATCCACAGGTTCCAGATCAGTGATATATAATCCGCTTATTTCTACAGGGTATCAGATCGTGGCAGCAGCTGCTTAGGAAAGGGGCAGAGAATAGGGAGGGAAGGGGGCTGGGTATAGGGAATGTGCCATGATGCATTATATTTTACTTGGGACTCTTGGATCAATAGGGATCGTCGAGGGCTTAGTCTATAATAACACATACACACACGCTGTGCATGCACTCACACACATTTTTTTTCTGATCTACATGAACACAGTGCATACACATTTTATACACAGTACACACACCTTATGAATTTCAATTTCACACAACCCTGCATGCAAGAAAAATTATTGGGAAAATGAATGGCACGCGACTACCCCATAGCTGCATATGGAACAGCGATAAATTTCTGCATAACAAAAGCCTGGATAGCAACACCACCAATGAGGTTGGCTCTCATCACTTCACCATGGATACCAGCCATGTACTGTAGACAGTGACTGAGTGAAGCAGCATACTAATGAGTGTCTGCATCCCAAATGGCACCCTATTCCCTATTGGGGATTATGGGCCCTGGTCAAATGTAATGCACTGCGTAAGGAATAGGGTGCCATTTAGGACGCAATCACTGAGTGAGGTGGGAAGAAAGAGCGGCCTTTAATTCTGTCCTTAATGTCATCTTCAAGCTGTACCACCCACCATCTTCACTTACCAGACAACAGAGACACAGGCTGTAATCCTGTGTAGTGCAGTCTTGCCATTCAGATGACTCCAGCCTTGAAGCTCTTATCTCAGGCTTCCAGATCGAACTTTTGCCATTGGAGGGGAGGGTGAACCGATGATACTGGGCTTGATTTACTGGACTTCATGTGGCTTCCCATGGATCACTGTCTAGGGTTTATAGTATCCCCAGAATCTTAGTGTTGACCTTGTCATCCATGTGGCTCAGTTGGTTGAAGCACAGTGCTGGTTTCACAACGGTTGTGGGTTCAATTTCAGCAGTGGCCATGCCAATAAAAATATCTACTGAAAATGAATTTTTTTTTGTTATACAGTCTAGAACAGTAGTACATACTTTACATAGCACTTTACACAGTACATTGTTGATGCACCTTTGGCAGCGATTACATCCTTGAGTCTTCTTGGGTATGACCCTACAAGCTTGGCACACTTGTATTTGGGGAGTTTCTCCCATTCCTCTCTGCAGATCCTCTCAAGCTCTGTCAGGATGGATGGGCCACTCTGGCTGGGTCACTCATGGACATTCAGAGACTTGTCCCAAAGCTACTCCTGCATTGTCTTGACTGTGTGCTTAGAGTCGTTGTCCTGTTGGAAGGTGAACCTTCGCCCCAGTCTGAGGTCCTGAGCACTCTGGAGCAGGTTTTCCTCAAGGATCTCTCTGTACATTGCTATGTTTATCTGTCCCTCGATCCTGATTAGTCTCCCAGTCCCTGCCGCTGAAAAACATCCCCACAGCATAATGCTGCCACCACCATGCTTCACTGGTTCCAGCTTACCTCCAGACATGACGCTTGGTATTCAGGACTAAGAGTTCAATCTTGGTATCATCAGACCAGAGAATTTTGTTTCTCATGGCAAGTGTCATTTAGATGCCTTTTGGCAAACTCCAAGCGTGTTGGCACTCCTTTTACTGAGGAGTGACTTCCATCTGGTTGTCTTTCTGGAAGGCTCTCCCATCTCCACAGAGGAATTCTGGAGCTCTGACCATCAGGTTCTTGTTCACCTCTCTGACCAAGGCCCATCTCCCCCTCAGTTTGGCCAGGCGGCCAGCTCTAGGAAGAGTCTTGGTGGTTCCAAACTTCTTCCGTTTAGGAATCATGGAGGCCACTGTGTTCTTGGGGACCAATGCTGCAGACATTTTTTGGTACCCTTCCCTAGATCTGTGCCTCGACACAATCCTGTCTTGGACCTCTGCAGACAATTCCTTCGACCTCATGGCTTGGTTTTTGCTGTGGGACCTTATATAGACAGCAATCAATTGAATAATCCACAGGTGGACTCTAATCAAATTGAAGAAACATCTCAAGGATGATCAATGGAAACAGGATGCACCTGAGCTCAATTTCGAATAGCAAATGGTCTTAATACTTATGTAAATAAGGTATATCTTGGTTTTTATATATGCATTTGCAAAAATGTCAAAAAAACTATTTTTGCTTTGTCATTGTGGGGTATTGTGAGTAGATTGTTTGTTTGTTATTTCATAAATTTTAGACAAAGCTGTGACGTAACAACATTTGGAAAAGGGGAAGGGTATCTGAATACTTTCCGAATGCACTGTATATCTATATCTATATATATATATATATATATATATATATAAAAACTGTATATTGTCACGTTATGGCGCACACCTGTCACCATCGTTACGCACACCTGCGTGTCTTCAGACTCACCTGGACTTCATCACCTCCCTGATTACCGTTCCTATTTATGTCACTCGCTTTGGTTCCCTCCCCAGGAGTTATTGTTTCTGTTCATGTGTCATGTCTGTGTGTTGTTTGTGTTTCTTATTGTGTATTATGTGTTTATTTTTTTTGAACACTCACTCCCTGAACTTGCTTCTCCGGCCTCTAGGTCTCCAGGCTGCTTGTTATGGTGCACACCTGTCACCTGCGTGTCTTCAGACTCACCTGGATTCCACACATGGTCACACGTGACATATATAACTGTATATAACTGTAGATAACTCAAGGAAAAACGGCTCGAGAATGAACCAATCCGTTACAACGAAAGCATGCACCTCTACAGTAGATCAGTAAGGCTACGTCGCTGAATTACTGTGCTTTTTGTTCTCTTCCTATTTCCATCCCTCACTCCCCCCTCTTTCTATCTCCCTCTCTTTCAACTGTTTCTACTTTTATCTCCATCCCACTACCCCCTCTTCCCTTCCTTCCTCTTCCCCCTTTCTCCACACCATATCCCGTCTCTGTCCTACCCTTCTCCTCTCTTTTTCCCCTCTCCTCCCTCCCCTCACCTACCTCTCTCCCCCGTCCCTCCGTCAACTCACCTCCCTCTCCCCACTCCTCCCTCTCCCCCTCCCCCTGCCCACCTCCAGTCCCAGGCCATGCGCATCGTGCGGACGGTGGGCCAGGCCTTTGACGTGTGCCACCAGCTGACCCTGCAGCAGACAGGGGAACAGATCTCAGAGGATGGAGGGGACACCAGCACTGCCGACGCAGAGGGGGCAGACGCCGTGCCAGGTGTGACTGGCATACTGTTTCATCTTTGCAGTGGTGACATTCTCTACTGAGGCTGAATCAGTTAGAGATTGTCGTGTGTGCTGTGACTCCAGCGAGTGTGGAGAGCAGCCAAGTTTGAATTCTATATTTCATTTTTTTTGGTCTGAGAAAAGCGCTATAAAAATATTATGTACTATTCATTTGTATGTAAGGAATGGGTTATGTTTCGCGTTTTTGCTTGTGATTGTTATTTTGTTTGTTGTTGTTGTCTCTCTGTCTCTGTCTCTCTCTTTCTGTCTCTGTCTCTCTCTCTGTCTCTGTCTCTCTCTTTCTGTCTCTGTCTGTCTCTCTCTTTCTGTCTCTGTCTCTCTCTCTGTCTCTGTCTCTCTGTCTCTCTCTCAGCCAAGAAGAGGTTGGCATTGTCTGATTCCACTGACCTTGAAGCCACTACAGAGGAGAGCATCGACCGTTTGTCATCCGACCAGGACAAGAGCCAGGACCTTCACAGTAAAGATGGGAAGGTAATGTCTATGACCTGGGTTGTGTTTATTAGAGCAAACCGTTGCAAAATGTTTTACAAAAGAAAACAAAAATATGTATTTGTATTGGACAAGTTCAGGTAGTACATTGTTTTACTCTGTTTCAAAACCGTTTCCCCCTACTAAACTCAGCAAAAACAGAAACGTCCCTTTTTCAGGACCCTGTCTTTCTAAGATAATTCTTAAAAATCCAAAAATCTTCATTGTGAAGGGTTTAAACACTGTTTCCCATGTTTCCCAACAATTAATGAACATGCTATATATAACCACAAAGCACCTTATTTTTTGCAGTGTAAAGTTGTGTTACCCAACATATACAGTGCCCTACAATTCCACAGCCAAAGCACATCCTTACGACATACGTTTGACTAAAATAAGGTATTGAAATATTCATCATCTTTCTTGTTCTATCGCTCATTTTGAAGGACATTCTCTCAGTCAGAGTAGAGAGAAGTTGAACGATCTGTCTTTTACAGTATGCTATCAATAAACTAAACAAATAAACTGGTGAACTAAGGATCATCCTAAAAAAACAAACCATAACTATATCTGAAATGAGCTGAGATAGGGTTAAGGGTCAATCTAGACTCTAGATGAGTTGTTTTACTGTGATGTGGTAGATGTCTGTCTGGCTAACCTGCTGTACAATACAAGGAGGCACTCAAATACATCCATCATTTCCATAGGGCTGATAACAACCGCTCTTTTCATTCCAATAGTCTATTTTTCGACTTTGTTTCGATATTTTTTTTAAAGATGAAATGCACTACACACTACACTAAACACTGAATAAAACAATGAAGTCCCATGATGGTAGTGACTGCCCATTACTGGTTCACACTTATTTACCATATTTTATTGACTTAACTCTAATAAAATATGTCAATTGTCTACTTTGTGCATGACACAAGCAATGTTTCCAACAATTGTTTACAGACAGATTATTTCACTTATAATTCACTGTATCACAATTCCAGTGGGTCAGAAGTTTACATACACTAAGCTGACTGTGCTTTTAAACAGCTTGGAAAATTCCAGAAAATGATGTCATGGCTTGAGGAGCTTCTGATAGGCTAATTGACATAATTTGAGTCAATTGAAGGTGTACTTGTGGATGTATTTCAAGGCCTACTTTCAAACTCAGTGCCTCTTTGCTTGACATCATGGGAAAATCAGAATAAATAAGCCAAGACCTCAGAAAACAAATTGTAGACCTCCACAAGTCTGGTTCATCCTTGGGAGCAATTTCCAAATGCCTGAAGGTTACACGTTCATCTGTACAAACAATAGTACGCAAGTATAAACAACATGGGACCACGCATCCGTCATACCGCTCAGGAAGGAGATGCGTTCTGTCTCCTAGAGATGAATGTACTTTGGTGCGAAAAGTGCAAATCCATCCCAGAACAACAGCAAAGAACCTTGTGAAGATGCTGGAGGAAACAGGTACAAAAGTATCTATATCCACAGTTAAATGAGTCCTATATCGACATGACCTGAAAGGCCGCTCAGCAAGGAAGAAGCCACTGCTCCAAAACTGCCATAAAAAAGCCAGACTACGGTTTGCAACTGCACATGGGGACAAAGATCGTACTTTTTGGAGAAATGTCCTCTGGTCTGATGAAACAAAAATAGAACTGTTTTGCCACAATGACCATCGTTATGTTTGGAGGAAAAATGGGGAGGCTTGCAAGCCGAAGAACACATCCCAACCGTGAAGCTTGGGGGTGGCAGCATCATGTTGTGGGTGTGTTTTGCTGCAGGAGGGACTGGTGCAATTCACAAAATAGATGGCATCATGAGGGAAGAAAATTAGGTGAATATATTGAAGCAACATCTTAAGATATCAGTCAGGAAGTTAAAGCTTGGTCGCAAATGGGTCTTCCAACTGGACAATGACTTCCATACTTTCAAAGTTGTGGCAAAATGGCTTAAGGACAACAAAGTCAAGGTATTGGAGTGGCCATCACAAAGCCCTGACCTCAATCCTATAGAATATGTGTGGGTAGAACTGAAAAAGAGGCCTACATACCTGACTCCGTTATACCAGCTCTGTCAGGAGGAATGGGCCAAAATTCACCCAACTTATTGTGGGAAGCTTGTGGAAGGCTACCCAAAACATTTTAAAGGCAATTTAAAGGCAATGCTACCAAATACTAATTGAGTGTATGTAAACTTCTGACCCACTGGGAATGTGATGAAAGACATTAAATTCTGACATTTCACATTCTTAAAATAAAAATAATTCTTAAAATAAAGTGGTGATCCTAACTGACCTTAAACAGGGCATTTTTACTAGAATTAAATGTCAGGAATTGTGGATAAACTGAGTTTAAATGTATTTGGCTAAGGTGTATGTATAAACTTCCGACTTCAACTGTACTACTGTCACGCCCTGACCTTAGAGCCTTTTTACGTCTCTATTTGGTTTGGTCAGGGTGTGATTTGGGTTGGCATTCTATGTGCTGTATTTCTTTGTGTTTGGCCAGTGTGGTTCCCAATCAGAGGCAGCTGTCTATTGTTGTCTCTGATTGGGAATCATACTTAGGTAGCCACCCCCTCCCCTCCCCCACCTATGTTGTGGGATCTTGTCCTTGTGTTGTTGCTGTTGAACCCTACTAGGCTGTATGTTTCGTTGGTGTTCTTGTTTTTCTGGTTATCATTAAAGAATATGATTAACCTACCCCACGCTGCATCTTGGTCTAATTCCACCAACGACGATCGTTCCAACTACTTCAAATACCACTTGAGTAGAAGTCAAAGTATATGGTTTTAAATATAGTTACGTTTCAAAAGTAAATATAATTGCTAAAATATACTTAAGTATCAAAAATAATAGTATAAATTGTTTAAAATAATGTATGGGGTTGCAAAATGCCAGTAACTTCCCCAAAATGTCCTGGTTTTCCTGAAAGCCTGGTTGGATTCCTGGAATCAAATCAAATCAAATTTATTTATATAGCCCTTCGTACATCAGCTGATATCTCAAAGTGCTGTACAGAAACCCAGCCTAAAACCCCAAACAGCAAGAAATGCAGATGTAGAAGCACGGTGGCTAGGAAAAACTCCCTTGCAAGGCCAAAACCTAGGAAGAAACCTAGAGAGGAACCAGGCTATGTGGGGTGGCCAGTCCTCTTCTGGCTGTGCCGGGTGGAGATTATAACAGAACATGGCCAAGATGTTCAAATGTTCATAAATGACCAGCATGGTCGAATAATAATAAGGCAGAACAGTTGAAACTGGAGCAGCAGCACGGTCAGGTGGACTGGGGACAGCAAGGAGTCATCATGTCAGGTAGTCCTGGGGCATGGTCCTAGGACTCAGGTCCTCCGAGAGAGAGAAAGAAAGAGAGAAGGAGAGAATTAGAGAACGCACACTTAGATTCACACAGGACACCGAATAGGACAGGAGAAGTAATCCAGATATAACAAACTGACCCTAGCCCCCCGACACATAACCAATGCAGCATAAATACTGGAGGCTGAGACAGGAGGGGTCAGGAGACACTGTGGCCCCATCCGAGGACACCCCCGGACAGGGACAAACAGGAAGGATATAACCCCACCCATTTTGCCAAAGCACAGCCCCCACACCACTAGAGGGATATCTTCAACCACCAACTTACCATCCTGAGACAAGGCTGAGTATAGCCCACAAAGATCTCCGCCACGGCACAACCCAAGGGGGGGCGCCAACCCAGACAGGATGACCACATCAGTGAATCAACCCACTCAGGTGACGCACCCCTTCCAGGGACGGCATTAGAGAGCCCCATTAAGCCAGTGACTCGGCCCCTGTAATAGGGTTAGAGGCAGAGAATCCCAGTGGAAAGAGGGGAACCGGCCAGGCAGAGACAGCAAGGGCGGTTCATTGCTCCAGAGCCTTTCCATTCACCTTCCCACTCCTGGGCCATACTACACTCAATCATATGACCCACTGAAGAGATGAGTCTTCAGTAAAGACTTAAAGGTTGAGACCGAGTTTGCGTCTCTGACATGAGTAGGCAGACCGTTCCATAAAAATGGAGCTCTATAGGAGAAAGCCCTGCCCCCAGCTGTTTGCTTAGAAATTCTAGGGACAATTAGGAGGCCTGCGTCTTGTGACCGTAGCGTACGTGTAGGTATGTATGGCAGGACCAAATCAGAGAGATAGGTAGGAGCAAGCCCATGTAATGCTTTGTAGGTTAGCAGTAAAACCTTGAAATCAGCCCTTGCTTTGACAGGAAGCCAGTGTAGAGAGGCTAGCACTGGTGTAATATGATCAAATTGTTTGGTTCTAGTCAGGATTCTAGCAGCCGTATTTAGCACTAACTGAAGTTTATTTAGTGCTTTATCCGGGTAGCCGGAAAGTAGAGCATTGCAGTAGTCTAACCTAGAAGTGACAAAAGTATGGATAAATTTTTCTGCATCATGTTTGGACAGAAAATTCTGATTTTTGCAATGTTACGTAGATGGAAAAAAGCTGTCCTTGAAATGGTCTTGATATGTTCTTCAAAAGAGAGATCAGGGTCCAGAGTAACGCCGAGGTCCTTCACAGTTTTATTTGAGACGACTGTACAACCATTAAGATTAATTGTCAGATTCAACAGAAGATCTCTTTGTTTCTTGGGACCTAGAACAAGCATCTCTGTTTTGTCCGAGTTTAAAAGTAGAAAGTTTGCAGCCATCCACTTCCTTATGTCTGAAACACATGCTTCTAGCAAGGGCAATTTTGGGGCTTCACCATGTTTCATTGAAATGTACAGCTGTGTGTCATCCGCATAGCAGTGAAAGTTAACATTATGTTTTCGAATAACATCCCCAAGAGGTAAAATATATAGTGAAAACAATAGTGGTCCTAAAACGGAACCTTGAGGAACACCGAAATGTACAGTTGATTTGTCAGAGGACAAACCATTCACAGAGACAAACTGATATCTTTCCGACAGATAAGATCTAAACCAGGCCAGAACTTGTCCGTGTAGACCAATTTGGGTTTCCAATCTCTCCAAAAGAATGTGGTAATCGATGGTATCAAAAAGCAGCACTAAGGTCTAGGAGCACGAGGACAGATTCAGAGCCTCGGTCCGATGCCATCAAAATGTCATTTACCACCTTCACAAGTGCCGTCTCAGTGCTATGATGGGGTCTAAAACCAGACTGAACCATTTCGTATACATTGTTTGTCTTCAGGAAGGCAGTGAGTTGCTGCGCAACAGCCTTTTCTAAAAATTTTGAGAGGAATGGAAGATTCAATATAGGCCGATAGTTTTTTATATTTTCTGGGCCAAGGTTTGGCTTTTTCAAGAGAGGCTTTATTACTGCCACTTTTAGTGAGTTTGGTACACATCCGGTGGATAGAGAGCCGTTTATTATGTTCAACATAGGAGGGCCAAGCACAGGAAGCAGCTCTTTCAGTAGTTTAGTTGGAATAGGGTCCAGTATGCAGCTTGAAGGTTTAGAGGCCATGATTATTTTCATCATTGTGTCAAGAGATATAGTACTAAAACACTTGAGCGTCTCTCTTGATCCTAGGTCCTGGCAGAGTTGTGCAGATTCAGGACAACTGAGCTTTGAAGGAATATGCAGATTTAAAGAGGAGTCCGTAATTTGCTTTCTCATAATCATAATCTTTTCCTCAAAGAAGTTCATGAATTTATCACTGCTAAAGTGAAAGTCATCCTCTCTTGGGGAATGCTGCTTTTTAGTTAGCTTTGCGACAGTATCAAAAAGGAATTTCGGATTGTTCTTATTTTCCTCAATTAAATCAGGAGGGAATAAGCAGCAAATCTGGGAATCCTCCAACCAGGATTTCTGGAAAACCAGGGAATTTTGGGGAAAGTTACTGTTATCTTACAACTCTTGCAGTATGTAATGCATTGTGTATCCTCAGTCATTATAGATCATAATCACTGACCTGGTCCTCATTTTCCCCATCCAAGGACCCAACCCAGCAGCTGACCACATCCAGGTCAGGGCCACCTGTGTCAAGCTTGCTAGCTGTGGACTGCTCTGTGGCACACCAGGTGCAGCTTCTCCAGAGACAGCTCCAGCAGCAGGAGCAGCAGGCCCAGGCTGCTGCAGCACAGGTAGACACACGTTTCCAAACAGTTCCAAATGATGGTTTGCCTTGTTGAATGCAGCTCATGCGTGTGGGTCTGCGCTATTCAAACATGTTGATGTTCAGTTTGCCAAAGTAATGTACACTGTTAGTAAAGGCAGTTTAGACCAGAAACATACGCTTTGATTTGCAGTGCGTAAACAGTACCTTTAAAGTTGCTAGCTAACAACCTGAAAACTGGAGTGTGTGAACAGCACAAGTGGCTCAACTAGGGTTTCAAAGCTACCGGCAATTTACCAAAGTTACTGGAATATTCTCTAATTTTGATAATTAACTGGCAATCTATGGCAATCTATTGTGCTTTGGTCATTTATATTTGAATAACTTTTTTTTAAAGTATTTTTATTTATATATTAGTATTCCTTTTGTATAACTGTCTGAGTTTCTAGTGGATACACCATATGGTTCAAGAGAAAATGTATTTAAAAAGCATCTAATCAACAATGGAATTATTTTTCAATTTAACTCTGCAACTCTTTCAACTAACTTATTTCACAGCTGCCACCAGCTTGGCGCCAAAACTTGATGAAATAAATTAAAGTGTGTAAAAAATGGATAGAAATGATATTTTATGCTGAAACCCTCATATTAAACACCAATGGTATTGACTAAATTGCCTGTTTTATATTTAGGGTGATGTTTTACAGCCTTGTCATAAAAATGTGTATTTTAAAATCGTCTTAGCTGTTTGATTATTTAATATATTTTACAACGCGATATGGCCACACAGAGGGCCAGAGATAATTAGACACCTGTGATAATCAGAAGTACCCAAAAAGGTCACTTGATGTTATATGATTTAATGAAATATATTTAAAAAACTTTGAAGTTAGCAAAATTCGGATAATTTACTGGTAAACTTAGAATGTTTATATCCAGAAATATAACCTCCCTTTGCAACCCTAGGCTCAGCTATTGTCCTACACACAAACCTTTGGTTTAATTTGTTTTGGTTGCAACCCTGAGGTATCCCTATAATGATTGACAGTTCAACAAGGCAATTGTGGCTGTAAAGGGGGGACAAGACAGTGCTTTTCATCAAAGGTAGCGCACATCTCTGCTGGAGTAATAAGACATTCCTTATGGCTAATGAGCAAGCCAGCTCAACGGTGTCACTCTGTGCTCTCTTCTGTTTCTTGTTCTCTCTTCTCTTTCCTATAATCACATGGCTTGGTCTAATGAGGTTTGGGCTTACTTTTGATTATAATGAGGGATTCTATCTAATGCTGATTGAACAGCGTCAGAATTGTAGAAGTGAAGAAACATTTGCTTTGATCTTGATCAGTGGGTGTGTGTACCATGAATTTTAATTAGATCTTGTGTGATGTGTGTGTTCACATTTGTTCGTGCCCCTGGTGTGTGAGCCTGCACACAAACATACCTACATACACCACCGGTCAAATGTTTTAGAACACCTACTCATTAAAGGGTTTTTCTTAATTTTTTACTAATTTCTAAATTGTAGAATAATAGTGAAGATATTAAAACTATGAAATAACACATATGGAATCATGTAGTAACCAAAAAAGTGTTAAACAAATCAAAATATATTTTATAAATAGCCATCCTTTCAAATAGCCACCCTTTGCCTTGATGACAGCTTTGCACACTCTTGGCATTCTCTCAACCAGTTTCATGAGGTAGTCACCTGGAATGCTTTTGAATTAACAAGTGTGCCTTAAGTTAATTTGTGGAATTTCTTTCCTTAATGCGTTTGAGCCAAACAATTGTGTTGTGACAAGGTAGGGGGATATACAGAAGATAATCCTATCTGGTAAAAGACCAAGTCCATATTATGGCAAGAACAGCTCAAATAAGCAACGAGAAACGACAGCCCATCATGACTTTAAGACATGACGGTCAGTCAATACGGAACATTTCAAGAACTTTGAAAGTTTCTTCAAGTGCAGTTGCAAAAACCATCAAGCGCTATGATGAAACTGGCTCTCATGAGGACCGACACAGGAATGGAAGACCCAGAGTTACCTCTGCTGCAAAGGACAAGTCCATTAGAGTTACCAGCTCAGACATTGCAGCCCAAATAAATGCTTCAATTGAAGTAACAGACACATCTCAACATCAACTGTTCAGAGGAGAGTGTGAATAAGGCACTCATAATCGAATTGCTGCAAAGAAACCACTACTAAAGGACACCAATAAGAAGAGACTTGCTTAGGAGTCAGAAACACGAGCAATTGACAAATTGGAGAGTCCAAATTGGAGATTTTTGGTTCCAACCACCGTGTCTTTGTGAGACACAGTGTGTGTGAACGCAATATCTCTGCATGAGTCTTTCCCACCGTAAAGCATGGAGGAGGAGGTGTTATGGTGTCGGGGTGCTTTGCTGGTGACACTGTCTGTGATTTATTTTTACACCACTTATTACACTTAACCAGCATGACTACCACAGCATTCTGCAGTGATACGCCATCCCATCTGGTTTGGGCTTAGTGGGACTAGTATTTGTTTTTCAACAAGACAATGACCCAACACACCTCCAGGCTGTGTAAGGGCTATTTGACCAAGGAGAGTGAAGTGCTGCATCAGATGACCTGGCCTCCACAATCCCCCGACCTCAACCAAATTGAGATGGTTTGGGATGAGTCGGACCGCAGAGTGAAGGAAATGCAGCCAAGTGCTCAGCATATGTCAGAACTCCTTCAAGACTGTTGGAAAAGCATTCCAGGTGAAGCTGGTTGAGAGATTGCCAAGAGTGTGCAAAGCTGTCATCAAGGCAAAGGGTGGCTATTTGAAGAATCTCAAACACAAAATGTATTTTGATTTAACACTTTTTTTGTTACTACATGATTGTGTGTTATATAATGTGTTATTTCATAGGTTTTATGTCTTCGCGGTTATTCTACAATGTAGAAAATAGTAAAAATAAAGAGAAACCCTTGAATGAGTAGGTGTTCTAAAACTTTTGACCGGTAGTGTATATGTGTGTGTGCACTCTAACCTCTCTTCTACGTATGCCTACCTAGGTGCGCTTGCTCCAGGACCAGCTGTCAGTGGAGGTGTGTGCCAGGACAGACGCCCAGGCCCGGGTTCAGAGACTCCTACTGCAGAACACTGATCTACTGCAGCACATCTCCCTACTGGTCAATCAGATCCAGGAGCTGGAGCTCAAATCTGTTGCAGGACTCAGCTCCAGTGAGTGGTGGTTCTTCTTTCTATTTGTATTATTTATTAAGGATCCCCATTAGTTCCTGCCTTAATGTTGCCGGACACTACTCCTGGGGTCCAGCAATATTAAGACAGTTATGTACAATCAAAAATATTACATGACATTACATCCCATAAAACTTTTCACAATACATTGTGTGTGCCCTCAGGCCACTACTCTACTACCACATATCTACAATACAAAATCCATGTGTACTTGTATGTAGAGTGTGTGTTATAATGTGTGTGTCTCTTCACAGTCCCTGCTTTTCCATGAAGTGTGTTTTTATCTGTTTTTTAAAATCTGATTCTACTGCTTACATGGCTCTATGTAGTAACGTGCGCCTCCCATAATCTGTTCTGGACTTTGAGATTGTGATTGCGGTGGTATGTCTTGTGGGTTATGCATGGGTGTCCAAGTTGCTTGCTAGTAGTTTAACCAGACAACGTTACTCCAGGGTTACTCAAAGCAATTTTGTCACCTCAACATGCTCATTTTCCACATTATTCATTACTAGATTTAGTTGAGGTTTAGGGTTTAGTAAATGATTTGTCCCAAATACAATGGTTTTAGTTTTTGAAATATTTAGGACTAACTTATTTCTTGCAACCCATTCTGAAACTAACTGCAGCTCTTTATTATGTAAGGTAAGGGTACTAGACAGCTGCCCTGGGGAATTCCTGATTCTACCTGGATTATGTTGGAGAGGCTTCCATTAAATAACACCATTGATGTTCTGTTAGACAGACACAATATAGCAGGAGGTGTAAAGCCATAACACATACGTTTTTCCAGCAACAGACTATGATCGATAATGTCAAAAGCCGCACTGAGGTCTAACCAAACAGCTCCCACAATTGTTTTATCATCAATTTCTCTCAGCCAATCATCAGTCATTTGTGTAAGTGTCTTCCATACATGTTGAATCTCCTTCCCTATAAGCGTGCTGAAAATCTGTCAATTTGTTTACTGTAAAAAAGCATTATCTGGACAAGCACAATTTTTTCCCAAAAGTGTACTAAGGAAGAGAGAAGGCTAATTGGTTGGCTATTTGAGCCAGTAAAGGGGGCTTTACTGTTCTTTGGTAGCGGAATTACTTTTCCTTCCCACCAGGCCTGAGGGCACACTTTCAAATAGGAGTGGCATCTCTTACTTTTTCTTCATCCCTTCACTATTTGATTGTCTGCCTTTCTTTATTCTCTCTCCCTCCTCTTCCATTTATATTTCTCTCCCACCCTGGGGCGGCAGGGTAGTCTAGTGGTTAGAGCATTGGACTAGTAACCGAAAGATTGCAAGTTCAAATCCCCAAGCTGACAAGGTACAAAATCTGTCATTCTGCCCCTGAACAGGCAGTTAACCCACCGTTCCTAGGCCGTTATTGAAAATAAGAATTTGTTCTTAACTGACTTGCCTAGTAAAATAAAGGTATAAAATATATTTAAAAAAATCTCTCTCTTTCTTCATCCATCTCTCATAATATATAATAATATATCCCATTTAGCAGACGCTTTTGTCCAAAGCGACTTACAAGTCGGCTGGGGCCACTACTTTTACATATGGGTGGCCCCAGAGGGAATCGAACCCACGACGCTTGGCAAGCGCCATGCTCTACCGACTGAGCCACACAGGACCATCATCCCTCCCTCTCTTATCTCTTCATCCCTTTTTCTCCACTCACCCTCTTCATCCTTGTTTCTCTTCTCCTCTCTCACCTGCCTACCTTCTCTTTCTTTGGTTCTCTTGCTCTTCCTTTCACACAGTTGATTCTGTACTGTTATGTCAACTCAGCAAAAAGAGAAACGTCCCTTTTTCAGGACCCTGTCTTTCAAAGATGATTCGTAAAGATTCAAATAACTCCACAAATCTTCATTGTAAAGGGTTTAAACATGGTTTCCCATGCTTGTTCAATGAACCATAAACAATTAATGAACATGCACCTGTGGAACGGTCATTAACTTCTTGGTGACAGGGGGCAGTATTTTCACATCCGGATGAAATGCATGCCCAAATTAAACTGCCTGCTACCCATCCCCAGAAGATAAGATATGCATATTATTAGTATATGTGGATTGAAAACACTCTGAAGTTTTTAAATCTGTTTGAATAATGTCTGTGAGTATAACAGAACTTATGTAGCAGGCGAAACCCAGAGGAAAAACCATTCAGATTTTTGTTCTTTTTTTAGAGGTCACTCTTTTTCAATGAGATTTCATTGGGAATTCAGATTTCTAAGGGACCTTCTTGCAGTTCCTACCACTTCCACTGGATGTCCCCAGTCTTTTAGAAATTGGTTGAGGTTTTTCCTTTGTGTAATGAAGAAGTAGCCATGTTCAAATCGAGGGTCACTTCAAGTGTACTGTTTGTTAGAGGCGCGTGACCAGAAAGGTAGCGTCAGTTTGTTTTCTTCCTGTATTGAACACAGATCATCCCATCTTCAATTTTATTGATTATTTACTTTAATAAATACCTAAAGTTGTATTACAAAAGTAGTTTGAAATGTTTTGGCAAAGTTTAAAGGTAAATTTTGAGAAATCTTGTAGTCACGTTGCTCAATTTGGAACAGGTGTTTTTCTGGATCAAACTCGCCAAATAAATGGACATTTTGGACTGCTCAAAAAAATAAAGGGAACACTAAAATAACACATCCTAGATCTGAATGAATGAAATCACACATTTGATTTCCATTGATCATTTTTATCAACCCATGGAGGTCTTGGATTTGGAGTCACACTCAAAATTAAAGTGGAACCCCACACTACAGGCTGATCCAACTTTGATGTAATGTCCTTAAAACAAGTCAAAATGAGGCTCAGTAGTGTGTGTGGCCTCCACGTGCCTGTATGACCTCCCTACAACGCCTGGGCATGCTCCTGATGAGGTGGCGGATGGTCTCCTGAGGGATCTCCTCCCAGACCTGGACTAAAGCATCCTCCAACTCCTGGACATTCTGTGGTGCAACGTGGCGTTGGTGGATGGAGCGAGACATGATGTCCCAGATGTGCTCAATTGGATTCAGGTCTGGGGAACGTGCGGGCCAGTCCATAGCATCAATGCCTTCCTCTTTCAGGAACTGCTGACACTCCAGCCACACGAGGTCTAGCATTGTCTTGCATTAGGAGGAGCCCAGGGCCAACCGCACCAGCATATGGTCTCACAAGGGGTCTGAGGATCTCATCTCTGTACCTAATGGCAGTCAGGCTACCTCTGGCGAGCACATGGAGGGCTGTGCAGCCCCCCAAAGAAATGCCACCCCACCCCACACCATGACTGATCCACCGCCAAACCGGTCATGCTGGAGGATGTTGCAGGCAGCAGAACGTTCTCCACGGCGTCTCCAGACTCTGTCACGTCTGTCACATGTGCTCAGTGTGAACCTGCTTTCATCTTTGAAGAGCACAGGGCGCCAGTAGTGAATTTGCCAATCTTGGTGTTCTCTGGCAAATGTCAAACGTCCTGCACGGTGTTGGTGCTGTAAGCACAACCCCTACCTGAGGACGTCGGGCCCTCATACCACCCTTATGGAGTCTGTTTCTGACCGTTTGAGCCGACACATGCACATTTGTGGCCTGTTGGAGGTCATTTTGCAGGGCTCTGGCAGTGCTCCTCCTGGTCCTCCTTGCACAAAGGCGGAGGTAGTGGTCCTGCTGCTGGGTTGTTGCCCTCCTACGGCCTCCTCCACGTCTCCTGATGTACTGGCCTGTCTCCTGGTAGTGCCTCTATGCTCTGGACACTACGCTGACAGACACAGCTCGCATTGATGTGCCATCCTGGATGAGCTGCACGACCTGAGCCACTTGTGTGGGTTGTAGACTCCATCTCATGCTACCACTAGAGTGAAAGCACCGACAGCATTCAAAAGTGACCAAAACATCAGCCAGGAAGCATAGGAACTGAGATGTGGTCTGTGGTCACCACCTGCAGAACCACTCCTTTATTGGGGGTGTCTTGCTATTTGCCTATCATTTCCACCTGTTGTCTATTCCATTTGCACAACAGCATGTGAAATGTATTGTCAATCAGTGTTGCTTCCTAAGTGGACAGTTTGATTTCACAGAAGTGTGATTGACTTGGAGTTACATTGTTTTGTTTAAGTGTTCCCTTTATTTTTTTGAGCAGTGTATATCGACTTAATTAATTGAACAAAAAGGCAATTTTTGATGTTTATGGGACATTTTGGAGTGCCAACAGAAGAAGCTCGTCGAAGGTAAGGCATGATTTATATTCATATTTCTGCGTTTTCTGTCGTGCCTGTAGGGTTGAAATATGTTTTCTCTTTTGTTTACGTAGGTGCTATCCTCAGATAACAGCATCATTTGTTTCCCGCCGAAAAGCGTTTTTGAAATCTGACATGTTGGCTGGATTCACAACACGTGCAGCTTTAATTTGGTATCTTACATGTGTGATTTCATGAAAGTTTTTACAGTAATTTATTTGTATTTGGCGCTCTGCATTTTCCCTGGCTTTTGGCCAGGTGGGATGCTAGCGTCCCACATAACCTCTCTGGGATAAGACACTGACAGCTTACAGAAGGTAGGCAAATAAGGTCACAATTATGGAAACTTAGGACACTAAAGAGGCCTTTCTACTGACTCTGAAAAACACCAAAAGTAAGATGCACAGGGTCCCTGCTCATCTGCGTGAACGTGCCTTACGCATGCTGCAAGGAGGCATGAGGACTGCAGATGTGGCCAGGGAAATAAATTGCAATGTCTGTACTGTGAGATGCCTAAGACAGCGCTACAGGGAGACAGGACGGAGAGGTGATTGTCCTCGCAGTGGTAAACCACGTGTAACAACACACATACAGGATGGTGTGATGTTCGGTACAGGATGGCAACAACTGCCCAAGTTAAACTAGGAACGCACAATCCATACATCAGTGCTCAGACTGTCCGCAATAGGCTAAGAGGCTGGACTGAGGGCTTGTTGGCCTGTTGTAAGGCAGGTACTCACCAGACATCATCGGAAACAATGTCGCCTATGGGCACAAACCCACCATCGCTGGACCAGACAGGACTGGCAAAAAGTGCTCTTCACTGACGAGTCGCGGTTTTGTCTCACCATACTGCTCGTTCTGTGTGTGATTGCCTGCAAGGAATGTCAGTGTTCTGCCATGGCCAGTGACGAGCCCGTTCTCAATCCCATTGAGCACGTCTGGGACCTGTTGGATCGGAGGGTGAGGGCTAGGGCCATTTCCCCCAGAAATACCGGGAACTTGCGGGTGCCTTGGTGAAAGAGTGGGGTAACATCTCACAGCAAGAACCAGCCAAATCTGGTGCAGTCCATGAGGAGCTGCACTGCAGTACTTAATGCAGCTGGTGTCCACACCAGATACGGTCTGTTACTTTTGATTTTGACCTCCCCTTTGTTCAGGGACACATTATTCCATTTCCGTTAGTCACATGTCGGTGGAACTTGTTCATTTTATGTCTGTTGTTGAATCTTATGTTCATACATACATTTTCATGTTAAGATTGCTGAAAATAAACACAGTTGACAGTGAAGACGTTTCTTTTTCTGCTGAGTTTTAAAATAATTATCCACATTGACATCATGGCTCGTAAGCAACACTGTCATCTTGCCCTTTTTAATCTATCATCATCTCCCGTCCTCAACTCACTTCCTCTCGCTATATTCCCTCCACTCATCTTCTTTCCTCCATTCCAACAAATTCTCTCTCTTCTCTCCACAGTGGGCTCCCAAGACAGTCTGCTGGAGATCACCTTCCGTGCCAAGCCCCCCTCCTTGCTACATGACATCACCACCACCACCACCACCCACACCTCCATGGGCCCCCTGCAGGTTCAGCCCCAGATAACCAATGGCCCCTGGGCCTCCATCCTACCAGGGGCCTCTCCTCCAGGGACCAGGGCCCCGGACAGCCACTCTCTGGGCCCGGGCGGAGTGAGGCTGGAGTGCTTCCGCTTCCCTCGCAGTGGGGGAGGGGACAACCACGAGAGCCAGAACCAGGAGGCTGAGAGTCCATGCTCGGGCTGCCCAGGCGGGGACTCCCCTCTGGGGGTTCTTGGATCCCTGGAGCTCCTCCGTTTCCGGGAGTCGGGGATAGGTTCGGAGTACGAGTCCAACGCGGATGAGAGCAGTGACAGGGACAGCTGGGGGCGGGGAGAGGGGGCACGGCCTGAGGGCGTGGCACTTCTGTTCAACGTAATGAATGCGGAGAGCCCCGCGGACTGTCTGGGTGATGAGGTGGCCGTGTAGCCCTCCGCGGCTTCGACTTCACCCAAGAACAAAATCATATCACACAGTCTACAGTTCTATGGTGTTAACTGTTCACCACCCTCCAAACTCTGCTCTGCAGTCCTTTTGTTTGATATTTGTTTGTTGCATTTTTTTGTATTTGTTGGATATTTTGTTTTTGTTTATATTTGGTCACGTTTGTCTGATGTTTATTTATATCTGTTGCAGTTAATTACATGTGTTTCTTGAATGTGTTTACATTTTTCCATACATTTTGTCTCAGCACTTGACTTGCGACTGCTGTTCCTGCTCTCCTGGGCTTACTGCAGTGTAGCTGTAGTTTGTGTAACAGCTGTCTAAATATGTGGTTCTGGCCTGTGTTATTGAAGCATTGTGTAATAGTGAAACACACCCAGCATGGCCAGTCGTTGGCGCTGTTTTTTTTTTTTGACGAAAAGACTCTGAATGAGTTGAAAATGAGTAAACGTCTAATGTAAAGACTGCGAACTTCAAAAGCCCGCTGTACTAGTGCTGTATTACATGACTGGATCATATTTGTGACTGACAATTGATTCAAGACAGTTTACATTCAAGTTTTCCTCCACCGTGATGCTCCATGCAATAAGTCCTCTTTCCCAAGACTTTGGTACGATTCACTTTTGAGCCAACTCAATATCATACACCCAAACAGTTGTTGTTATTTGTTTGGTGCAATTGAAGAAAGAAAAAAAAATGAGTGGTCTTTTGTTGAATGACAACACACACTTCATTGAATAATCCCTACTCTTGACCAATGACTGATGAAGGGGCGTAGACTTCGGCACCGAACATCAGCTTGCCTCAATTTCTTTTGTGTTCACAAACAGCCGAACAAACCCTTACCGAAGACCAAAACTTCACAAAATGGCGTCATAATATATGCATGAACTGTTCCAAACTGTTTCGGAAGGGAAGCGGACGCCTTAAGTGTACAATATATATCACCACAGTTATTTACCCTCTCTCCCAATACAAGGCATGCTAGGGTTTAGATGGAACCAATACTATCTCAATAGTTTCTAATATCAAATTTAAATCAAATGTATTTATATAGCCCTTCGTACATCAGCTGATATCTCAAAGTGCTGTACAGAAACCCAGCCTAAAACCCCAAACAGCAAGAAAAGCAGGTGTTGAAGCACTAATAGAGTAGAGGTTTGAAGCCAATTGAATATCACTTAGCCAAAAGGTTATAACACCTATATCTACACTAGCTCAACATAGCGATTTTTCCCTCTCCCAAGATTAAGGCGGTTAGGATTCAGTTTGGAGCCAACTATATATCACTACTCTTTAGACATTTACTGACTTTATCATCCCCCTAAGGACAATTTGTTTGCAACACAGAGGTGTGTGTGTGTAACAAAATCAGCAGCAGCATATTTAGCAGGTTCTGCTCTCCCTGCAGCTTGGCTGTCACTGCTCCCCCATGTCTCCGTACTGCACCAATGCCGCATTGTCATGTTCTAATGGCCCAGCTGTCAAACAGGCGGGACTTTTTGAGTCGGCTCCAAGCCACTGACTCATCGTATTGGGACTACGTCTTTGAGCGCTCTACAAATCGATACATCGCTTACATCGCTCTCTTTTTTAATGTGTTTTACACTCTCCCTCTCTCTCTCCCTCACACACACACACACACACACACACACTATTTTTCCCTGTCACCCTCCATTTTTTTATTATTTATTTACTAAATACTAATCACACAGAATTACACATACACATAATTAAATCGTAACTTGATTACAAATTACGTCATAAAGGAAAAAGTCCCTAGCGGGCGGAACAGATATGACAGCTGGTTACACAAAAGAAAAGGGCTGGGTTTGAGTGAAAGAGCGGGAAGACTGAGGAACAAAGGGCGAAGCTGTGCTATAGTAAATACAGAATCTTATGCATTCTAAATTACCGCCCATTTGGAAAAGGAAAATGCAATAAATATTTACTCTGAGCTGCGCTTCGGTAGGTTGGTGGTAGATGGAAGGCCGTGTTGCCCAACCGAGTCCTTTGTCCTTAGAAGAATGTCTCTGCTGGTAAATTGGATACGTTGTAGTAATGCTGTTGTCTGGTAGAAGGGATACTCTGTCTGTTCCTTCCTAACCTGCGTTTGCAGCTGCTGTTGCTAACTCAAAGGCTAGGAGGTATCACTTCTGTAGTGAATAAGAGTTCAAAGTACATACCATTCGCAACCAAAGCTCACGCTGATGTTGTCTTCGTTCTGTAGTTATCTGAACCATTCTGACATCGGACCGTCGTCCTCACATCCTCGGAACAGGAGGTTACATTGTCGTCAAGGCTTTATATAGGAAGGGAGAGGAGGGCGTGTTTGAAAAGTTTTATAGCCCATGTCCCTTCACAGGGGTGGAGCCACTGATTGAGCATAGCCCTAACCTTATGAAAACCCAAATCTCACATTTTAGAAGCTAAAATCCCATTTCATCCCATCACGAATAATTTCATATTCAAACATGTAAATTGAACAACAATTCCATGTGAATCCGATAACTCTGATGTGTAGACTTTCCACTGTAGAATTTGTCATCTTATCATTGATGAGAATGTCTCTGATGACAACCGAACTGACATCATATTCATTAAGTACCACCGCATATGTTCAATTGGTTGGAATACCAGAATATAGTTCATTTCCCATCACCTTCTGATGTTCCCAGAATCTCTATGTTAACCAAGTAGGGTAGAGAGAGGAAAAAGGGGGAAGAGGTATTTTTGACTGTCATAAACCTACCCCCAGGCCAACTTCATGACACTCTCAATAGTTTATTTTCAGGGTCATGTCTTTTCTGATATGAAAGTGCACAAAAAGTGGAAAGGGAAGATACATCCAGTTGGACAACTGACTAAGTGCATTCAGTTAGGTGTGATGTCACTAATGCTCTCCTCACTGAATTAAACACCCATTCTCAAATGCCATGTTCGATGTATCTCCTCTTTTAGCTCATCTGAATGAATTAAAAATAGCTTACTGTCGTAGAAGGTGTCCCAAATGGCACCCTATTTCCTATGTAGGGCACTGCATTTGAACAAAACCTGATCAAAATAAGTGCACTACATAGTGAATAGGGTGCCATTTGGGACACATCCTTAGTTCGCCTTATCCAGACCCGGGTTCAAATACTATTTGAAATCTTTGAAATATTTTAAGCATCACCTTTAAGATGGGCGGGGGGGTGCACTTTTGGGACTGTTCTATTACATCCATTGCAAAAGGCAAGCTCAATCAAGCACAGCTGAAGTATTTGAAATTATTTCAAATAGTATTTGAACCCATGTCTGCTCTTCTCATATTCAGCACCGATTCTCCTCTGGATATGACTTTCCGTTCTCCAACTAACGTTGACCTTTTCAACTATCTGTCTCTGTGGGTATTTATAGCTATTTTCTGTCTGTGGACTGTGTTGAGATCATTTTTAAAGGTGCCGGCCTAACTGGGAGAGTGAGAAGACAACAGCGCTGGTCTTC
Source organism: Oncorhynchus masou masou (assembly GCF_036934945.1). Lineage (NCBI taxonomy): Eukaryota > Metazoa > Chordata > Actinopteri > Salmoniformes > Salmonidae > Oncorhynchus > Oncorhynchus masou. The sequence goes on along the minus strand of NC_088214.1, from coordinate 41,629,541 downwards.
GGATTGGGTCAGTACCCTTGGGAGCATTCGTTAAGCTCAACGTGACAAGACTACTGACACCTCCCTGTTGCCTAACTTTGGGTAGTAATGAGGTCGAACACGTAAATGTTGGACATGCTACAAAACATTTGATGTTTATGGAATCGAGTGTTTTGACTCATCAGAGTTCTGAAGGTGTGTGCCCCTGTCTGATGGTTGACTTCATGACTATATAGCTGATATGACGGTCATTTCTAAATCAGTATTTTCAGTGCTTCAGCTTAAAGTGCAGCCAAAAGTTCCATGAATATCAAGAAAAATATTCAGCTTTTCATTTTTTATTCATTTGTAAATATTAATAAAAACATAATTCCACTTCGAAATTATTGGGTATTATGTGTAGGCCAGTGACACAAAATATCAATTTAATCTATTTTAAATGCAGGAAAAAGTGTGGAAAGGAAAGTGGTGTGAATACTTTCTGAAGGCACTGCAGCTGATTCAGACGATCATTTCTAAATCACAAATTCAGCGCTTCAGCTAAAAGTGCTGCCAAATGTAGGTGACACTTGCTCAACAAATCTTACATTGTTAGCTTAAAAATATGTTTTAACCAGATAATGTAACAATCCCATCATTATTTGAGACAGAGATAATCACACCCTATTTCTTCTGATTGTCAGAGTATGTTGCCAAAAAGCACAACTCTGTAGGACTGACACACCCTGTATTGAGACTACAAAGGAAAGTAGTAAAAATTGCAGTATGGTAACAGCCCAAATATGCTCTTTGTGCTTTGAGGTAACACTCACAGTGGCCTGCAGATGAGTACTAAGAAGAGCACTGTGATAATGATTATTGGAAATTAGAGAACAAAACCTGGGCCAACAAACATCAAACACAGTCAGAACAATGTTTATTATATCCTTTTCGTATAATAAAACCTAGTTATCAATTTTTTGCTCCTGACACTGAAGGCATGTCTAGCCTATAGCTACAAAATATCTAGCTTACTCTCAAACAAGGACCGATAACAGTTAGGCTGTCTATGTATCGAGGTCAGTCCCTCCTGATCTCCATCTGTGGTCGGTCTTTTATGGAGGCGGAGAGTGTTTACTCCTGTCAAAATCTGTCCACGATAAGCAGATCGATAAGAAAACCGCCTGCCTTCTCGCCTTTGGCAAATATGGGCAGCTGCAGCCCAATATGGTCACCGGAGTATGGGTGTGTCTAAAGGACGGGTGCATGGAAAGAAAATCAGCTAATTGGGTAGATTTGTTGCCCCTCAAGACTGGGCTGCACGAGTCAAGTCGATAAGCCAGCGACCACTGCACCGATGTTGTTTCGATGTGCCTGCTGACCACTGATAGGGACTTTGCTACTATCAGTTTGGTGGTGTTGCCGACGGAGGCAAATGTTTTCCCTCCCATGATTTTATTTCAAGTAGGATAGCAGCCCGCACAAGAAATGACTACTATTGATAACCATCTAGATGTCACCTTGATATGTACATACAATCTACTCAATGGGGAGGGCATGAATGGCAACGACACAGGGACACAGCGCTCTTCGCTCCCGCTTGACAAGCACTACTGTCCTGCAACGGCCTGGAAAGTAGCCAGCTACCTAGTAGCCAATATCAGGGTGACAGTCACAGTAAGCACACGCATACGACTCATGAAGCAACAGTACACTGATGCTTCACTTTAAGACAAAATAAACAATTGTCAGTTTTATAACCTTTTTTAAAAAGTATTATTTGTATAAAACTAACAGTGAAATACGACTCAGACTCAGATGTATGGTAGTTTCATGGTAAGATACAAAATAAACACTGCTCAATCAATCAAAACCGTTTAACCTGTAGCAGAGCACATTCCCCATGCCCCTTGCTTTTGACACACCCACTACTTCAGACACACCCACTCTCCATACTACGGTCGCCATATTGTAATGCGGCTACCCCCTTCTCACCTTTGGAACAATGACTTCAGTTGTTGGAACGGTCACTCGACTATCTTGTCAATATAATAGAAAAGATTTAGTTATGGTCAAGTACTTCCATATTATTGCTTTCTTAGAAAGGCTGAGGCTGTTTGGGATTGCACGCCCACGATACGTAAACATGGATGAGTAGGCTAGTGCGAGAACGTTTGATTCATCTGTTGCTTTCCTAAAAGCACTTCCAAGAAAACATTGAGCAACATTCACAACAGAATATAATTGAATAACAATAGAATTTTATAGTGATATAATTTCACTTTCCATATGTACATATTGAATACCATATTGCCAAGACTGGCTATACTGCCATTCTTCCTTTACTTCCGAAATCCCTATGATGTTCACAGTTGATTCACAGCTGATCAATGTTGTGTGTGAAAAGTGTTAATCAGACAGATCTGATTGGAGGACCAGGATCCAGATGTTTTTCTACATGATGATTTGTGTGTGCAGTAACTCCCAATAACCACCATTTGTCACACCCTTATCTGTTTCACCTGTCTTTGTGATTGTCCTCACCCCCCTCCAGGTGTCGTCCATCTTCCCCATTATCCCCTGTGTATTTATGCCTGTGGTCTCTGTTTGTCTGTTGACACTTTGTCTTGTTTGTCAAGTGAACCATTATTTTTGTCTCAGCTCCTGCTTTTCCCAGTCTCTCTTTTACTCGACCTCCTGGTTTTGTCCTGACTCTGAGCCTGCCTGCCTGACCCCTCTGCCTGACCCTGAGCCTACCTGCCGACCCGTACCTTTGCCCTACCTCTGGATTATTGACCTCGGCCTACCCTGAGCCTGCCTATCGTCCGGTACCGTTGCCCCACCTCTGGTTTACTGACCCCTTCCTGCCTTGTCCTGTCTATTGCCTGCCCCTATTGGATTATTAAACCTTTGTTATTTCGACGTTGTCTGCATCTGGGTCTTACCTTCATACCTGATACTATTATCACTAACTCATTTTAACTCCCAGTAACCACCAACTATCACAAACTAAAACTAACTCCAAGTAAACCAATACTAACTATCATAACTCAAACATACTCCCAAAAACTCAAACGTACTACCTCTAAGTCAAACAACAGATGTGGGATCTTAATTTGGTCACCCTTTTGCTGAAGAACTTTCCTACAATGCAGGAAATTATAAACTTGTAGTGTTGAAGTTTGTAATTTCCACTTTGAAATTTCAGAGTTAACTGTACAAAACTTTAAGAACACCTGTTCCTTCCATGACAGAATCCACCTGAATCCAGGTGAAAGCTATGATCCTTTATTGATGTTTACTTGTTAAATCCACTTCATGTTAAAGAAGGATTTTTAAGCCTTGAGATAATTGAGTCATGGATAATAATATGTGTGTGCCATTCAGAGGGTGAAGGGGCAAGACAAAAGATTTAATGCCGAATGCACCGGTTTTGTCAAGAACTACAACGCTGCTGGGTTTTTCACGCCCAACAGTTTTTGATGTGCATCAAGAATGGTCCACCACCCAAAGGACATCCAGCCTACTTGACACAATTGTGGGAATTATTGGAGTCAACATGGGCCATCATCCCTGTGGAACACTTTGTAGATTCCATGCACTGACAATTAGAGTCTGTTCTGAGTAATTGACCATTAATTAACATAAACACATTTAGCATCTCCTGGCTTTGACACTGCCAAAATGTCTATTTCAGAAGAAAAGAATAGCATAGTCTGAGTTATTTTAGGTCCTGATTTGCCTATGCCATATGGTTGTGGGCTACACTCATTTAGCAGGCTAGATTTGCTTTGAATTCTGTGGCATTATTTTATAGTATTTTAGAGTATGAAGAATGCAATTGAACAAAGCTGAATAAAATAGAAAGGATATTTTCTCCAAACCATTTGAGGGAGTGCGCACATGCGGCTATTCTGTTTTGAGAGATTAACAAAGAAACAGGTACTCCTATGTGCTTCATTTTGAGTTATTTGTGTAACTTTAGTTGTGATACAAACATTGGGTTATATAGTTTGATTTTGTATAAATTCCAAGGCTGCATGATGCACCTCTAATGATGATTTGAAAAAAGTTGAATGGGAGGCATGAGATCTGCTTTTTTTGTGCAGGCTGTACACACTTCATCAGTCTCTTATTCACAATTTGACAAAAACTTGATAATGCCTCGAATTAACCCGGCGCACATCCTCTTTGTGTTGTCGTAATGCCCACAAAAAAATCCCCTCTAACTGCGTGCTGTGTGCTGTGAAGCACCTCTCACTCACGTGGCTCTCCGTCACGTGATTGGGTCTTTCTCACAGGCTACAAGTGAAGACAAACACATCGGGGATGCATGAGATATTGGAAGAACTGTCCACATTTACTTTTCGTCAGCCAACAAGATGAATAGGCCGAACGAACAGCAAAATCACTAGCCTATGTAAATCTACCCTCCCCATAATACAAAAGTCAACCTATTATTTTCTATGCGAGAAATAAATATTCCAAACAAAATCTGGGACAGATTTAATAGATCCCAAATTAATACAATTACTAGCATCAAAAAAAATTTTTACGCAATGAGACTGACACAACAGACACAACAGACACAACACAACTATTAGGCTTTTTCTTCACATTATAAGCGCAACAATGTGCACACAGCAGTAGGCTATAAGTGCGAATGTTCCATTAGCGGGAAAACACCATTATCAAAAAGGGACCCGCAAATGCGATTATGCATGTAATGATTTTATTATAGTTGCATTTTTATGGTGAAAATGAACTTCCCCAAACTTAAAACTCACACACTGTGTATGTATGACAGTTAGACTCTACACCCATTGTAAAGCGGATTAATGTGCTTCATTTGAATAGGTTATTTGGCCACTTTAGTTATGATATAAACCTTATCAAAACATATAGGCCTATGGGCTAGGCTACATGAGGTGTGGGACTAAGATTTGAAAAATTAGCTCAATAAAGGTATGCATTGTTTCATGCCTTACACAAGGCATCATTCACAAATAAAAATATATAATTCACAAGTGATAGGCTAATATTGTCACCCATCAGACTATTCTTGATTTAATCATGCCTTTACATATACTAAATAATATTTGTGAAATTTGTTAAGGATTTAGAATGGACCATTATCATGCACCTGTCTCGATACAGGTGCAGGGGGGAAATACATGTAATCTATGCACTTGGAGGACACTTCCCCATGGTTCATGTTCATGCCAGCCAGGTAGGCTATACTCCTGTTGTAAAGACAAGCAATGTGCTTAATATTAGGAAAGTTGAGATATAAATATGTTAGGCCTAGCCTGTAGAAAGCTGATGGGATCCTCCTCTTTTTAAAAGGATCGGCATTCCGTCAACGGAACAGTTGTAAATCATGCAGCGCGTTATATCAAGATCACAGATTTTAGAGTAACAACAAATGTCGGTACATAGAAGTGTCTTATATCGGCTGAAAGGTTCAATTCTTGTTAATATAACTGCACTGTCCTATTTACAGTAGCTATTACTGCGAAAAAATTCCATGCTATTGTTTGAGGAGAGCTCCTAAAAACAAAACTTTTTTTCAACGCAATAGGTTTGATAAATTCACCTCTGAAGGTGAAATGCGTACTTACATTCTGAAATATTTCTCTGATTTATCATCCAAAAGGTCCCAGAGATAACATGAAGTGTTGTTTTATTAGATAAAATCCATTTTCATATCCTGAAAAGGTCCATATATCACGCACAATCAATTTTGTATTTCCACTCGTTCAATTTGCAAACCAAGGAATCGGTGAAAATCTCACCCTAAACGGTGTTTGAGCGAGTCAAATTACATTCGTATCTGCTCCTCCGAAATCCCAGAAGGTAATAAGACTTCAATATTTCATTAGGGCTGTTGTATATCCTATAGGACACCTTTCAGCTCTGTTCAGAGAGCGAAGCCTTCATGGCACGTCTGACGCGGGCAGCCATCTCTTGAACAACTGTATCTTTCTCAACTGAGCATTAATCAGGGTCAAACAAAGCTAGCTAGATAGCGAATTAGCTGGGCTTTACGGGAGTATCCGGAAACCATATATATGTCATAAAATGTAGCTTCTAACGACAGCATGCCTTTTCATTTTGGACAAAAAATCATAAGGATATTCAGAGTTATGAAGTTATGAAAACTGGTTGTTTTGCAAATGTTGAACTTATATAATATGGCTACTAATACTGGAAAAGCTAAATCAAAGTCAAAGTATACAGATTTGACGATATTCTTGCAGAAAAATGGAATGTGAATGCAAATGTCTGCTTCACGGTTTGCCCAAATGTACCTGGGGACTTCACACTAAAAGTCTTGTTGTCCACTCATTTTTCAAGTTATCCATCTGAAACTTTGCACATACACTGCTGCCATGTTTTGGACACTATCGGAATTACAACCAGAGTGATGGGCTACAACTATGACCTTTCTCTTGCATTTCATTTCATGGTGGTTGAAAAAGACCGGTTGTTTTTTTCTTTGTATTTTCTTCTACCAAATCTATTGTGTTATATTATCCTACAATTCACATTTCCACAAACTTCAAAATGTTTATTTTCAAATGGTACCAAGAATATGCACATCCTTGCTTCAGGGCCTGAGCTACAGGCAGTTCCATTTGGGTATGTCATTTAGGCGAAAATTGAAAAAAGGGGGCTATCCCTAAGATGAATAGAAGCCATCACTCTATTTTCTCATGATATTGCTTAGCCTATAGAAGTGTTGTGCAGCATGAGCTCATGGGCTCTCATTAACTTGATTTTCGATCACATTTGCATTGATTTCAGAGTGACAATAGAGTGCTGAGTTCCAGGCATTTAGCAAGTTTGGTAGCCTACGAATTACCATCAGCAGCATCAGAGCTTGGAGAAGCTTAATTACCGTGACTAAACGGTCAAGAAAAATTTGACTGCCTTCATGCCTCTTGACCGCTGGTGTGGCGGTAATACAATCACCGTAACAGCCCTAGGTGCAATTCAATATTAGGAAGGTGTTCTTAATGTTTTGTACACTCAGTGTATTTAATATATATATATATATTATTTTTTTGTGGTTGGGGGGTCACCTAGCGGTCAGGGGCCCTAAGCGACCACTTATGTCAATTATGGCTGGAGCCGTCCCTGCTGCCCTCTCGTTGTAAACTCCATTACTGAGGTGTGGCAGTTCCAGGTCAGTGTCTCAATCCAAGATAAATTGGCATGAGCTGGACACAAAAGAACCACTGTTGAAAAACTGGTGAGATCCACTCACTGCTGTAAGTAAACAAAGAGTGGACATTACTGTTTTCATACAGTTGAAAAAAACATCAATAAGACTTCAATAAATAACAGAAAAGGATCATCCAAGTTCAGTCAGACATGATTTGACTTCTCTGTCCAGCAATGTTTCTTTTTTTGGCCTACATTCTGCATGATACTTTTAGAAGCCCTATAAAACCCCATCACACCCACAGTAATGAACAGGTTTCCACAGGATGAATGTAAACTCGGGTCCTTCTTCAGTAGCACTTGGCTGCTCAACAGAAGCCTGCTCTAAACTAGCTCCCTTACAGCTCTCCAGGCCATAATTGAAACCTTATGTGCATCAGGTGGAATTCTGGGGCTTTTTGGCGTCACACCAAAGAATCCCAGAGTGTGTTATTTTTATTTCATTTTTTTCCCCATTTCTCTTTCCTCTAGTGGGAGAGCTTGCTTTTACATCAGCCCTTTTCCTCCTTCTTCCCCAGAAAGTCTGTCCCGGGAAGAAAGTATATTACAGTGTAATAGACTTTTGAATTTTATCCAGTCGATTATGGAATAATATTCCCCTGGACTACTGAGGATTTTGGGAAGGCAGTGAAAAGTAAGTGTGGTCATTATTCTCCTCCGATTACTCTTACTTTTATAGAACGTCATTTGGCATTGCATTTTGACACTGCTAGTAGCCACGTTTCGGTGACAGCTATGGGTGTATTTGTCATCAATGGAATTGAAAGCTGAGAAACGTTGAGATGGTACCTCCCAATCTTGATTGACATGTAAATATAAATAAGTTGTTTAACAAAAATATGTTATCTTCCTTTAGATAATAGTTCACTATTTTCTCGTTATTTTATTCGCCTGAGGAAAAAGTGGAATTCCATTCTCTTCTAATGATTGACTTTATTTTAATGTTTATGTTCATTTTGATACTTTATTTGAACACACTAGTCACCTGACCTGCCAGTGTCAGTATTGACATGTAAGTGACACATGGACATTAACATTATTAGAATATTAACCATGGTGGATATGACCTAAACGCTGAGGTTCTTTTTCTAATCACACATTATTATAACTAGGGCCCAGAGTTTTCTAACCTGACCAGAGGAAAACTCCTGACCCTACACATACACACACCCAACTGAGGCAGAGAGCAGTCCGAGTTTAGCATGATGAAATAGGCCTAACGCAGGACAGGACCACACAAAAGCACAAAGGCAGCACTTTACAGCAAGGATCCGTGGGCATCAGATTAGCGTCCATGCGAATTCACCAACTCACCAGGGCTACACAGAACCACACAGTCAGTACTTTCCCCCCCACTCACATTTTTGGGGTAAACTCACCACATAAATTACTGAAAGTACAGGAGGGTAGCCATGTAGAGCATATTTGTGCAGTAGACATATTTCACCGAGACATTTACAGGCTTTTTAAAAGATAAATAAGCATTGAGGACTTATACTGCATGTACTGTGGATGGAGGGGTAGTCAATTACCTGAGTAGACCGTACAAGGGGGTCTCTGTGTATGTCTGCCGCTGGTTGGAACCAATGGGTTAGATAGGTGCTTAATCTTAGAACGTGTTTAGGGGGTCTTCTTTGTATACTGTATGCATTGTTTGTTTGAGGTCCATTCCATTTCAACTCCATAAAGAGTGAATTGAAAATCCTAATGGTGAATGGATGCCTGTTTTTATTCCTTGAATTGAATTTCAATTCATATCCTGAATTGACTGGATTGATATGGAATTGAGCCTACAATGATGCATTGGATCAATCAATCTAGCGATTGATCGATAAATCGTCAATCTTCATCATTATACCGAAGGGACATTTTAGTTCTTGGCAGAGGACATTAAACTGGTCAAATATATGATTCATAAATTAAGAGTTTATTTCCAAAACGCTATATCCACCAATTTTTCACATTTGTGTTTTTTTCGTCAGAAGTGATTGCTTGTGGGTTAAACACACCTTCATGTGTGTTTAAAAAAATGACTGGTCTCAGATTTTAATTCACAGATGTAGGATATTTTTTTATTTTTGCTAAACTCTATAGCCTATATCCATTGTTTAGCTGGAATGGAATGTTCGCATCCTGTATATTTGAATGTTATATGTGGTTGTCTCACGTTAAGATGAATGCACTTACTGTAATTTGCTCTGGATAAGAGCATCTGCTAAATTACAAAAATGTCAAATGTAAATGTTGTACATACAGATCTCATATTACTGTATTAAATTATATATATATATCTATATATTTATATATATATATATAATATTGATGTCACAAATGTATCATTTGTACAGTTCTTTATGAAGTTATTTGTTACGTTTTACACAGTCAAATTGCTCTTAGAATGAGGCGGATATATAGCATTTAGCAAAAACCATGATCATTTGTCTCTGAAATGAAACCATCAAGTGATATATTTTAAACAGGTACATCTCCGTCATTGAACACCTCCATGCCTTTATTAGATGGTGGGAAAAAAAGCCACCAATCTCTTTCATCATTTCTTTCAACAATAAAAGCTCATTTACCAACATTTCTATTTATATAGAGAAAAAAAGTTGAGATTAGAGAGAAGGCTAGCATTGACCAACGGATGGTACAAGTACAACCCCTGCGTACGTATCATTACATACATATTGTGGTTGCTGTTGTTGTTGTTATACTGAACTTGTGAAACATTCTGTCAGGTGTTCAGCTCCTGCCTCTGAGATGAAGGCTCTACAGATAAGACATTGTCTCCTGCTATTCCTCCTCACTGCTGTAAGGACCCAAGTCAACCCAGGTACTGTACATGGAGGTCAACTCATAGCCTTTTCACACTATCAGAGCTGCACTGTGCTGGCTGAGACGCCCTCTCCAGCATGGTCCCAGTAACTACAGTGGATGTGTAACCGAGGCCAAGACAGTGCAGCTTGATTTGGTTGACACCGTATATCTGAAAAGGATGTTAAGTGTTTGTTTATTCATTTTAAGATGTTACATGTTCATGTCACGTCTCTGCATTTTCGAAAGCCTTTCTTTATACAGTACATACGTCTAACTGAAGGGGATATTACTTCATTGTAGTCAAGTCAAGGTGTTGACATGATGGAGATACTAGCACGCTGTAATAGCTAGGTGGGCTGGTTAGGTCATCACCGTCAAGGTGTGCGTGTGTAAGTGCGCGCGTGTGGGGTTTAGCCATTGGTCGATTGGTCAGACAGCAAATATGTGAGAACAGGCAAACCATTCACAGGCTGGGGGCATTCAGGAAATGTCTGAAAAGCTGTAGGGGCAGGAGAAAAGAGGCTGATGGAGAAAAAGGCTGCTGGAGGTATGGAGTGAGCTGCTGGTGTGTGTGCGTGTGCGAGTGCGAGTGCGAGTGCGAGTGTGTGTGTGTGTGTGTGTGTGTGTGTGTGTGTGTGTGTGTGTGTGTGTGTGTGTGTGTGTTCGTACGTCTGTGTCAGTGCTAAGGAGCAGGGTGACAGGAGAGGCACTCATTCATAACCTACCTCTCCTGGACTTTTCCACTTTAAATAGTTTCACTGTATGAAGCATATTTTGTCCACAAGCTCTCAAAGTCTATTTCTATGTTTCAGTGTTACTTTGAGTTGTAAGCAGATCCAGAATGAAGGGTAATAGGCAGGTACAGTAAGAGTAGGACAGAGTTAACAGTTATGCACAATAAGTTGACTACATCTACCTACATGTACATATTACCTCAATTACCTCGACTCACTGGTGCCCCCGCACATTGACTCTGTACCGGTACCTCCTGTATATAGCCTCACTATTGTTATTTTTAATGCTACTCTTTAATTATTTGTTACTTTTATTTTGGGGCATTTTATTTTTTTACTTAACACTTAATTTTCTTAAAACGGCATTGTTGGTTAAGGGTTTGTAAATAAGCATTTCACTGTAAGGTCTACTACACCTGTTGTATTCATGCGCATGTGACAAATAAAATGGGATTTGATTTGATCACTGACACAGTAGACGAAGAAGCCATTTGTTCTCACACACACACACGCACACACAGACACACACACATGCACCTCAATTGCTGTTTTAACAGCTCATGGTTTTTCTCTTTCTTGCTATAATAAATGTTGTTTTAAACCACCGTAATAATATCTTGAGAAATTAGAGTTTTACATTTTTGGAGGGGTTTTGTTTCCAATGGTTACAGCACTAAGTCTAAAACTGTCTGTGACTTTGGCTCTGGTACAAAAGATAGAAAAAGAGATGCAAAATAAAGAGGAGGAAAACTGAAGGGGCCCCTCCCTACTCTTTTTGCTTGGACTGGCACCTACATAGTGATGCCTCTGTTTCAGTGGGGCCTCCCAGGCCTAAAGGAAGAAGCTGGGGGAGGGTTGTGCCCTGTCCACTTCAGTTCTGACTCAAGCCAGATCCTACCAAATGCATGTGCAGTGTGGCACACTCATTGACTTCGGGAATACTTTCCCGTGCATAGATACACACACACACACACACACACACACACACACACACACACACACACACACACACACACACACACACACACACACACACACACACACACAAACACACACAAACACGCACACACCAAACATCTCAGTGACTTGTTGATGACATGAGTTGAATCTGTTTCATTTGCCATTGTCATAGCTTTTAACTAGGTCCTGGAGTTTTTCCCTGATCAGGCCACATGGTCAGAAAAAAAACACCTGACCCGAAAAACATGCATCTATAACACTGTATCTGTTTTTAGGTGTGTGTCGGTATCCTCTGGGTATGACTGGAGGACAGATTCTTGATGAGGATATCTCTGCTTCTAGTCAGTGGTCAGAGTCTACAGCAGCAAGATATGGCAGGTATGCTATCCACATTGTCACCATATTGTACACACTCTAAACTCTTTTCCGTCAGGTAATCAGAGTACTGACTGTACAGTCTGAGTGAAGGCAAGATTGCCTGCCTTATTGCCCTTCACCAATCCAACCTTTTCAGATCAGTGATTCCTTAAAATAAGGGAGGAAGGCATTTTTATTATTCAATTGACTAAATATTATACTCCCTTCTAATATGCTATTCCCTTCTACTTCTACTGCTTCCTCCCTTCCTTCCCCCCTCTCCTCCTCAGATTGGACTTTGACGATGGAGATGGTGACGGGGCATGGTGCCCTAACATCATGGCAGAGACGGACGCAGGCGGCCCGAAGGATTTCCTCCAGGTGGACCTGCGTTCGCAGCACTTCATCACGCTCGTGGGCACCCAGGGTCGCCACGCCGACGGCATGGGCAATGAGTTTGCCCAGCGCTACCGCATCAAGTACAGCCGTGACGGCAGCCGCTGGGTGGCCTGGCACGACAGGAATGGCAGGCAGGTGAGCAGATGCAAACTAGTGTCCATACTACCAGAATCCATTCTGACATCTGCTTTCAATGTTTTTCCAATGTTGATTCAATGTCCTTTTGCTCTCAGGGCTGGGTTCAAAGAGTATGAGTTTTCTTTCAAATACTTTGAGTGTTTGATTGAGCCAGCCTGGAGTGCCAGTTGGGGCCCAACTGTTGGGCTGGGTTCCCACTTTTGGGACTACTCCATTGGTTGCTCAATCTTGCTTTGATTGGCTTTGTGATTGGTTTGACTTTCTATAGCTTCCATATTTGTCTGGCTCTGTTTGTTGGCATTCGATGTTTAGTGACTGTAGTTTTTGGATGAGGATGATGATGCTCTTTCCTGTTCCTGTCTGCAGGTGATCGAGGGGAACATGAATGCCTATGACGTGGTGCTGAAGGACCTAGAGCCACCCATCATTGCCCGCTTCGTACGCTTCATGCCAATCACAGACCACTCCATGATCGTGTGCATGAGGGTAGAGCTCTATGGCTGTGAATGGCTAGGTCAGACACACTACAGTAATCCTATATCTAATCTCATCCTATCCTATCCTAGATATAATCCCATCCTATCCTACAGCCTATATTTAATCCCATATCCTATATCTAATCCCATCCTATCCTATATCTAATCCCATTTTATCCTACATCCTATATCTAATCCCATCCTATCCTATATCTAATCCCATTCTATCCTACATCCTATATCTAATCCCACCCTACATCCTTTCCGTATATGAAACTGAAAGAAAAGAGAATAGCCTAGATGCTCCCAGAGTTGGAATGTAAAGCAAACTTTAGACCAGGCGGATGTAAAACGGCCACTGTCATTGATTGTGACCTTTCCTTTGACCTGTCCCTGGCTGTGTGTTATTGCAGATGGCCTGGTGTCCTACAGTGCTCCGGCCGGCCAGGAGATGACCTACAGAGGCCTGGACGTCCACCTCAATGACTCGGTCTACGATGGATCCATGGGTCTACAGTCAGTTGGGTTTGTTTTAGTATATTTGTACTTCAACAGTGGCATTTTCTAAGTACAAAACTGTTAAGAAGCGTTAAATGCTCCACATCCTAAGTGACTCTGATCCGAAGGTACTATTTAACAAAGTTGTGAGCCATTCTTGGCCCATGTGAGGATTCTGTGGACAACTCTTGTCACACTACTGAGTGAAGCAGAGCCAAGCTGTCCTGCCCTGGCCTGGATTTGTATCCACCATAGTTTTTGGAACCTTGCAGAAAGGAACAATGTGAAAGGAAATTATCCAAGCCAGCACAAAACGGTTCGGGTCAGTATGATAGTGTGAAATGATGACGTGCAAGACACAAGTGGATTCAACACAGGCATGATAGCAACAAAGACCTCCTTTTTTCCTTTCTCCTCTCGGTATGAGTTAGGGATTAAGTGCCATGCTCAAGGGCACAACCGTAGTGGATGGGAGTAATGGTCCTTTCTCCTTTCTCCCCCCAGTATGGAGGAAGGCCTGGGCCAGCTGACTGACGGGACGTGGGGTCTTGATGACTTCCTCCACAGTCACGTGTACGGCGTGTGGCCCGGATACGATTATGTGGGTTGGACCAATGAGAGTTTCCCTAAGGGCTACGTGGAGATGACTTTCGAATTTGACCGCGTCCGCAACTTCACCTCGATGAAGGTGAGAGGTCAACTTGTACAAAAAGAGGTGGAGAAAGGATGTGGTTTTGCCATGTTCCCAACGGGAAAAACTGGGCAAAACGGGTTGAAATTCTGGTTTTGTTGATGTAATTTCAGACCGACCTTAACCTTGTGTCATTGGTCCACTCAGTAGGTGTGCAAGAGATACCCTATTCAGGCATATGTGGAGGTCTGTTTTGTCCTTCAAGAGTGGCTAAATATTTAGGCATATGTCCAACAACTTTAGCCTCCAATTGTTTCGTCATTGGCTGAATAGCACCTGGACATCCAATTTGTACTTCAAACCATGCAGTGACAGACAGTATACCACAGTACACTCTACACTCAAGTGTTATAGTTGATAGTTGTCCTCCTCTCTCCGTAGGTGCACTGCAATAACATGTTCAGCCGCGGCGTGCGAATGTTTCGGCAGGCCTCGTGTTACTTCCGTACGTCCGAGTTGGACTGGGAGTCCCAGCCAGTGTCCTTACGTCTCCCGGTGGACCAGGTCAGCCAGAGTGCCCGGTTCATCACCGTGCCCCTGGGGGACCGCATGGCCAGTGCCATCAAGTGCCGCTTTGCCTTCAACGAGGCCTGGATGATGATCAGCGAGGTGGCCTTCCAGTCAGGTGAGACTTGAGTTGCTTGGGTCGTGTTCAGTAGGGCTCACTGTAACTAAACATTTTTGTAACAGGGAACGAAAAACATTGTGTTTTAGTTCAGGTGGTGTCTCTCCCCGTTCCACTCTGTTTCAAAATAGATGATGATATTTCTCCTCTTTCTCCCTCCCTATCCCTCTCACCCCCCCCCCCCCTCCCCTTTCAGCAGGGACAGCAGTTTATAACACATCCCCGACTCCCCGCAAACGTGGCCACCCGACAAATATTATTCCAGGTTAGCTCCAGCTACGTTCTTACCTGTTTGGTCTTCGCCAACCCTGTCTCCTTTCGCATTCAATAGTGCCCTCTGCTGCCTGTTCTTAAAATGCTGTTGCATTAATTATGACGAATAGAGGAATGATAAATACAACACTTACTGAGGATGACATTATAATTATATATTTTTGTAAATGAAAAGCTTACGTGATGTGAGCACTAAACGTCTTGATGACCACCCTTCCTTGTAATAAATATTATAATGCCATAAAATGTTTCAAGCTGTCAAATCTTTGTATCCTCAACTCCTTCAGTGAGGGATCTTGGATTCTTCGCTCCAATGCGCTTTGACAGGGAGGTAAGGAATTGAGCAAGCAAGGACGGAGGAAGCAACGAAGCTCTCTGTTAAATATTTTATACCTTCTGGTACATTAGGAGATGACCCCATCCACAAAGTGGATGAAAGCAACACCCGGATCCTGATTGGCTGCCTGGTGGCCATCATCGTCATCCTTTTGGCCATCATAGTCATCATTCTGTGGCGCCAGGTCTGGCAGAAGATGCTAGAGAAGGTATGTAACAGATTTTTATTCTCTGAGGTGTTTTCAGAGCAGAAATCATTAGGGTTGATCTAATAGCTACGAGGAAACTTCTCTGTCTTGTTATAAAATAAAGACTGCTGCCGGGCTAAAAAGGAAGTCAGAAACTAAGACTGCAAATGACACTGATCAAAGTTGTTGATTCATGTTTTTAAATGTTTTTTTACCTCAAGTGTTTCTTATTAGCTGTAATGTATCCCCAAACATCGATTTGCATGGCCTCTCAGCTAAACTTAAACACAAGATTACAACATCTGTCAATGTTTGACTTGGTGCCAACCACAGTGTTAGAAAAGCTAGAAGATGCATCTCTTATCTTTGCCATTGATTGCTTCCCAAGAGCGCCCTCTACCTTTTCTCTCTGGTGCCACCAAACATTACAACAAACACAGTTTATAACAGCAACTACCCTTCCCTCCAGGCTTCGCGGCGTATGCTAGACGACGAGCTGTCGGCCCGTCTGGCCGTCCAAACCCAGGCCTTCTCTTTCCACCACTCGTCCCAGTCCAGTGGGGAAGGCTCCAACTCCACCTACGAGAGGATCTTCCCCCTCTGCTCCTCTGACTACCAGGAGCCCTCCCGCCTCATCCGCAAGCTGCCCGAGTTCGCCCAGTCCACTGAGGAGCTGGGTGAGTGGATTCAAGGGAAAGTACAATCCAAAATCAAAGTTTAACAGTTAGACTAACTTTTGAGGTGTGAAAATATGACAAGAGTGTAAATATAGTGATCCCTAGTTACTTTTGGGGTGTGGCTTATTACATAAGACAGGCCTGTGGCTAGAAATATCAGTATTGTTAACTTGGAAGGTCACAAGAGCATTTCAATGGTCTTGATCAGGTCACATCTTACTGAAGTGTGAAACTTATGCTCTGTGTACTTCACAGCAGGGACTAGCTCCTCCTCCAGACCACCCCAGGCCTGTGGATCAGACGGGGCTCCCCACTATGCCGAGGCAGACATTGTGAGCCTGCAGGAGGGGACTACGGGCAGCAACACCTACTCCATCACGGCCGTCAACATGAGTCTGCTCTCTGGGAAGGACACGGCCATGAGGGAGTTCCCCAGGGACAAGCTCACCTTTAAGGAGAAACTGGGAGAGGGACAATTTGGCGAGGTATGGAATAAAACTGGCGATAAAGGGAGAGTGTGTGTGTGTGTGTGTGTGTGTGTGTGTGTGTGTGTGTGTGTGTGTGTGTGTGTGTGTGTGTGTGTGTGTGTGTGTGTGCATGCGTGCATGCGTGCAAACATGCAGGAAAGCAATTTTAAAAAACAAAAGTCAGATGACTCTTGCTTTCTTGCTAGACCGATGAAACATCAATAGTAAAATGCCTTTGTTTCTTCCCACAGGTGCACCTGTGTGAGGCCGAGGGCATGCAGGACATTGTGGAAAAGGATCTGTCTGAAGAGGTCAATGACCGTTCAAATGAGGTAGAGGGCAGCGATGACACACCAATTCTGGTGGCTGTGAAGACACTGAGGGAGGATGCCAACAAGAACGCAAGGTGAGAGCACTGGATCTGGAACTGTTGCCTTGACAACTGTACTGTCCTAATTACAAGAGCCACATGATTTACAGTATGGAAAATTACTTTTGTGATCCGAATGACTACAATGCTTGTACTTGCCTCATCTTTCACTTTGTGTTCTTGGTGTCTTGCCATTGGCCAGTTGTAACAGAGAATGTGTTCACAATAATCTACCAAGTAAGACTAGGTAAATTGACCAATCAACAAACGGAAAGAGCACTGCATTTCCCTATTTTGCCAGGCGTCACATCGGTTACCATTCGTTGTAACAGGAATTACTTTTTGAAAGTGAAACTGCATGGTGTGACAAGGTAAAGTGTGACAGGCAGGTGTCAGAGCCGTTATCTTACGTCACACCAATGACTTCCTGAAAGAGAAACTATCTGTGCAACTCAATGTAAAGTGTGACTAGCACTCTATCTCTCTACAGCACCTGCTGTCTCGACCTCTGAATGGTCTGCTATGAAAAACCAACTGACATTTACTCCTGAGGTACTGACCTGTTGCACCCTCTACAACCACTGTGATTATTATTTGACCCTGCTAGTCATCTATGAACGTTTGAACACCTTGAAGAACAATCTGACCTTAATGGCCATGTACTCTTATAATCTCCACCTGGCACAGCCAGAAGAGGACTGGCCACCACCTAGAGCCTGGTTCCTCTCTAGGTTTCTTCCTAGGTTCCTGCATTTCTAGGGAGTTTTTCCTAGCCACCGTGCCTCTACATCTGCATTGCTTGCCGTTTGGGGTTTGAGGCTGGGTTTCTGTACAGCACTTTGTGACATCTGCTGATGTAAAAAAGAGCTTTAGAAATACATTTGATTGATTGGTTTGCTAGCAGGTGTCTGTTATTATCCAGTGTTAGTTACAATAATGGCTTATTGAAGGAGAAACTGCATGGTATGTTTGTGCAACTTAATGTAAAGTGTGACCGGAATACATCATAGCCGTTACCACCTCGTGTTACAGGAATGACTTCCTGAAGGAGATCAGGATCATGTCTCGGCTGAGGGACCCTAACATCGTCAGCCTGCTGGCAGTGTGTGTGGAGAGCGACCCCCTCTGCATGATCACGGAGTACATGGAAAATGGAGACCTTAACCAGTTCTTGTCCAGCCATCAATTGGACGAGGTGGAGGAGATACAATCTAGTGACAAAGCCACGGTCAGGTACGTTACATCTGCATAATTGTACTAGATAATGACATCGCCGATTAGGGTTATTATGAAAGGTGATACTGTAACCATAATAATAATTCATTTTCTTACTTTTTATTTATCAAGTCAATTTTTTCATCCATATAGTTCATAACAGTATGTGGAAACCGATGCAATAGCGCAATATTAAAAAGTTTGTCATGCCAACACTTTAAAAGGTGCAAAAATGTTACATACTCTTGCCCTCTCTTTGTCATTTTATATATATATATATATACATTAAAATTCAGAGTTCAATTACTTTTCAATACTCTCATATCATCTTAGCTATAGCAACCTGATGAGCATGGCTACACAGGTAGCCTCTGGAATGAAGTACCTGTCCTCTCTCAACTTTGTCCACCGCGACCTGGCCACGCGCAACTGTCTGGTGGGCAAGAACTACACCATCAAGATCGCTGACTTCGGCATGAGCCGGAACCTGTATCGCGGTGACTACTACCGTATCCAGGGGCGGGCCGTTCTTCCTATTCGCTGGATGTCATGGGAGAGCATCCTATTGGTGAGGAGTTTTGGAGAGAGCTGATATTAGCTGGTAATGTTCTGTCGCATGTAGTTTTCAACCAAACATGTTTCCCTGTGTTTAGATATGAGTCAAATGACTGTGTGCCTTTCCCAGGGTAAGTTCACCATGGCCAGCGACGTGTGGGCTTTTGGTGTGACTCTGTGGGAGATTCTGACCCTGTGTGAAGAGCAGCCCTACTCGCAGTTTTCCGACGAGCAGGTCATCGAGAACACTGGCGAGTTCTTCAGGGACCAGGGCAAGCAGGTGACTACACTCTTGGAAAAAGAGTTCCAAAAGGGTTATTCGGCTGTTTTCCTAGGAGAGCCCTTTTTGGTTCCAGGTAGAACCCTTTTGGGTTCTATGTAGAACCCTCTATGGAAAGGGTTTTACATGGAACCCAAAAGGGTTCTACCTGGAACCAAAATTGGTTTCCTATGGGGACAGCTAAGAACCCTTTTAGGTTGTAAATAGTACCTTTTGTACCGGTGTATGGCTACCACATGTTTTTACTATGTCGTGCAATCAGCACTGTTCTATGGCAGCAATATGTGTACATGCAACAAAACGGGTGTAGAACCAGGTTTGTTAGTCTACATGACTAAATATTATTTTAGGTTGCTGCTCAGCTAAATGCGCTATCGTGCATACATTTATTTTGTCCCCCTATGTAACAGTATAAATTTAGACTGTCCCCTCGCCCATACCCGGGCGCGAACCAGGGACCCTCTGCACAAATCAACAACTGACACCCACGAAGCATCGTTACCCATCAGAACCACTACTTCAAGGTCTCAGAGCAAGTGACATCACCGATCGAAACGCTATTTAGCGCGCACCACCGCTAACTAAGCTAGCCGTTTCACATCCGTTACACCTACACCAAACGCGAACACGACACGCAGGTTAAAATATCAAAACAAACTCTGAACCAATGACAATAATTTGGGGACAGGTCGAAAAGCATTAAACATGTATGGCAATTTATCTAGTTAGCTTGCACTTGATAGCTAATTTGTCATATTTAGCTAGCTTGCTGTTGCTAGCTAATTTGTCCTGGGATATAAACATTGAGTTGTTATTTTACCCGAAATGCACAAGGTCCTCTACTCCGACAATTAATCCACACATAAAACAGTCAACCGAATCGTTTCTAGTCATCTCTCCTCCTTCCAGGCTTATTCATCTTTGAACTTATATGGTGATTGGCATCTACACTTTCCCAGTATTACCACGACAACCGGCAAAACAGTTTGTCTTTCAATCACCCACGTGGGTGTAACCAATGAGGAGATGGCACGTGGGTACCTGCTTCTATAAACCAATGAGGAGATGGGAGAGGCAGGACTTGCAGCGCGATCTGCGTCAGAAATAGGAATGACTTCTATTTTATCCCTTGGATTCGCAAATGCTCTTTGTGCGTGCGAGCAGTGTGGGTGCAATAATTGAATAACATGGATTTCTACATTTATTTTGCAATGCTCGCACACGCAACGTGTCCGGTCTGGTCAGCATGTTAGTTTACTCATTGTTGGGGTTGACAGACATTCACTGTGTGTTGTTCTATGAGTGAAATATGTGTGACAAAACATCCCAAATCTGGTGATTTTGTAAAAATGTGTTTTTCCTGTAATTTCCTAAAATGTTGTTTCTTCTCAGGTGTACCTGCCGAGGCCTGCCTGTTGCCCTGATGCGGTCTATAGCAGCCTGATGCTGGGTTGCTGGAGGAGAAATGCCAAACAGAGACCTACTTTTCAGGAGATATACAGCCAGCTTGGGGAGAGCCAGGAATAGCAGCTCATATATAGACCATGATTATATAAAGTGCTCTGGGGTAAAAGTTCCCCTAGGTACAGATCTAGGATCAGCTTCCCCTGCAAAACTAACTGAAGATCAGCGTTTAGGGGCAACTTTATCCTACACTTTTTTGTAACATGGACCAACATCTATGGTCCTTCTACATTTAAGGGACGGCAAAGTATTGTCCTTCCTCCTTTGAGGACCCCATAAATTAGAACTAGCACGTGAGAACTGACTGAAAACTGCATGCAATGTTCTATTCATCTCTCTCTCTCTCTCAGCCTTTTTCTCTCTCAATTTGAGTTGACTCCCTATATCTCTATTCGCCAGAGCCATGTATATTTATATTAACAATGTCTATTGCACACTATGAAAACACCACCTCTCTCTCTCCCTCTGTCTCGCTCCATCTCTCTCTCTCAATCACAATCTAGTTTTTAGGGTGTGGGACAGTTCTGTAAAAAATTATTTGTTATGTCTGTGATAATAAGACGTAGGAATGCTGTGTCAGATCGTGCACACCAGGAAATGTAATGTTGTTTATAATCTTCTATTATGAAGATAGTAATGTGTAGAAAATCTCCTTTTGGACTCAGATATTCAAGAATGTATCTGTTTGATAGGTTTTTCTTTATTCAGTTGATGTTGTGAAATGTGTTGTATTTTGTCAAAGATAAATAGGTCCTTTGAGTTAAATTTGTGCTTTGAAATAGTGCAACTTCATGCTTAAAACCTGCATTTCTATTGTTTGTGCAAGTTTTATACTCTAATTAGACAGTAGGCCTACTTATGTTTTCAATTAATTTACTGAACATTCTTCAACGTTCAAAACAATTTTAAAAACGACAATAAAATGTTCAAATAAAAAAATATGATGCCGATTATTCCTCTTTTTCTCTGCCTTAGCAACTCAGTGAGCCTGAAAAAGAAAGACAACCGAAGTAGAAAAAAAATGTGTAATTCACAACTTTTTTTTCAACATTCTGTATTGACGGGATGTATTGCTACAATATTTGAGAAATGAAATACAGAGTACAAGTACAACGGAGTGCTTAGTAAAGCTTAAAGGCTTCTTCTACTTTCCTCTGCCCTCTCTCAGTGCTCTCCGGAGTCCCTGGAAGTCCTGCTTCCTCCCACCTGTAGCAGTGGAAAGGCTAGAGGGCGTCATCACTGATAGGAATCTGTAGTTTACCAGGGGCTTCAGCCAGCAGTGTGCAATCCTGAGGGGCCACAGAGCTCACTGGCAGCACTCCTGGGGAGATGGAGGAAACCCCAGATGATGCGTTAGGGAGGTTTAACTCCTTTAGAAGAATTTGCATGGACGCTTTGTCAAGGACCTGGCCAATGATCTAGTTAGCCAGACAGATTATGGAGTCATGTGAAGCACAATATAATAGTCTTGAGGCTGCTTATTGAAGTGAAGCTTGCACTGAATGATGAATGCAGGGAGCTATCAATGTCATATACTCATCACCCAATGACCTTATTGGTGAGAGAGAAGATGGTGCCATGTTGGACCCCAGATTCTACATGTACCTCTGTCTTAGGGAGGTCCATGGCGGACAGTTTCAGTTGCATTTTGAGAAGTTGGTTCCCACATGTGAAACTCATCAAGGTAAGAAACCTTCCAGTTGGTAGGAGCGGATCTCATGTGAGATCCGGTCTGAAAGAAACGTCATGGCAACACAAACAAAAAATCTGGATACGAGAAATGATTTGGGCATTATAAATGGGGTTATTCTCATTCATGGCATGAATTGTTTTACTATCAGATATTATCACCTCGAAAAAAGTGTTGAAATACTCCACCGTTCAAATGTTTGTGGTCACTTAGAAATGTCCTTGTTTTTGAAAGAAAATATAATTTTTTTGTCCATTAAAATAACATCAAATTGATCTACAGTGTAGATGTTGTTAATTGTTGTAAATTACTACTGTAGCTGGAAAAGGCTGATTTTTTTTTTTGAATATCTACATAGATGTAGAGGCCCATTATCAGAAACCATCACTCCTGTGTTCTAATGGCATGTTGTGTTAGCTAATCCAAGTTTATAATTTTAAAAGTCTAATTGATCATTAGAAAACCCTTTTGCAATTATGTTAGCACAGCTGAAAACTGTTGTCCTCAATAAAGAAGCAATAAAACTGGCCTTCTTTAGACTAGTTGAGTATCTGGAGCATCAGCATTTGTGGGTTCGATTACATGCTCAAAATGGACATAAACAAAGACCTTTCTTCTGAAAGTCATCAGTCTATTCTTGTTCTGAGAAATGAAGGCTATTCCATGCAAGAAATGGCCAAGAAACTGAAGATCTCGTTCAACGCTGTGTACTACTCCCGTCACAGAACAGCGCAAACTGTCTCCAACCAGAATAGAAAGAGGAGTGGGAGGCCCAACTGCACAACTGAGCAAGAGGACAAGTACATTAGTGTCTAGTTTGAAAAACAGGCGCCTCACAAGTCCTCAATTGGCAGCTTAATTAAATAGTACCAGCAAAACACCAGTCTCAACGTCAACCATGAGGAGGCGACTCCGGGATGCTGGCCTTCTAGGCAGAGTTTCTCTGTCCAGTGTCTGTGTTCTTTTGCCCTTCTTAATATTTTTGTTTTATTGGCCAGTCTGAGAAATGGCTTTTTCTTTGCTACTCTGTAGCTAATGTAGCTAGCACAACATTCCATTGGAACACAGGAGTGATGATTGATGATAATGGGTCTCTGTATGCCTATGTAGATATTCCATTAAAAAGCAGCCGTTTCCAGCTACAATAGTCATATACAACATTAACAAAGTCTACACTGTATTTCTGATCAATTTTATGTTATTTTAGTGGACAAAAAATGTGCTTTTCTATCAAAAACAAGGACATTTCTAAGTGACCCCAAACATTTGAACGGTAGTGTATATCAAGGCTATAACAGCAAATGTAAAATCCAGTGGTATAGTTTACAGCAAACACAGCCAAAAGTTTCCTGGACCAAATTGTTCCACACTCTGATACTTTACATATCCTCTTCATAGTCCTACTCAAATGCTATTTTCTAATTAAATATATCTTGTTTTGTTTTTTTAGATATATTTCAAATTCAAATGTTCTCCCCTGTCATGAAATCATTCTCCATATTTGAACGTTAACATTTTTGGTGTAAAAGTCGCTGTCTTCGTTGTGTTAGTAAAGAGTTATGTAGACTGCTCTTTACTTAAATGATTCCATTCCTGATTGTGAAGGTCATTGTCACATAATTCTGACCAGAGCCATACAGTACACACTGAGTGTACAAAACATTAGTAACACCTGCTCTTTACATGACATAGACTGACCAGGTGAATGCTATGATCCCTTATTGATGTCACCTGTTAAATCCAATTAAATCAGTATAGATGAAGGGAGGAGACGGGTTAAAGGAGTTTTAAGCCTTGAGACACGGATTGTGTATGTGTGCCATACAGAGGGTGAATGGCCAAGACAAAAGATTGTGCCTTTGAACGTGGTATAGTAGTTGGTGCCAGGCGCACTGGTTTGAGTGTATCAAGAACTGCAATGCTGCTGGGTTTTTCATACTCAATAGTTTCCAGTGTGTATCAAAAATGGTCCATCACCCACAGAACATCCAGCCAACTTGACACAATTGTGGGAAGCATTGGTGTCAACATGGACCAGCATCCCTGTGGAACGCTTGACATCTTGTAGAGTCCGTGTCCCGACGAATTGAGGCTGTTCTGAGCGAAACGGGGAGGTGCAACTCAATATCAGGAAGGTGTTCCTATTGTTTTATACACTCGGTGTATTTAGATATAGACTCTAATCAACAACAAAAAAGCTTCAATATTTCTGTTTGTCCCTGAGATACCATAACAACATAGCCAGTATACACTTCCTCAAGATAGTCAGAATTCATCTAAGGAAAATCTACAAGTCTGTAATGCATTTTGACGTTTTTGCTGAGGTCTTAGTCTCGAAATTTCACATCTCACCAAGATGTGTGGTGCAGTATTTATCAAGTGAAAGAATTGCATAGAAACTATTGGCTCTCGTTGAATAACAATTAACACTTCATTGAGGAATCCGAGCTCCCAGTTGCTTTGAACGTGCATTCGTTACGTGCTTCAGTACCAAAACGAACAAAAACATCACAAAATGTCAACATAAGATATGGGTGAATTGTTTCGACTGGGAAGCATGAGACAGGCTAATGCCACGTTCACGCGCTAGTCATGACTAGGAAACTTAGAAATTTTCAATTTGCTTACTGATTGTGGTTATACACCTGCCGCGTTCAGCCAGTTAGCAAGTCTGAGATTTTTGAGTTTCCTAGTTCCGACTAGCAGATGAGCGCAGCATTAATTCTATCCATAGAGTTCGATTGCACAACTATTAGAGGCGTTCATGCTATCAAGAGTAATCTGAAGTTCGGAGTTCCGACTGGGAAGTTTTACTTGAACAACCCTCCAAGTTGTAGGGCGCGTTCAAGCAGATCATTTTTGTCAAGTCTTTGTATGTTGAGCCTACATGCTGATTGCATGATCTTTACAAAAATGTGATCAAAGGTCATGAAGTTTTGACTGCAAGTTTCTGCAGCTGCTCTTCACCAACTTCATCGCCTGCATTATGGGAGGCCCAATTGCCAACCAATCATTTGGGTATTTTTGTTTGAGCCACGCGAATGTGACCAAAGTGCGATTCAGTGGATATATACATATTCATGTGATATTTGAAGCTATCGCTCACTGATTGATTGTACAATGTACACACACATAATTTCAGTTTGTGAGTGTGTGATATGGGGGTTGGAGACATGTTTATATAAACATTATAAAGTACAACTTTTATAAACAATGGCAACACTGCCATGTTGATCTGAGCCTTGCTGTTGGAAGACCACATTAGTGTCAGACTTTCGGCTGTCGCAGATACACCTCCCCCGATCTCAGTCCTCAACTTTACTCTACATTCAGTTGCATTCGCCTTCCCACTCAAACGCGCCCATAATTGCAAGTGAGACTCTAGCATTACATTTTGGCAAAGATGGTGGAACATTTTAAGATAGTTCCCTTAAGCCGTTTACCATTGGAAATAAATTGCCAGTTCCAGTTTAAAAACGACAGAGTAGGATGTCTCGCTTCCTCTTCCGTCTCTGCCGTTGTGACGTTTCACCACTCACATTTTAACCCAAAATATTACAACCACTCACCTTTTAACCCAAAATATTCACACTTCCCACCAGCGCATGAAAGCCTAAATAGGCCTACATACCAAGCAAAATTGAAATACAAAAATCTAATGCGCACTTCACAAGAATTACATGCAAGAAATGTACTTTTTGAAATAAAAAAATGCATTAGGTCAAACCAAAATGTTGCGACGAAGAAAGCATTTTGATCATAAAATAAAACACATTTTGCATTGCTTGTTCTACATTTCTATTTGAGGTATTTAAATTGCTTTAGATCTTGTTATGAAACAGCACTTGCAAAAAGATGAAAGAAAATAAAAGTGTATTTCCTCTGCCACCTCTCCTTTGTTGGCCTTCAAAACTCCGCATTCGAGATTTTTTTTAATTTTGCGCTGCTGGGAACGATGATCCGCTTGGCTTTCTGTAGTTACATCTGATTGGCCGACAGTGATGTGTCGTCATCCAATCACACCATGTAGCCGTGTCTGCATAGGCTATCGTTGTGTTCATAACATCGGACCAGAGTGTTCTCCATCGATAGTATTATTTTCTGTTATCTTCTTAACTTTCACCAGTTTCCTACATTTGAAGAAGAGCCATCATGGAGAAAGTGATTTTAGTGACCGGTGCGAACAGGTAGGCAACGTACATTATTCATACATCGTCTGACTGTCACTGCAGGTAATCTTGTCTAGGCTACTTGATGTGATTGGATAACGTTATTAATGCGATACAAATTTGCCAATCACTGCCTGTCGGATAATTAATGTGTTTGAAAAATGTTAGGGTAAGCATTTGCAACAACGTTTCAAATGAAGAACCACTTGACGCAATATGGCGTTGTAACGTCATATTGTGGAAAATGTAGGCTACATGTTGACAAAGTTGCTGTTAGTGGAAATACTGCCAAGTTACATTCACATGTCTCACTTGTAATGAAGCTAGGGCGCTAATAGCCAAGTTACTCTCTACTCTACTATCTCTCAAGCCAGCTTGTTGTCATTTAGTCTGACAAATCCATAAACTGACTATGATTCACTGATTGTCCACTCACTGTGTAATAACAGTTGACCTATGGAATTAAAATAAGCTTGTGTGTGCGTGCAATGCATGCACATGCAACACATGTGTACATGAGGGCGTTTGTGTCCCACTCCTACAGTATATGTCATCTCCTATCTATGACCTCTCCATCTCCACAGTGGCATCGGCCTAGCCCTGTGTGAGCGGCTGCTCTATGAGGACAGTCAGCTGCAGCTGTGTCTGGCCTGCAGGAACATGCAGAGGGCTGAGGCGGCCCGCTCAGCTCTGCTGACCTCTCACCCCGACGCCCAAATAGACCTGCTGCACCTGGATGTAGGCTCTGTCCGCTCGGTTCTCCACGCCGCCCACAAGGTCAAGGCTAGGTATAGACCATCAGACCATTCATCAGACCATTACCCTGTTAACAACTCACACACACACGTACACACATACCATACACACACTAGTGGAGGCTCCTCATAGGAGGAAGGGGAGCACCATACTACTCAGTGAATTTCAGAAAAATGTAAAAAGTGAAACATTAAAGTGATGCTTTTTAGATAAAACTGTACAAAGTATATTCACGTCACCAAATAACTGACTAAAACACCGTTTTGCAATGAAGTTTTACAGTAGCCTCAACAGCACTCTCTGGGGTAGCACCATGGTGTAGCCAAAGGACAGCTATTTTCCATCCTCCTCTGAGCACATTGACTTCGATACAAAACATTTTAGGCTCATGATTCTTACCGTCTTCCATAGACTTACACAGTAATTATGACAACTTCCAAAGGATGTCCTCCAACCTATCCAGAGCTTTTGCAGCAGGAACTGATATATTTCCCACCCAATCAAAGGATCAGATAATTAAACTAGTACTGGAAGCATAAGCTACAGCTAGCTAGCAGTGCAGTGCGTAACATGTGGTGAGTAGTTGACTCAAAGACAGAGAAAAACAATAGTTGAACAGTTTTGAACAAATAATTTTCAAGAATTTTATTAATTTATTGCCACTCGGCCCACATGTGTAACTGATAAACTGCTTGCTGTACACTGTACTGCGTGATTGTAGCTGGTTTATTAAGATGTTAGTTCTAGTAGCTATGTTGACTTCAGCTAATATAGTGACAATGATGTAGGCTGTGTGTGGTGGTTCTGATATGAAGGTTTGGCTTGGAAAGGTTTTTTCGCCTGGTCACAGGCAGCTGTTGTGTTGTGCACTGAAGTCCACAAGCGAAGGGAAAAAGTGAGAGGAGGAGAGCACTTTGAAATACCTTTCTTAAATGGAAGCAAACTGAATGAAAATGGGATAAACTTACCAGAATATTCTAGATCAGCTAGATGCAGACAAAAGTGTGCAAGGTGGTATTGAATGTGTCACTGTCTGTCACCTTGATTACTACAAATTTGTCTCTAGACATGTGCACCTGCATTGGAAACTTTCATACGTAGGCTAGGTTGTAGAAACCTCGTGATGGGTAAAGGAAAATTCAAGTGTCATGTAGTAGCCTAAACCTATCAATGTTACATTGAGCTGGGTGAATGGAAAATGAATGACAGTCAACCAATATGCTGTAATAGAAATAACACCATGCATATTACTGCTAAAAAAAATAAAGGGAACACTAAAATAACACATCCTAGATCTGAATAAATGAAATATTCTTATTAAATACTTTTTTCTTTACATAGTTGAATGTGCTGACAAAAAAATCACACTAAAATGATCAATGGAAATCAAATTTATCAACCCATGGAGGTTGGATTTGGAGTCACACTCAAAATTAAAGTGGTGAACCACACTACAGGCTGATCCAACTTTGATGTAATGTCCTTAAAACAAGTCAAAATGAGGCTCAGTAGTGTGTGTGGCCTCCACGTGCCTGTATGATCTCCCTACAACGCCTGGGCATGCTCCTGATGAGGTGGCGGATCGTCTCCTGAGGGGTCTCCTCCCAGACTTGGACTAAAGCATCCGCCAACTCCTGGACAGTCTGTGGTGCAACTTAGCGTTGGTGGATGGAGCGAGACATGATGTCCCAGATGTGCTCAATTGGAATCATGTCTGGGGAACGGCCGGGCCAGTCCATAGCATCAATGCCTTCCTCTTGCAGGAACTGCCGACACAGGCTACCTCTGGCGAGCACATGGAGGGCTGTGCGGCCACCCCACACCATGACTGACCCACCGCCAAACCGGTCATGCTGGAGGATGTTGCAGGCAGCCGAACGTTCTCCACGCGTCTCCAGACTGTCACGTCTGTCACATGTGCTCAGTGTGAACCTGCTTTAATCTGTGAAGAGCACAGGGCGCCAGTGGCGAATTTGCCAATCTTGGTGTTCTCTGGCAAATGCCAAACGTCCTGCACGGTGTTGGGCTGTAAGCACAACCCCCACCTGTGGATGCCGGGCCCTCATACCACCCTCATGGAGTCTGTTTCTGCCCGTTTGAGCAGACACATGCACATTTGTGGCCTGCTGGAGGTTATTTTGCAGGGCTCTGGCAGTGCTCCTCCTGCTCCTCCTTGCACAAAGGCGGAGGTAGCGGTCCTGCTGCTGGGTTGTTGCCCTCCTCCACCCTCCTCCACGTCTCCTGATGTACTGGCCTGTCTCCTGGTAGCGCCTGCATGCTCTGGACACTACGCTGACAGACACAGCAAACCTTCTGGCCACATCTCGCATTGATGTGCCATCCTGGATGAGCTGCACTACCTGAGCCACTTGTGTGGGTCGTAGACTCCGTCTCATGCTACCAGTAGAGTGAAAGCACCGCCAGCATTCAAAAGTGACCAAAACATCAGCCAGGAAGCATAGGAACTGAGAAGTGGTCTGTGGTCCCCACCTGCAGAACCACTCCTTTATTGGGGGTTTCTTGCTAAATGCCTATAATTTCCACCTGTTGTCTATTCCATTTGCACAACAGCATGTGAAATTTATTGTCAATCAGTGTTGCTTCCTAAGTGGACAGTTTGATTTCATAGAAGTGTGATTGACTTGGAGTTATATTGTGTTGTTTAAGTGTTTCCTTTATATTTTTGAGATATATATATATATATATATAGCACAGAGCCCATATCCAGATGTGTTTGTGTGTGTCAGCGTCGGTGCTGTTTATTATATATATATAATAAACACCACCGACGCTGACACACACAAACACATCTGGATATGGGCTCTGTCCGCTAGGTGGTCTGTGCTGCCACACAGTAGAAGTAATAGTCATTACCCAGTTAACCCCTTACACACATACGTATAGACACACACACACAAATGCATACTTACTTTACATCCTTTTCAATGTGACATCAATAAATACTTCTAATACTCATTTCACAGGTACAACAGACTGGACTACCTATACCTTAATGCCGGGATCATGCCCAATCCACAGATTGACATCAAAGCCTTTTTTAAGGGCCTATTTTCTAGGTAAGGTAATCGCCTTCAAGCCGTACACTTCTCAAACAACACACACCATTTAATTTCTCAAGGAACCCCTGCAGTTCCTCAAGGAACCATTTCTAGTCAATGGTTCATATTTGCACCTTTGGTTATTTGAGGCGTTCTTGGAGTAACCTTTTAATGGTTGAATGTAGCAATGGGTTCCTGGAGGAACCTTGGGGTGGAGGTGTGGCTTAGTAGGGATATCTAACAAGTCCTCTAACAATTCCACAACAATTACCTAATACACACAAATATAAAGAGGTGAATGAGAATATGTACATATAAATATATGGATGAGCGATGGCCGAGTGACATAGGCAAGTTACAATAGATGGTATAAAATACAGTATATACATATGGTTAATGTTGTATAACTCGTTTTTCAACCACTCCACAAATGTCTTGTTAACAAACTATAGTTTTGGCAAGTCGGTTAAGGACATCGACTCTGTGCATGACACAAGTAATTTTTCCAACAATTGTTTACAGACAGATTTCACTTATAATTCACTACATCACAATTCCAGTGGGTCAGAAGATGCATACAGTAAGTTGACTGTGTCATTAAACGGCTTGGAAAATTCCAGAAAATTATGTCATGGCTTTAGAAGCTTCTGATAGGCTAATTTACATAATTTGAGTCAATTGGAGGTGTACCTGTGGATGTATTTCAAGGCCTACCTTGTGCCTCTTTTCTTGACATCATGGGAAAATCAAAAAAATAAGCCAAGACCTCAGAAAAAACATTGTAGACCTCCACAAGTCTGGTTCATCCTTGGGAGCAATTGCCAAATGCCTGAAGGTACCATATTCATCTGTACAACAATAGTATGCAAGTATAAACACCATGGGACCACGCAGCTGTCATACTGCTCAGAAAGGAGACGTGTTCTGTCTCCGAGAGATTAATGTCATTTGGTGCGAAAAGTGCAAATCAATCCCAGAACAACAGCAAAGGACCTTGTGAAGATGCTGGAGGAAAGAGGTACAAAGTATCTATATCCACAGTAAAACGAGTCCTATATTGAAATAACCTGAAAGGTCGCTCAGCAAGGAAGAAGCCACTGCTCCAAAACCGCCATAAAAAAGCCAGACTACGGTTTGCAACTGCACATGGGGACAAAAATAGAACTGTTTGGCCACAATGACCATCGCTATGTTTGGAGGAAAAGGGGAGGCTTGCAAGCCGAAGAACACCATCCCAACCGTGAAGCACTGGGTGGCAGCATCATGTTACGGGGGTGCTTGCTGCAGGAGGGACTGGTGCACTTCACAAAATAGATGGGGTCATGAGGAAGGAAAATGATGTGGATATATTGAAGCAACATCTCAAGACATCAGTCAGGAAGTTAAAGCTTGGTCGCAAATGGGTCTTGTGGAAGGCTACCCGACACGTTTGACCCAAGTTAAACAATTTTAAGGCAATTCTACCAAATACTAATTGAGTGTATGTAAACTTCTGACCCACTGGAAATGTGATGAAAGAAATAAAAGCTGAAATAATTCTCAACTATTATTCTGACATTTAACCTTCTTAAAATAAAGTGGTGATCCTAACTGACCAAAGACAGGGAATTTTTACTTTGATTACATGTCAGGAATTGTGGAAAAACTGAGTTTAAATGTATTTGGCTTTGGTGTATGTAAACTTCCGACTTCAACTGTATGTAAACATTATTAAAGTGGCATTGTTTTAAAGTGACTAATTTATTAAAGTGGCCAGTGATTGGGTCTCAATATAGGCAGCAGCCTCTCTGAGTTAGTGATCGCTGTTTAGCAGTCTGATGGCCTTGAGTTAGAAGCTGTTTTTCAGTCTCTCGGTCCCAGCATTGATGCACCTGTACTAGAGGTCGACGAATGAAGGTTTTTAAACGCCGATACCAATTTATTGGAGGACCAAAAAAGCCGATACCGATTTTTAAATCGGCCTATTTCTTCTTTTTATTTACAGTGGGGCAAAAGTATTTAGTCAGCCACCAATTGTGCAAGTTCTCCCACTTAAAAAGATGAGGCCTGTAATTTTCATCATAGGTACACTTCAACTATGACAGACAAAATGAGGGGAAAAAAATCAGAAAATCACATTGTAGGATTTTTAATGAATTTATTTGCAAATGAAAATAAGTATTTGGTCAATAACAAAAGTTTTTATCTCAATACTTTGTTATATATCCTTTGTTGGCAATGACAGAGGTCAAACGTTTTCTGTAAGTCTTCACAAGGTTTTCACACACTGTTGCTAGTATTTTGGCCCATTCCTCCATGCAGATCTCCTCTAGAGCAGTGATGTTTTGGGGCTGTTGCTGGGCAACACGGACTTTCAACTCCCTCCAAAGATTTTCTATGGGGTTGAGATCAGGAGACTGGCTAGGCCACTCTAGGACCTTGAAATGCTTCTTATGAAGCCACTCCTTCGTTGCCTGGGCGGTGTGTTTGGGATCATTGTCATGCTGAAAGACCCAGCCACGTTTCATCTTCAATGTCCTTGCTGCTGGAAGGAAGTTTTCACTCAAACTCTCACGATACATGGCCCCATTCATTCTTTCCTTTACACGGATCAGTCGTCCTGGTCCCTTTGCAGAAAAACAGCCCCAAAGCATAATGTTTCCACCCCCATGCTTCACAGTAGGTATGGTGTTCTTTGGATGCAACTCAGCATTCTTTGTCCTCCAAACACGACAAGTTGAGTTTTTACCAAAAAGTTATATTTTGGTTTCATCTGACCATATGACATTCTCACAATCTTCTTCTGGATCATCCAAATGCTCTCTAGCAAATTTCAGACGGGCCTGGACATGTACTGGCTTAAGCAGGGGGACACGTCTGGCACTGCAGGATTTGAGTCCCTGGCGTCGTAGTGTGTTACTGATGGTAGGCTTTGTTACGTCCCAGCTCTCTGCAGGTCATTCACTAGGTCCCCCCGTGTGGTTCTGGGATTTTTGCTCACCGTTCTTGTGATCATTTTGACCCCACGGGGTGAGATCTTGCGTGGAGCCCCAGATCGAGGGAGCTTACCAGTGGTCTTGTATGTCTTCCATTTCCTAATAATTGCTCCCACAGTTGATTTCTTCAAACCAAGCTGCTTACCTATTGCAGATTCAGTCTTCCCAGCCTGGTGCATGTCTACAATTTTGTTTCTGGTGTCCTTTGACAGCTCTTTGGTCTTGGCCATAGTGGAGTTTGGAGTGTGACTGTTTGGGGTTGTGGACAGGTGTCTTTTATACTGATAACAAGTTCAAACAGGTGCCATTAATACAGGTAATGAGCGGAGGACAGAGGAGCCTCTTAAAGAAGAAGTTACAGGTCTGTGAGAGCCAAAAATCTTGCTTGTTTGTAGGTGACCAAATACTTATTTTCCACCATAATTTGCAAATAAATTCATTAAAATCCTACAATGTGATTTTCTGGATTTTTTTTTCTTCTCATTTTGTCTGTCATAGTTGAAGTGTACCTATGATGAAAATTACAGGCCTCTCATCTTTTTAAGTGGGAGAACTTGCACAATTGGTGGCTGACTAAATACTTTTTTGCCCCACTATATATATATATATATATATAAAATATTGTGTGTGTGTGTGTGTGTGTATATACATATATAAAAAATATTCTGTGTGTGTGTGTGTGTATATATATATATATATATATATATATATATATTTTTTTTTTCTCTTAAATATATTTTCTATATATATATTTATATTACAACACTACTGAATGAACTTTTTTTTATTTTAACTTAATATAACACAAAATCTATTTAGTCTCAAACAAATAATACAACATGTTCAATTTGATTTATATAATGCAAAAACCGTGTTTGAGAAGAAAGTAAAAATGCAATATATGCCATGTAAGACAGCTAACGTTTAAGTTCCTTGCTCAGAACATGAGAACATATGAAAGCTGGCGGTTCCTTTTAACATGAGTCTTCAATATTCCCAGTTAAGAAGTTTTAGGTTGTAGTTATTATAGGACTATTTCTCTCTATACCATTTGTATTTAATATACCTTTGACTATTGGATGTTCTTATAGGCACTATAGTATTGCCAGCCTAATCTCGGGAGTTGATAGGCTTGAAGTCACAAACAGCGCTGTGCTTCAAGCATTGCGAAGAGCCACCAGCAAACGCAGGAAAGTGCTGTTTGAATGAATGCTTACGAGCCTGCTGCTACCTACCACAGCTCACGCAGACTGCTCTATCAAATATCAAATCATAGATTTAATTACAATTGGGGCGGCATGGTAGCCTAGTGGTTAGAGCAAGTTCAAATCCCAGAGCTGAGCTACAAATCTGTCGTTCTGCCCCTGAACAGGCAGTTAACACACTGTTCCTAGGCCGTCATTGAAAATAAGAATTTGTTCTTAACTGACTTGCCTAGTTAAATAAAGGTAAAAAATATATATAATAAACACACAGAAATACAAGCCTTAGGTCATTAATATGGTAAAATCTGGAAACGATCATTTCGAAAACAAAACGTTTATTCTTTCAGTGAAATACGGAACCGTTCTGTATTTTAT
Organism: Oncorhynchus masou masou; assembly: GCF_036934945.1. Classification (NCBI taxonomy): domain Eukaryota; kingdom Metazoa; phylum Chordata; class Actinopteri; order Salmoniformes; family Salmonidae; genus Oncorhynchus; species Oncorhynchus masou. Next base: position 41,594,604 of record NC_088214.1, on the reverse strand, counting down.
GGAACGGGTGGCATCCATGAGTCGAAATATTGCCGTTACAGCCTTCAATGTTATGTCATAATTATATACAATTCTGGCAAATTAATTACGGTCTTTGTTGGGAAGAAATGGTCTTCATAAAGTTCGCAGGGAGCCAGGCGGCCCAAACTGCTGCATATACCCTGACTCTGCTTGCACAGAACGCAATGGAAGTGACACAATTTCCCTAGTTAATATTGCCTGCTAACATGAATTTCTTTTAACTGCATATGCAGGTTTAAAAAATATATACTTGTGTATTGATTTTAAGAAAGGCATTGATGTTTATGGTTTTCGGTACATTGGCGCAATGACAGTGCTTTTTTTCACGAATGCGCTTGTTAAATCATCACCCATTTGAGGAAGTCGGCTGTGATTCGATGATAAATTAACAGCCACTGCGGTTTTGTAGTTTCAATGAGGTTAACAGAGGTGTTTGAGTTCCTCGAGCCTATGCAAATCCCGAAGTTGGAGTAGTTACCACTTTATAATGTTCTTTGGGCTCCCGAGTGGCACAGCGGTCTAAGGCACTTCATCTAGAGGCATCACTGCAGACCCTGGTTCGATTCCAGGTTGTATCAAGACCGTCCGTGATTGGGAGTTCCATAGAGCGGCGCACAATTGGCCCAGCGTCATTAGGGTTTGGCTGGGGTAGGCCTTCATTGTAAATAGTAATTTGTTCTTAAAACTTCTCTAGGGTAGGCCAACATCCAGTGAGATTGCAGAGCTCCAAATTCTAATACAGAAATACTCATTATAAAAATTCAGAAAAGATACAACTATTTTACATAGGTTTAAAGATGAACTTGTGAATCCAACCACGGTGTCAGTTTTCAAAAATTATTTATGGCGAAAGCATACCTTACAATTATTTGAGAACATAGCCCAGCAGACATCATTACAAACAGTAACCAGCCAAATAGAAGAGTTACACAAGTCAGAAATAGAGATAAAATTAATCACTTACCTTTGATGATCTTCATATGTTTGCACTCAGAAGACATTCATTTATTCAATAATTGTTCCTTTTGTTCGATGAAGTCTCTTTATATCAGAAAACCTCTGTTTTGTTTGCACTTTTCCTTCAGTAATCCACAGGATCAAACAGTCACAACAGGGAGACAAAAGTCCAAATTGTATCCGTAAAGTTCATAGAAACATGTCAAACCATGTTTATATTCAAACCTCAGGTTGTTTTTAGCAACCTGTTAAGGCTCGGGACAATACTGCCCCCTTTGGATGAATTGCGTGCCCATAGTAAACTGAAGAAAATCTGTCCAAAATTGCTAATATATGCATATAATAATAATTATTGAATAGAGAACACTCTAAAGCTTCTAAAACCGTTTGAATTATGTCTGTATGTATAGCAGAACTCACAGGGCAGCCAATCTCCCAAACTAGTTTTCTCATTCAGAAAGTTGGGCCAACTTTGACGTCATCGCCCCCACCCTTCCCAACCAGCTATGGATCTGGGAACAGTCTCTATGTCTTCCGCGAGATGTCTTCTATCAGTAGAGCGTTTAATTGTGCAAATCCCGCGAGCTTTGACCCTTTGGCAGGCAAAATACTGGGTGTCGCGAGAAAATAGATGCGCGTTCTGGCGCGAATTGTACAGTCATTCCTCAGTTCCAGGTTGTCTGAGAGGAATTGCTTTTGTCCGGTTGAATCGCCAATTGTTTTGTACGTTAATAACATCCTAAAGCTTGATTCTGCACTTAGTTTGACCAGTTTAGTCGACATACAATATGAAGTTTTGATGCGCAACTGTTCGGGACCAGAAGTAATTTTGGATGCATTTCAGCTGGAACTTGTCGCATATGCTAATACAAAGACACACAACTTGAAACCAAACAATGTTTTGGGTAAGTATGACTCCTTCCACTACATTCTGATCGAAGACCATCAAAGGTAAGGGAATATTTATGTTGTAATTTTGTGTTTCTGTTGACTCCAACATAGTGGAGAAATATTGCTTATGTCTGAGCGCCGTCTCAGATTATTGAATAGTAAACGATTTCTGTAACGTTAAAAAGAAATGTGACAAAGCGATTGCATTAAGAAGCAGTGTATCTTTCTAACTATATGTGGAACATCTATATTTAGTCAAAGTTTATGATGTGTATTGCTGTTATCTGGCGTTATCTGGCGGAGCTATCTATAATTTCTCCGGACATTTTTTAGCATTTTCTGAACAATGTAATGGAGATTTATGGATATAAATGGCATATTATTGAAAAAAACATAAATTACTGTCATCTGATGAAGATTTTCAAAAGGTTAGTGAATTTTTCTTTTAATCCTGCGTTTGTGATTGCATCTTTTGTTCGACAAAATGGCTACATATCGTCTGTGTCTTTGGTGGTTTGACATACATATGTGCTATGTTTTTGCCGTAAAACATTTTAGAAATCTGACTCGCTGGGTAGATGAACAAGGTGTTTATCTTTCATTTGAGCTATTGGACTTGTTAATGTGTGGAGGTTAAATATTTCTAAGAATATTTTTGCATTCTGTGCGCCACTTTTTGAGTTGAGGGGGTAGGGGGTTGGGTGCCCTTGGGGAATGTGTAGCGTGAACACGTTAAATAATCGATAATATTTCAACCGGACAATAACGTCATCAATATAAAAGGTAAACAAGAAAGGCACTCTCTCGGTCGTGCGCATGAAAAAGCTCTATGACACGGCAGGGTCCACTCATTCAGACTGCTCTTACTCCCTAATTTTTCAGAATACAAGCCTGCAACAATTTCTAAAGACTGTTGACATCTAGTGGAAGGCATGGGCACTGAAATTTGAGTCCTAACTCAATGGATACTGTAATGGCATTGAATAGAAAACTACAACAACAAAAAACTTCCTACTTCCTGAATGGATTTTTCTCAGGTTTTTGCCTGCCAAATCAGTTCTGTTATACTCAGACATTATTTGAACAGTTTTTATCCAAATCTATGGATTATATGCATATCCTATCTTCTGGGCCTGAGTAGAAGGCAGTTTAATTTGGGCATGCTTTTCATCCAAAATTCCAAATGCTACCCTAGAGAAGTTAACTGACTTGCCTAGTTAAATAAAATAAATACACGTATTACTATGTGTAATCAGCAATGTTAATATTATATTTTAATATGTAATCTGCATAAATATTCAAGGAAGGTTTAAATTTGCAGTGTAGAAACTTAACATAATGACATTTACCCTAACGGGTGGCCAAAAACCCACACCGCCAATCTGATAGGCTGCCATCTCTACAATAAGTTATTTAAAAAGTTCCAAATTTAACCCATCATATGACAAAAAGGTTCGGTTTTAAACTTTACACAGGGGTTCCTCGAAGATCCTTTTCAAGGAACCTTTTTGAACTGGAAAGGTTCCACCAGTGTGGCAACCCATAAGGTTCTTCGAGGCACCTTTACTTCTCTCACAACTAGACTCCAAGTTTCCATTTGACCCCCTGAAAAAGTTTGAACTTAACCCTTCAGATATATATGTTTAGTAAGTGTTAAGCGTTGCCCTGTGCTCTGATGTGATGTCATCTTTGTGCTTCAGCAACGTCGTCAAAATGTTTGCCACAGCAGAGGGCCTCCTGACCCAGCAGGACCGTGTCAACAAAGATGGACTACAGGAAGTGTTCGCCACAAACCTTTTTGGACACTTTGTGCTGGTAAGTCACTTATCTTATTTTATCCTATCGTATCGTAATGTTTCTCAACACTGAGAGGTTTGTTTCAGATGGAAACAGAGCCTGCTGATGGGCTCCTAATCAATTATATATTTTTTTGGGTGCTGCAAAGTAGCGGTCTCGTAGTAGGCATGTGGGCACGATTGAAATCTAAAGCCAACCCAAGGAAAACTGACTTCCAGGATTTCTTAAATCTCATAACTATTTTTTGGAAAACACTGACATTATGACTCAAGTTCTCCTACTTACACTTTTCTTTGTGAGAATTTTGGGACATTTTGATGCCACATTGGCCATTTTCAACCAGATAAGTTGCTTTTTGATTTGGCCCCTTTGTTAAAGGAAAAGCACAAAGGTATTGGAAACTTTAAAAACTCATCTACTTTTCAGAACCACAGAGAAAATGATACCCAGCTCACTGTAACAGGTAGTAACCTCTAGTGACTCATGCCATTAACTATTAAACGTTTGTTTCCACCTGGTCCATTTTGTTTCCATGCTGTACCGTCCATGCACCTTACTCTCTAGTCCCTTGGACTGGCATTAGACAGTCTCAGTGATAGGACACGACAGATGACAGGCAAGGGCTGGAATTCAATCAAACCAGGCATTCATTAGCAATGTTTACTTTCATGTATTTTTTTCATAGTTCTTGGTGTAATTTCACTCATCATATTTCTTGATTCCCAATTGAAAATGTATTTTATTCATTTTCCACAAGACACAAAGACAAAAAAAAGTCCAAATTAAACCTACCCCCATATGAGAGCGTAATCTTACCTGTCCAGGTCTCCAGACTAACATTTTCCATGTTTTTCAGTTTGTGACAACAGCCCATGATTTGGTCGCACACAATTATTTTGCAGCGTCACGCAATAGAAACAAATTGGTATCATTACTGGGATGGTAATAGGGCTGTGGCAGTCATTACATTTTGTTAGCCGGTGATTGCCATGCAAATAGCTGTCAATCTCATGGTAATTCACCGTTAATTAACATAAACACATTTAGCATCTCCTGGCTTTCACGCATAGCCTACAAGCCATTGATGCGGACCTTGGGAACATCTACATAAAGACATTTAAGTTTAATAAATCCATTTAATATAGCCCACACCATCACAATAAATCTATTATTTATTTTAGACAGGTCTAAAGAAACATGATAAACACAACTGCGTTTATTTTCAGCAAACTTCAAGTGTAAATATTTGTATGAACATAACAAGATTCAACAACTGAGATGTAAACTGAACAAGTTCCACAGACATGTGACTAACAGAAATTGAATAATGTGTCCCTGAACAAAGGGGGGTCAAAATCAAAAGTAATAGTCAGTATCTGGTGTGGCCGCCAGCTGCATTAAGTACTGCAATGCATCTCTTCCTCATGGACTGCACCAGATTTGCCAGTTCTTCCTGTGAGATGTTACCCCACTCTTCCACCAAGGTACCTGCAAGTTCCCGGGGGAAGTTCCCAGTTCTGGGGGAATGGCCCCTAGCCCTCACCCTCCAATCTAACAGGTCCCAGACGTGCTCAATGGGATTGAGATCCGGGTTCTTCGCTGGCCATGGCAGAACACTGGCATTCCTTTTTTGCAGGAAATCACGCACAGAACGAACAGTATGGCTGGTGGCATTGTCATGCTGGAGGGTGTCTTCCCTGAAACGCGCAGTGTTGAGATTGCCTGCAATGACAACAAGCTCAGTCCGATGATGCTGTGACACACCGCCCCAGATCATGACGGACCCTCCACCTCCAAATCGATCCCGCTCCAGAGTACAGGCCTCGGTATAACGCTCATTCCTTCGACGATAAACGCGAATCTGACCATCACCCCTGGTGAGACAAATCCGCGACTCGTCAGTGAAGAGCACTTTTTGCCAGTCCTGTCTGGTCCAGCGACGGTCGGTTTGTGCACATAGGTGACGTTGTTGGCGGTGATGTCTGGCGAGGACCTGCCTTACAACAGGCCTAAGAGCCCTCAGTCCAGCCTCTCACAGCCTAAAAGTTCATTTAGCAGACAATATTTGCTTAGGATTCCATGGCATTTATGTTATTTTATAGTTTGAAGAATAGGCCTACAATTGCACATACAGTGCATTTGGAAAGTATTCAGACCCCTTGACCTTTTCCAGATTTTGTTATGTTACAGCCTTATTCAAAAATAAAAAATCCTCAACTGTGGGACCTTTTATATAGACAGGTGTGTGCCTCTCCAAATCATGCCCAATCAATTGAATTTACCACAGGTGGACTCCAACCAACAAACATCTCAAGGATGATCAATGGAAACAGGATGCACCGGAGTTCAATTTCGAGTGTCATTGCAAAGGATCTGAATACTTACGTGAATAAAGTATTTTTATTTTTAATACATTTGCAAACATTTCTTAAAACCTGTTTTCACTTTGTCATGAAGGGGTATTGTGTGTAGATTGATGATAAACATTTTTAAAATTAATTTTAGAATAAGGCTGTCTCCTAACAAATTTTTGAAAAAGTCAAGCTGTCTGAATACTTTCTGAATGCACTGTACACACACACATATATATATATATATATATATATATATCTATCAAATTAGTGAATTCGGCTATTTCAGCCACACCCGTTGCTGACAGGTACAGTGGGGCAAAAAAATATTTAGTCTGCCACCAATTGTGCAAGTTCTCCCACTTAAAAAGATGAGGCCTGTAATTTATCATAAGTACACTTCAACTATGACAGATAAAATGAGAAAAAAAAAACCAGAAAATCACATTGTAGGATTTTTTAAATGAATTTATTTGCAAATTATGTTGGAAAAATAAGTATTTGGTCAATAACAAAAGTTCTCAATACTTTGTTATATACCCTTTGACAACAATGACAGAGGTCAAACGTTCTCTGTAAGTCTTCACAAGGTTTTCACACACTGTTGCTGGTATTTTGGCCCATTCCTCCATGCAGATGTCCTCTAGAGCAGTGATGTTTTGGGGCTGTTGCTGGGCAACACGGACTTTCAACTCCCTCCAAAGATTTTCTATGGGGTTGAGATCAGGAGACTGGCTAGGCCACTCCAGGACCTTGAAATGCTTCTTATGAAGCCACTCCTTCGTTGCCCGGGTGGTATGTTTGGGATCATTGCCATGCTGAAAGACCCAGCCACGTTTCATCTTCAATGCCCTTGCCGATGGAAGGAGGTTTTCACTCAAAATCTCACGATACATGGCCCCATTCATTCTTTCCTTTACACGGATCAGTCGTCCTGGTCCCTTTGCAGAAAAACAGCCCCAAAGCATAATGTTTCCACCCCCATGCATCACAGTAGGTATGGTGTTCTTTGGATGCAACTCAGCATTCTTTGTCCTCCAAACACGACGAGTTGAGTTTTTACCAAAAAGTTATATTTTGGTTTCATCTGACCATATGACATTCTCTCAATCTTCTTCTGGATCATCCAAATGCTCTCTAGCAGATGGGCCTGGACATGTACTGGCTTAAGCAGGGGGACACGTCTGGCACTGCAGGATTTGAGTCCCTGGCGGCGTAGTGTGTTACTGATGGTAGGCTTTGTTACTTCGGTCCCAGCTCTCTGCAGGTCATTCACTAGGCCCCCCCGTGTGGTTCTGGGATTTTTGCTCACCGTTCTTGTGATCATTTTGACCCCACGGGGTGAGATCTTGCGTGGAGCCCTAGTTCGAGGGAGATTATCAGTGATCTTGTATGTCTTCCATTTCCTAATAATTGCTCCCACAGTTGATTTCTTCAAACCAAGCTGCTTACTTGTTGCAGATTCAGTCTTTCCAGCCTGGTGCAGGTCTACAATTTTGCTTCTGGTGTCCTTTGACAGCTTTTTGGTTTTGGCCATAGTGGAGTTTGGAGTGTGACTGTTTGAGGTTGTGGACAGGTGTCTTTTATACTGATAACAAGTTCAAACAGGTGCCATTAATACAGGTAATGAGTGGAGGACAGAGGAGCCTCTTAAAGAATAAGTTACAGGTCTGTGAGAGCCAGAAATCTTGCTTTTGTAGGTGACCAAATAAATTCATTAAAAATCCTACAATGTGATTTTCTTTCCTCATTTTGTCTGTCATAGTTGAAGTGAACCTATGATGAAAATTACAGGCCTCATCTTTTTAAGTGGGAGAACTTTCACAATTGGTGGCTGACTAAATACTTTTTTGCCCCACTGTATATAAACTAGGTTGCAGCACTCATGAACTGCCTCTGGAAGCAACGTCAGCACAAGAACTGTTTGTCAGGAGCTTCATGAAATGGGCTTCCATGGCCGATAAGCCTAAGATCACCAAGCGCAATGCCAAACGTTAGCTGGAGTGTTGTAAAGCTTGCCGCCATTGGATTCTGGAGCAGTGGAAAAGTGATAAATCAGCTACACCGTCTGCCAGTCCGACGGACAAATCTGGGTTTGGCGGATGCCAGGAGAACGCTTCCTGCCCGAATTTATTGTGTCAACTGTTAAGTTTGGTGGAGGGGGAATATGGTCTGGGGCTGTTTTTCATGGTTTGGTCTAGGCCTATAGTTCCAGTGAAGGGAATTCTTAACGCTACAGCATACAATGTCATTCGAGGCGATTCTGTGCTTCCAACTTTGTGGCAACAGTTTCAGTATGACAATGCCCCCGTGCACAAAGTGAGGTCCAAACAGAAATGTTTTGTCAGTGTGGAAGAACTTGACTGGCCTGCACAGAGCCCTGACCTCAACCCCATCGAACGCCACTGCAAGTCTGTTCTAATCACCCAAAATCAGTGCCCGACCTCACCTCTTCTCTTGTGGCTGAATGGAAACAAGTCCCCGCAGCAATGTTCCAACATGGAGGCTGTTATAGCAGCAAAGGGTTAACCAACTCCATGTTAACGCCCAGGATTTTGGAATGATATGTTCAACGGGCAGGTGTCCACATACTTTTGGTCATGTAGTGTTCCTAAATAAAATATAAAGGGTAGGCTTCAAATAATTTCAGAGGGACTGCATACATGCGGCTATTCTGTGTTGAGTGGTTAACAAATAAACAGTTCCTCCTAAATGCTTTCATTTAGTTATTTATAGAAATTTAGTTGTGATACAAATGTTAGGCTATGTGTTTAGATTTTTTTATACATTCTGAGGCTGCATGATGCGACTCTAATGATGTCACGCCCTGGCCACAGAGAGGCTTTTTACTCTCTATTTTGTTAGGCCAGGGTGTGACTAGGGTGGGCATTCTATGTCCTTTTTTTCTATGTTTTGTATTTCTATGTCTTGGCCTGGTATGGTTCTCAGAACCATACTTTGGAACCCTTTTCCCCCACCTGTTTTGTGGGAAGATACTTTGTAGTTGTTCAGGGCACATAGCCCGAAGCTTCACGGTTGTTTTGTTTTTTTGTTCTTCGTTTTGTCGGCGTCATTTTTAAATAAAGTTAATGTACTCTTTTAAAATGTAATCTTTTTCCTCATACCTGACTAGTCTTCCAGTCCCTGCCACTGAAAAACACCCCTACAGCATGCTTCACCGTATGGATGGTGCCAGGTTTCATCCAGATGTGACACATTCAGGCCAAAGAGTTCAATCTTGGTTTCCCATGGTCTGAGAGTCTTTAGGTGCCTTTTGGCAAACTCCAAGCGGGCTGTCATGTGCCTTTAACTGAGCAGTGGCTTCCGTCTGGCCACTCTACCATTGGTGGAGTGCTGCAGAGATGGTTGATTGGTGGAGTGCTGCAGAGATGGTTGTCCTTCTGGAAGGTTCTCCCATCTCCACAGAGGAACTCTAGAGCACTGTCAGAGTGACCATCGGGTTCTTGGTCACTTCCCTGACCTCAGCTTGGTTTTTGCTCTGACATGCACCCACAACTGTGGGACCTTTATATAGACAGGTGTTTGCCTTTCCAAATCATGTCCAATCAATTGAATTTACCACAGGTGGACTCCAATCATGCTGTAGAAACATATCTATTTATTTAATCAATTTTAGAATAAGGCTATAACACAATAAAATGTGGAAAAAGTCAAGGGGTCTGAATACTTTCTGAATGCACTGTATATGTATGCCAGGTAGGCTACACCGGTTGTAAAGTGGATTAATGTGCTTAATTTTAAGAAGAATTGTTGCTATTGTTATTATATTTTACTGTTAAAAATTGGCTCCAGAATTTTATGATTGTTTCATTGTTCAATAGAGATGAATCTTTATGTGCACTAATATCATATTCAAGTTTATTTTGGGGTAATTCCCCAACTGAGTAAGTGGAAACCCAAAACACATTAGCTGGATCACAAACTAAATATAATACCTACTGTTAGTAGCCTAAATGAATTTAACTAGCGCTTGTATTTCGTCAAGCTACGCCCTCCTGTGGGTGCTAGCAATCCAGTAGGGGCTGGAAGAGTCTTGAACTTCGATTGTTCAATAGTGACGCGATATCACAGAGTATTTGCATAAAGTTAAGCTTTCCCCAACTTAGGTTCCGCACTGTTCACACTCCCTTACCCATGCTCGCATTGCCTAATGGTCCCCCTGTTTTCCCCGCAATTGGATTTTTAAATATTATACAATCAGAACATTTTTTTTCTTCTTCTTCCGGAGCATTTTTTACTCCGGGAAAGCAGTGGCTCGCTCGACACAGCAGCAGGCCAGGTACAATGTGTAGCTTGCGCCAATGCGGTGTTAAAGGGTCGCAAAATGCGATTAAATGGTCGCAGTCTGGAGCCCAGCTGTCTTATAGTTCCAGGTTATCTGTCCTTTCAAACATTGTCATACTTTCCGTCTCTATGTTCCAGGTCAGGGAGCTAGACTCTATCCTTTGCCAGGCTGGTCAGACCTCCCGGGTAGTGTGGACTTCGTCCAGCAATGCCAGACGCTCGGCCTTCAGTCTAGACGATGTCCAGCACAGACTGGGGACCGAGCCCTACGCATCCTCCAAGTATGCCTCCGACCTCATCAGCCTTGCCCTCAACAGACACAACAACAGCCAGGTGAGCCAACATGTTTACTCAGTTACACATGGCAGTATTGGGCTATGAGCCACTGGTGGGTTGTGGCAGATCCATTTTGGATCCTTGCAAGAGATGTGCACTAGGTTAGGTACACACTTATTCAGTTGCACATGGCTGTGTTTGCCTAAAGGCTTCTTCATATTCCAAATTTTGCATGCGTACGCGCAGCAGTCTTTTAGAATATTGGACCGTTGGCTTACTTTTCACATTCTCAGAGCAACTCAAGCAATTTCTCCAACTGTCAACACGTTCAAATGAATAGAGGACGCGTACCGGAGTCGCATTGGTTGGGATTTGTGGGAGGTACGCGTTCGGGCTGTGCGTCCCCCACGGATGTTGGTCTCAAGAGAAGCGTAGCTGTGTCACAATAGGATGCCGGACTATCGCGTCTCAGCGTCTGTGAACTACGATTTACCCTTAATCATAATTCAGAAGCAACTGGTGGGTCCATTCTGGGTCCTGGCCTGGTGAGAGACTGGATTGTCTATGCTAGAGCCTAATGGAATTGTGAATGCTGCCCCCTCACTTTGTTCATAATGTCAAGTTGCATGACATTTTATATTTAGTCAAACTCTACCTCAAAAGTCAGTACATGTATCAGATAATCAATAATGATATATAAGTATTCGGCCCCCTTGAACTTTGCGACCTTTTGCCACATTTCAGGCTTCAAACATAAAGATATAAAACTGTATTTTTTTTGTGAAGAATCAACAACAAGTGGGACACAATCATGAAGTGGAACGACATTTATTGGATATTTCAAACTTTTTTAACAAATCAAAAACTGAAAAATTGGGCGTGCAAAATGATTCAGCCCCCTTAAGTTAATACTTTGTAGCGCCACCTTTTGCTGCGATTACATCTGTAAGTCGCTTGTGGAATGTCTCTATCAGTTTTGCACATCGAGAGACTGAAATTTTTCCCCATTGCTCCTTGCAAAACAGCTCGAGCTCAGTGAGGTTGGATGGAGAGCATTTGTGAACAGCAGTTTTCAGTTCTTTCCACAGATTCTCGATTGGATTCAGGTCTGGACTTTGACTTGGCCATTCTAACACCTGGATATGTTTATTTTTGAACCATTCCATTGTAGATATTGCTTTATGTTTTGGATCATTGTCTTGTTGGAAGACAAATCTCCGTCCCAGTCTCAGGTCTTTTGCAGACTCCATCAGGTTTTCTTCCAGAATGGTCCTGTATTTGGCTCCATCCATCTTCCCATCAATTTTAACCATCTTCCCTGTCCCTGCTGAAGAAAAGCAGGCCCAAACCATGATGCTGCCACCACCATGTTTGACAGTGGGGATGGTGTGGTCAGGGTGATGAGCTGTGTTGCTTTTACGCCAAACATAACGTCTTGCATTGTTGCCAAAAAGTTCAATTTTGGTTTCATCTGACCAGAGCACCTTCTTCCACATGTTTGGTGTGTCTCCCAGGTGGCTTGTGGCAAACTTTAAACGACACTCTTTATGGATATCTTTAAGAAATGGCTTCTCTTCCATAAAGGCCAGATTTGTGCAATATACGACTGATTGTTGTCCTATGGACAGAGTCTCCCACCTCAGCTGTAGATCTCTGCAGTTCATCCAGAGTGATCATGGGCCTCTTGGCTGCATCTCTGATCAATCTTCTCCTTGTAAGAGCTGAAAGTTTAGAGGGACGGCCAGGTCTTGGTAGATTTGCAGTGGTCTGATACTCCTTCCATTTCAAGATTATCGCTTGCACAATGCTCCTTGGGATGTTTAAAGCTTGGGAAATCTTTTTGTATCCATATCCGGCTTTAAACTTCTTCACAACAGTATCTCGGACCTGCCTGGTGTGTTCCTTGTTCTTCATGATGCTCTCTGCGCTTTTAACGGACCTCTGAGACTATCACAGTGCAGGTGCATTTATACGGAGACTTGATTACACACAGGTGGATTGTATTTATCATCATTAGTCATTTAGGTCAACATTGGATCATTCAGAGATCCTCACTGAACTTCTGGAGAGAGTTTGCTGCACTGAAAGTAAAGGGGCTGAATAATTTTGCACGCCCAATTTTTCCGTTTTTGATTTGTTAAAAAGGTTTGAAATATCCAAAAAATGTCGTTCCACTTCATGATTGTGTCCCACTTGTTGTTGATTCTTCACAAAAAAATACAGTTTTATATCTTTATGTTTGAAGCCTGGAATGTGGCAAAAGTTCGCAAAGTTCAAGGGGGCCGAATACTTTCGCAAGGCACTGTGTGTATATATTTATTTATTATTATTATTATTATTATATTATTTTTTTTTTTTTTTTTTTTTTTTTACACGATTGACAGGGGCTGTACTCATCAGTGATTTGTCCAGGGCTGGTGATGACCAACCTTACCTATGGCATCCTCCCCTCCTTCTTCTGGACCCTCATCATGCCCATCATGTATCTTGTAAGTTGTTTTTTTACTCTTCAGTCTTCTTTTACTGTTTTGACACAATTTGTTGTGGTCTTGTGATATCATCAGAAAATCTCATTTGTACAACTTGTATTGTTACTCAACATGTTTTGTCTTCATGAACAGATAAGAATATTCACCAACACGTTCACACTGACACCGCACAATGGAGCTGGAGCATTGGTATGCCTCTCAGAAACCAATCTAAACAGTTCAGATATGTATTATTTACATATTAACATCTAATATTGTACATATTTATGGGCTGGTTTCCTGGTTAGAGGTCAAATGCTTATTCCTGAACTAAAAAGCAGAATATGTGTCCGGGTAACCGAACGTGTATCGTCTTTTTTATGTAATGTTACCATCAATTAACTTGTTTTTACATTCTGCATCTTTGATCTGTTTTGGCAATTATTGGATATTTTACAGCATAAGAATATTTAAATATGAAATGCGTATTTTCTTAGTATTTTACAGTTAATTACCACTGCGTCCTTACAACAAGCATTGAGGTATATTCGTAGTATTGCTGCATTATCACTCCAGCCATGCTTATCTGATGGTCTTTGTGTGTTTACCCGGAAGATGCTTTTACGTTTGAAAATGTCACTCTTAACAGCTTGAAATGTTTAGATAATACATCTGAGTCATATTTCATAATCTGATATGTCATCCTGCCTTTTAATAGCACTCGCTGTTTCTGGAAAAAACGGAGTCCCTGGATCCGAGGGCAAAGTATCATAGTTTGACGTCAGGCATGGGGAGCAACTACACGCAGCCTCGACAAGTGAGTGTGTCTTTCACAGTCCTCATTTAATAATATCCCCCCCACACACACACACACCAAATCATATTCAAAAGACAGTAAGCAAACACGATAGAAAGCTAGGCCCCAAGATAAGCATCTGTAATATTAAAGTTGTGAACAGATTCTAGATTGCTGTTTCGGTCTGATAGGCTTGTTCTTGCCTTTGGGGCGGCAGGGTAGCCTAGTGGTTAAAGCGTTGGGCCAGTAACCGAAAGGTTGCTAGATCGAATCCCCGAGCTGACAAGGTCTGTCGTTCTGGCCCTGAACAAGGCAGTTGACCCACCGTTCCTAGGCTGTTCTTGTAAATAAGAATTTGTTCTTAACTGACTTGCCTAGTTAAATAAAATTTTAAAAGGGGTTTTAAGTCGATGTTATCTAGCTTTTTTCTCATGACTTTGGTGTTTTCTGTTTTTTTTAGATGGACATCGATGACGACATGTCAGAGGCCCTGTATGTGAAACTGCTGGAAATGGAAAAATCTGCTCGTAAGAGATTGAAAGAAGAGGATGACAATAAACAAGCCTACAAAAAGTACCTCAACCAGACAGAGTAGTATTTTGTATGGCTATTCTCCTTTGCTGACTAGTTGAGGCCTAATCACACAACTTTTATTCTATAGCATATAATATATCATTTTGTTACGTTACAGCCTTATTCTAAAATGGATTAAATACATTTTTTTTTAAATCTCAGCAATCTACACCATAATGACAAAGTGAAAAGAGTTTTTGAATTGTTTGCAAATGTATTAAAAAATAAAAACGAATAACTTATTTACATAAGTATTCAGACACTTTGCTATGTGACTCAAAATTGAGCTCCAGTGCATCCTGTTTCCATTGATCATCCTTGAGATTTCTACAACTTGATTGGAGTCTGCCTATGGTAAATTAAATTGATTGGTCTTGATTTAGAAAGGCAAACACCTGTCTATATAAGGTCCCACAGTTGACAGTGCATGTCAGAGCAAAAACCAAGCCACGAGATTAAAGGAATTGTCTGTAGAGCTCCGAGACAGGATTGTGTCAAGGCACAGATCTTGGGAAGGGTACCAAAACATTTCTGCAGCATTGAAGGTCCCCAAGAACACAGTGGCCTCCATCATTCTTAAATAGAAAAAGTTTGAAACCACCAAGACTCTTCCTAGAGCTGGCTGCCCGGCCAAACTGAGCAATAGGGGGAGAATGGCCTTGGTCAGGGAGGTGACCAAGAACCTGATGGTCACTCTGACAGAGCTCCAGAGTTCCTCTGTGGAGATGGGAGAAACTTCCAGAAGGACAACCATCTATGCAGCCCTCCACCAATCAGGCCTTGATGGTAGAGTGCCCAGACGGAAGCCACTCCTCAGTAAAAGGCACATGACAGCCTGCTTTGAGTTTGCCAAATGTCACATAAAGACTCTCAGAACATGAGAAACATGACTCTCTGGTCTGATGAAACTAAGATTGAACTCTTTGGCCTGAATGCCAAGCGTTATGTCTGGATGAACCTGATCAAACATCTCTGGAGAGACCTGAAAATAGCCGTGCAGCAATGCTCCCCATTCAACTTGACAGAGCTTGAGAGGATCTGAACAGAAGAATTGTAGAAACTCCACAAATACAGATGTGCAAAGCTTGTAGCGTCATACCCAAGAAGACTCAAGGCTATAATTGCTGCCGAAGGTGCATCAACAAAGTACTGACTAAAGGGTCTGAATACTTATGTAAATGTGATATTTTAATTAGCAACACTTTTAATTTGCTTGGTGATTGTGGGGAATTGTTTGTAGATTGAGGGGGAAAAAACAATTTAATCAATTTTAGAATAAGGCTGTAAACGAACAAAATGTGGAAAAAGTCAAGGGGTCTGAATAATTTCCGAAAGCACTGTATAAAAACGAAACTGTTTTATTCAGTGTGTTTTACTCCGTGTGAATTAAGAGAAATGGTATTCTCTGTTTAAGTTGACCATGGCCATGAGGGACTAGTAGTGGTTTGAATAATGTCTCTCTATTTGAGTGAATACTCTATAGAATCATCTGTTTGCATTGACTTTTTATCAGCCACCATTTTCAATAGCCTCCCTAGTTGAGTAGAGGTTTCCCCATTTTCAAGCACTTCATAATTTGATCTTGGTTAGTGTACGCTAGCTAGGCTACATGAGTGCTGTTCCTTTTGTGACTATGACAGGAACATGTACAGTAGGCACTCAAATAGATGAAAAATATGGTTGAAAGAATATATTAAAACAGAGACTGCAACTTGAATACTGAAATCCACTGAAAATACTGGAACACTAAAAGCACATGCTGAAACTGATACACCTGAAATGGTTAATGGACATTTATGTCTCAGAAACAAGTCTGTACATTCCTGCTGCTAACTCCAGGAGCTAAATGTGGTAGACTGTCAAGAGCGTTTGTGAATTGTCAAGCACAAAAAGCAATAACTGACCAGAACTAGGCAAAGCATTCCTTTGTGTTTGCTTGGTATGATGAAGAGTTGTGAGCCGTTGAACTTTTATTGAAATGAAAGTTTAAAATTAAAGATTTGTTTGCATTATTTATGTGTAGCTTGTTTGAATGAAAAGTTGATTGACGCCACAACTCTTCAAGCTAATGCTGACTTTGGTTCAATTTCTGACGTGTTCTTATCTGCAGTGCCTTTAGAAACTTTTCCCACATTTTGTTGTGTTAAAACCTGAATTTAAAAATGATTAAATTGAGATAGTGTCACACCATACCCTATAATGTCAAAGTGTAATTATGTTTATAGAAATGTTTACAAATGAATAAAAAATGAAAAGCTGGAATGTCTCGTCCAAAAGTATTCAACCCCTTGCTTTAGAAGTCACTTAATACGTTGCATATGTGCAATAATAGTGTTGAACATGATTTTATTTAATGAATACCTCATCACTGTACCCCACACATTCAGTCGAGCAGTGAATTTCAAACAGATTGAACCACAAAGGCCAGGGAGGTTTTTGAAAGCCTTGCAAAGAAGGGCACCTATTGGTAGATGGGTACAAAAAACAAAGTGTTAATTACTTTGGATGGTGTATCAATACACCCAGTCACTACAAATAATTTTTATTTTGTATTTTTTTCCTCTCCCCAATTTGTAGTAGTCTTGTCCCATCGCTGCAACTCCCATACGGACTAGGGAGAGATGAAGGTTGAGAGCCGTGTGTCCTCTGAAACACGACCCCGCTTCTTGACACAATACCTGCCTATCCCAGAAGCCAGCCACACCAATGTGTCGGAGGAAACACCGTACACCTGGCGACCATGTCAGCGTGCATGCACCCATGCACCACCGGGCCCACCACAGGAGTCGCTAGAGTGCGATGAGACAAGGACGTTCCGGCCGGGATGGCTGTGATAGGATAAAACTGACGATGGATCAGCAACATTGTAGTTACTCAACAATACTAACCTAATTGACAGAATGAAAAATATTCTAAAACATGCATCCTGTTTGCAACAGGGTACTAAAGTAGTACTGCAAAAAATGTGTCAAAGCAATTAACTCTTTGTCCTGAACACAAAGTGTTGTGTTTGGGGCAAATCCAAAACAACACATTACTGAGTACCACTCAACATTTTCAATCATAATGGTGGCTGATTATGTCATGGGTATGCTTGTAATTGTTAAGGACTGGGGAGTTTTTCAGGATAAAATATCAACAGAATGGAGCTAAGCACAGGCAAAATTCTGGAGGAAAACCTGGTTCTGCCTGCTTTCCACCAGACAATGGGAGATAAATTTGCCTTTCAGCAAGACAACAATCTAACACTTTAGGCCAAATCTACACTGGAGTTGCTTACCAAGAAGACAGTGAATCTTCAAGTGGCTGAGTTACAGTTTTGGCATAAATCTACTTGAAAATCTATGGCAAGACCTGAAAATGATTGTCTAGCAATGATTAACAACCAACTTGACAGAGCTTGAAGAATGTTGAAACTATTAATGGGCAAATGTTGCACAAACCAGGTGTGGAAAGTGCTTAGAAACTTATCCAGAAAGAATCACAGCAGTCATCGCTGCCAAATGTGTTTCTACAAAGTATTGACTCGGGTGTGAATACTTATGTAAATGAGATATTTCTGTATTTAATTTAAGAAATTTGCCAAAAAACATGGTTTCACTTTGTCATTCTAGGGTATTGTGTGTAGTAGATGGGTGAGAGAAAACAAAAACTATTTCATCCATTTTTATTCAAGCTGTAACACAACAAAATGTGGAATAAGTCAAGAGTTTGAATACTTTCTGAAGGCACAGTATGTAGTCAAAAGTCTAACCATTGCCAATTTAGAATTTCAGTCTAAAATCAACATTGCCAAATTAGAATGTGTTCAAATGGATATTTCATTGGCTGAATTGTTCAACAACAGGGCAGCAGCAGTTGGTCTTGTCTGTATTGCAGAGCATGTGAGCTGTGTAGGCCTAGTTTACTGGTGTAACAAAGACACCCGCCCTGTTTTTACCTGATACCTGTATCATGTTACACACACACCCAGGTTTGCTGTGGTGTAGCCTTACAAACCATGATTAGGGTTATTTGGGTGGTGTGGTTTGCCTTAGGCCCACACCAATTATCTCAAGCCAGTTATATGTGTTCCTTTTGTTATGTCACTTCATTCATAAAAGATGATGTGGTGATGGATAGTGTCACTCACACCAAATGCAACAGTATTTTGAACAATGAGGCTAATATAGGAGTAATATCCCACTACTAAAATGGGTCTGAGGTCAAATGTGAGTCATATTGTACTGTAGGTCTAAAGAGAAACACAGTAGCACATAGGATATAATGCCAGTTCCAACATGACACGGATACTTCCAATAAGTTTATTGGTGCAAGATGCTTGTAATGTCACCGATATCGTACATGGCACACATTTCACTGACACCACTTTAGGGCGTTATGAGGAGAGGCATTTGCTTGCCAAATTGCTTTGTCACAGTTGAGTCATGTGAGTGTCTTGCTCATGCGTTAAAACTCTGTAGTAGGCTTATGTACAAACAAATAATATGATTCCTTCTACAGGGGCTAAACTATTACAAGGATATTGTATTCATAGAATAGAAAATTATAAAAGCTAAATTAACATGGCATCCAATATGTGACCTTGTCGCCAACAGCTGTGTTTGGCTGGATGGATGAGTTCCCAAACTTCCCACTCTGATAGGTTACAGAGAAGTGACTAGTCAGATCAAATGAACTCAAATTGTATTGGTCACACACATATTTAGCAGATGCTATTGCGGGTGTAGCGAAATGCTTGTAAATAGACAGCTGTATGACACTACCAGCTGTTCACAACATTTCCCTGCCTGCCCTCTACACATAAGTTTGTTTTCTGCTTTTTATAAACCTACAAATCCTCCTAAATCTTCAGAACACAGAGAGCTGCTGAATATTGGGATTTGGAAATGCTTCACTTGGAAAAAGGTCCCCTCTTTCCCTCTCTGTCTACATTTCCTGAAAAGCATTAACTGCATATTGGATATTTATTATTCTCTTCTAAACAATAAGGCAATAAAGGTTTTTATTGGTCATCAGTATATTTGTTACCGACCTACAGTGCATAGGCATTTTGTTTTTGTCAATTAACGTAGCAATTATATGTCATGGCTAATGCGATATAGGAATAATTCAACAGTTATCGCCTTCTGACACGTGAGAAAATGTGCATCTGTTTACAAACAGCATATTGTGACACCCTGCTTGGCAAGATAAGTACATACCCCATATTATATGGCGCACTACTGAATGTCCCGGATATTCCTCGCACCGGAAGAGAAGGGGTACATTTCCCAGCCATCTTGTGGCAGTATCTAGCGAATTGTTCGCAGCCAGCCTCGTAGAATCGGAGGTAAATCCCGCTGAAGGGGCGCCATCATGCCCGGACAACTGCAAGAAGGCTTCGGCTGCGTCGTAACGAATCGGTTTGACCAGCTATTGGATGATGAATCAGATCCGTTCGAGGTGTTAAAGGCGGCGGAGAACAAGAAGAAAGAGGCGGCCGCAGCTAGTATCACCAAGTCTGCAGCCCAAGCTGCCAAGCAGCCCAAGAAAGAGTCACAGAAGGACAGGAAGAATCCGCTCCTTGACAAAAAAGATGAATCTCAGGCTCCAGTACCTCCGAAGAAAGAAGGTAAGGTTCACACCTTGGTGCGTTTTTTTTTTTAATATTTCAAAACCTGCAAAAACCTAGCCAGCTTGGTAACAACAGCATGATGAGGGTCAACATGGTACCTGTCCTGTTGTCAACAGAACCCACTGCAAACATGCACATATCCAATGCATGATTATTGGACAGGTTGATCATGCATTGGATATGTACTGTATATCACCCAACAGTGCACTCATGCTAACCTGTCGCAGATATGAATTCCACCTGCAGGATGTGGATTGTTTGTAGATGATACTCCAGTGGTAGTTGCGCAGTAAAATATGTTTGTCATGAAAAAGCTCGAGTTTGGTGGGCATGTATATGAATTAGATAACTTATTTCTTTGCTGAGCAAAAAGGTAGCTGGCTCGTCTAGGATTTACGGGGAATGTTTGCTGCGCAGTTAGCTATTCTTCAAAACACTGATGCGACTAAACTGTATAAAAATATCTCGAGTTTAACGTCAAGGCCCGTGCGTTATCCTGCAAGTACATCATTGGGTAGGTAGCTAGCCAACCAAAGTCCCATGCTGGTTGTTGTCGTTCCAGCATTTTGGTAGAAACGGGCCAACACAGGTAGCAAACCTTGCACCGTTTAATTGATCTAGTTCATGCATAGTTAGCACTGTTATGTGCTGTCTGTTCAAACTGTTTGTGCAGTAACGTGTTGTGACAGTCGTTGACAGCGTGCTGGCGTTTCTTTGCAGAAGCATTTCCAAACAGATCATCTCAGCTACTTTCGTTAGCTACTAATTCAGCAAACTAGCTAAGTTACTAGGATTTCGTCTACGTGCATGCGCTGTATTTTTTTTGTAAACAAGTAATTTGGCCAGATGTCCTCAACTACACAAATATAAATACCATGCCTACATGCACTGAAAGCAGGCGTGTCTGCCTTGAGTCAATAGTGCATGTTGTCAAAGTAATAAACCACGACAGGGCGTAGCTAACACTCCACACCCTCATGAGATAGGTCATATCAGAGGAAGCTGATTAGCTAACACATTTGCTGACAACTGACCCATATTTCATGTTAAATGCTTACTTGAAGCTCCTCGTGCAATTCGTCTCTAGTCTAGACACCTGTGCATTATACCGCTCTTGGTTGTATTATACTTTTTGGTTACACATTGTTTGGCTCCAACACCCATTATCAGACCAAAAGGTATTATTGATTGAAAGAGTGGTGAATGTTCATGGGATTTTTCACTGCACAACCCTTTTCATTTGTCTCTGTAGTCATCTCTGGCCAGTGCTGAGTGATTGGCCACATCTAAAGCCTCCATGTGTTGTTGTGGTAGCAGTTATCAGGCGGGTGGGCCGAAGGCCGGACCAGCAGGGCCAGCCTGGCACCCAGGGCGGGCAGGGGGAGGGGCGGCCCACCGGCGACAGGAGGCCGGACAACAGGAGACCCCCACGCGAGCGCCGCTTCGACAAACCCCTTGAGGACAAGCCCGACGGTGGAGAAAGAGGAGAGTTCTCTGCAGACAAGTGAGTAATTGCTGTAGTAAATGACAATGGGCAGCATTTTTTTTATAATAAGGGTTGGTAATGTAAATCTGGTTGTCTTGGACGCACTGTATGCTTCAGTTTGTGTTACTTGTTAAGTGTCAGGTGTCACCAGACTTTGACTGTGGTGTAAAGAAAAAAAGTCTAAATTCAAATCATACCTATCCTTGCAAGTTTTTATTTATTTTATTTTTAACTTTCAATAAAGTATTATTCATAGGAGCAGCTCAGGACTATCTGCCCTCCTTGATGCAAAGTCTATGTGTGTCCCTCATCAGGCCTCTAGGAGACCGCCCTCCCAGAGGGCGTGGTGGCAGCCGTGCTGGGCGTGGGGGACGGGGACGGGGCATGGGCCGGGGCGACAGCTTCGACTCCCGTGGCAAACGGGACTTCGACAGACACAGCGGTGGCGACAAACCGTGAGTCCTCAAAGGATTTTTTTTTGGGGGGGGGGGGGGATTTGATATTCAGATGCTCTGTGACTAGTGATGGTAGCGCATTTGGTTTCATGTTTGTCTCAACAGTCAGAAATCTGAGGAGAAGCGTGGCGGGAGTGGTGTTCACAACCGGGGAAACCCCAAGGACGAAACGAGGTGTGTGTTCAAAAAATCAGAACCTATTTCCTTAAATGGAGACCGATCAAATCCATTATGTGCAAGGTCCTACACTGAGGAAGTCCTGGCTTTGTTGATATTGACTGATTTCTGCTTTTGCTCCAGAGGGGATAAATAAATTGAATTTCTGTTCCCAGTGTTGATGCCGAACAGACTACTGCCCCTGAGGAAACCCCTGAGGGAGTGGAACACACCCCTGCTGACTCTGAGAATAAGTGAGTACCCTCCTGGACTTGTCCAGTTTACCCCCCCACACACCCCAGGACTGCTGCTCTAACTGAAACGGGACAACCAACTCATTTCTCTCCTTTTTCATTTAACCTTTATTTTTACAGGTTAAATCTAATTTTTGCACGGGAAACCTATTCTTGGAGTTAACATCACTGTACCGGTTCACTAGGGTGCTCCATTCATACTGCTTCATTCAGTCTGATCTCAACGTTCAATTCATCACATGGTCCACAACGCACATAGCACTACAGTCAATCTAGAAGAAATCTAAAACGACAAACCCAATTAAAAAGCTAACAGACTGGTAATGGCTTGCAGTAACAGATGCGTCTCCGTCTCTTCCAGGGAGAACGAAGTAGAGGAACCTAAGGAGGAGGGCCCCAAGGAGATGACCCTGGACGAATGGAAGGCCATGCAGGATAAGGAGCGTGCCAAGGTGGAGTTTAACATCCGCAAGCCCAACGAGGGCGCCGACAGCAAGTGGAACAAGGGCTACATGCTGCACAAGTCCAAGAGTGAAGATGTCAGCGATGAAAAGCCTAAAGATGTAAGTGACACAAACTGTGCCAAATGTTTGCTTATCTATTGCTGCGCTGTCATGTTTTTTCAGCCCTATATTTGAGCAAAGTATGTGTTATTTAGATTAAGGATGTGACTGAATCGTTTAAATAATTTGTTTTAATTTCAAATCTATTTGAAGTCAAAGCATCTACAGATGTACTCTACTGAATTAATATTGGTGAATGTTTAAGAAGTGTAGGATTAGCTGTACTGTTGCGTTTCAAGTTTGGAAAGGAGTTGCAATTAGAAAAGTTTGATTCTTATTGACTGATCAACGCTAAAGAAATATGCACATCTTTAAGGTATTGATTCATTGTTGTTTTGTTTATGTATTAGCCACCAAAAGGGCTGATATAAACCAGATCGTAATGCAAACCAGCTAAAAACCCTCCCCATGAGGCTGTCATCACAAAAGTGCTCGGTCTTATTGTTGGTCCTTTCTCTTGGATGTTGCAGAGACCAGCTGTGATTGATACTCCGGAGATTGAAGAGTTAACCCCCTTGTTCAAGGTACCTGTTTCATATATTCAACCCATGACAGTTCTGATAAAACAAGCCTTCATCTACACATGCATACACATTGGCATAATAGTTAAATTATGTCGAACAATAGTTAGTATGTTGGCTATTTGAGTTTACATGGTTGAATGAGTGGGCTCTTGTCTAAATGTAAACCTCTAGCTCTGACTAAATGTAAACAAAGTCAAATCTCCTCCATCAGGGCAACCCTGATGAAATCGGCCCGGACCACCACTTTCGCAAGCCCGCCAACGACATCACAGCCCAGCTGGAGATCAACTTTGGAGACCTGGGCCGCCCTGGGCGCGGGCGCGGGGGAGCCCGTGGAGGAAGGGGAGGCCGCGGTGGAGGAGGCGGCCGATCCGACCGCCCGGTTCGCGCGGGGGGAGTTCGACCCGAAAAGGTAACGCTAATTGAGGCTGTTGTAACTGACCACAAATGGTTGTAAATCAAATTTTATTTGTCACATACGCATGGTTAGCAGATGTTAATGCGAGTGTAGCAAAATGCTTGTGCTTCTAGCTCCGACAATGCAGTAATAACCAACAAGTAATCTAACTAACAATTCCAATACTACTGTCCTATACACAAGTGTAATGGTGAAAAAGAACATGTACATAAAGATATATGAATGAGTGATGGTACAGAGCAGCATAGGCAAGATACAGTAGATGGTATCGAGTACAGTATATACATATGAGAGTATGTAAACAAAGTGGCATAGTTAAAGTGGCTAGTGATACATGTATTACATAAGGATGCAGTAGATGATAGAGTACAGTATATACGTATACATATGAGCTGAATAATGTAGGGTGTGTAAACATTATATTAGGTAGCATTGTTTAAAGTGGCTAGTGATATATTTTACATAATTTCCCATCAATTCCCATTATTAAAGTGGCTGGAGTTGAGTCAGTGTGTTGGCAGCAGCCACTCAATGTTAGTGGTTGCTGTTTAACAGTCTGATGGCCTTGAGATAGAAGCTGTTTTTCAGTCTCTCGGTCCCAGCTTTGATGCACCTGTACTGACCTCGCCTTCTGGATGATAGCGGGGTGAACAGGCAGTGGCTCGGGTGGTTGTTGTCCTTGATGATCTTTATGGCCTTCCTGTAACATTGGGTGGTGTAGGTGTCCTGGAGGTCAGGTAGTTTGCCCCCGGTGATGCATTGTGCAGACATCACTACCCTCTGGAGAGCCTTACGGTTGTGGGCGGAGCAGTTGCCGGACCAGGCGGTGATACAGCCCGCCAGGATGCTCTCGATTGTGCATCTGTAGAAGTTTGTGAGTGCTTTTGGTGACAAGCCAAATTTCTTCAGCCTCCTGAGGTTGAAGAGGCGCTGCTACGCCTTCTTCACGATGCTGTCTGTGTGAGTGGACCAATTCAGTTTGTCTGTGATGTGTATGCCGAGGAACTTAACTTACTACCCTCTCCACTACTGTTCCATCAATGTGGATATGGGGGTGTTCCCTCTGCTGTTTCCTGAAGTCCACAATCATTTCCTTAGTTTTGTTGACGTTGAGTGTGAGGTTATTTTCCTGACACCACACTCCGAGGGCCCTCACCTCCTCCCTGTAGGCCGTCTCGTCGTTGTTGGTAATCAAACCTACCACTGTTGTGTCGTCCGCAAACTTGATGATTGAGTTGGAGGCGTGCGTGGCCACGCAGTCGTGGGTGAACAGGGAGTACAGGAGAGGGCTCAGAACGTGCATTTCTGAATAAGTTCAATACATTTAGTTGATTTCTCTACAAAATTCAGTACATTTTTGAATATTGTTGAATTCCAATTTAATGTCTGGATTCCGTGACTCCGTCCACGTTCTCCGCAAGGTTACTGACCACATTCTGTGCTGAAGTTGACTATTGTTTTGAACTGTGTTGTTCATCTATAATCTCCCAACTGAAAAACATTTTCTCCCTACTGAACATGACCCAGTATTCTCTGAGCGTTTATAAACGCCTTATTTTTTTCTCTCTTTGGTCCCCAGCCAGGTGGAGTGTCTGTTCCCAATGTTGACGACCCAGAGGCCTTCCCAGCCCTGGCCTAAGACTTCAGCATCGCCACCAGCCCGCTCCGTCAGCGCCTCCGCCCCTCTCCTATGAGGCTTGCATGCTTACAACTTCAAGTATATGAGAGAAGAGAAAAAAAGGAAATGATTTTAACGACGAAAAGAAGACAGTCATCCATACCATTCACAGCTGAGGACTGAAATTTTACCCTGTTTTGATAGGACTGATAAAAAGACAAAAAAAAGAGGAAAAATTACTTCTCTTGTTACACTGAAGCAAGTTATTGGTAGAAGTTTTGTATTTAGAGACAAGATAGCAGGGATGTTTTCATATATTATTTGTTTTTTTCAGAGATTATGCGTATATACTTCATGGATATTTTTTTGTATTGCTGCTTGAATATATGCATTTCCAAGATTGAGGTTGAAGTGTGTTCCTCCTTAGGCTTTGGCTGGCTTTCCTCATGACTTTACCTGAATATTTTGTGGTCATCTTATACAAGCTTTTATTTTGAAGGGGTGACTTTTAAGTCATGCATTACTCAGATGTTAAACTTAAAATATGTTTTAGTACCTTTGTACTAAATCTATGAACTGTGTTTTTAAAAGTAGTGACTCCTTATAAGTGTAATGTTTCTGCTTGTTATGCAGTGAAAGTTGATGCCTCTGGTTTCCTTTTATTTTCCTATTGATAGCTTGGCTCTTATTTTTCTGGTGGACCAGTGGTTGGTGTTTTATCCCTGGTCCAGATGTTACTACCTGTGTCTTTAGGGCAGCCATGGCCCAAATGTGTATCTAGGCTGGTCCTTGTAGGTTGTACAGGCTATACTATTAGTAACCTTAAGACCACTATGCGAATATATTGTATTTTGTTGTGTGTGTGTGTGAAGGTGTGATTGGGTTGACTGTGAACAATAATTACTTAAACACTTGAAGTACTCCCCTGCCACGAACTTGACATTCTCCAGGAACTTGACCACAAGTTCAAAAGCAGCTCGGTTTGGCCTGAAGTAGTTTTTATTTCTGAGAACATAGAAACGACTATCTAGGTAAGATTGTGGACATATCTTGCAATTCGAGTATTTGATAAATGTAGTATTTGTAGTCCTATCTTTTAGAGTTTACAAAGCACTTGTTCCTATCAGCACCAGAACTCTGAAGTAAAGCCCTTTTTTAAATTTTATTTTATTTTCCCCTCTTGTGATCATCTTTGCTGTTATTTTTGCATTTTGTTATAATTACTAAAGCAGCACTACAGCATAATTTGTCTGAAAGAAATGTGCTGTTCAATGTGGAGCAATCGAGTGCTACAGAATGTATGACTGCTAATCGTGCTTGTAGTCATCTGTGTCTTGCATTTCCAGGCTAGGTTTTATTGTACCGAAGTAGGTATACTTCACACATTGGGTTTGGGGAAGGGGTACATTTAACTATTTTAAGTGACTGAAAGCTTTATATTCCAATGCTCTGGTAATACAGGGACACAGGTGACTGGAGCAAACCTTTTGTAGGACTGTTTGAGCCATTTGACGGTAGACTTTTCTGCAAACATCCCTGTTCTAATAAATTGCTTAGAGGTGTTAAATGTATTCTGCCCCTGGCAGTGAGTTGTGTGAGATCATTACTGTGACTTTTAAAAAGAACACTCTTAAAAAAAAAAGTGTTTTTCTATATTCAGGCTGTGTGTGATTTTTCTTGGGGTGGGGGGTATTATTCAATGTTATGTCGTAAGATTGTTAGGACTGCATATGGTAGCAGATTATATTGTCAACACAGAAATTATGTTTTAGGTTATATCCAGATAGCACATTTTAAAGGCCCAGTGCAGTCAAAATGTGATTTTTTTTCTGCGTTTTTATATATTTCTACACTGAGGTTGGAATAATACTGTGAAATTGCAAAAAAATGATAATGCCCCTTTTGGTGTAAGAGCTGTTTGAAAAGACTGCATGAATTCAGCCTGTTTTGGTGGGATGGAGTGGCTGCCTGGTGACAACACAATGAGTTAATAGACCAATAAGAAAAAGTTTCCAAACTTTTCTGCCAATAACAGCTAGTTTTCCCCTCCCTCAGACCACTTCCAGACAGTTCTAGCTAAATTATTGTTTGAGAAATAGCTAAGAATGTATTTTTTGTTTTTCCCCAACCATTTTCATTGCAAACTATCACAGTAAGGTACTTAATTGTTACCCAGTAATGATTTTGTATTGAGAGAAAAACATCTGCATTGGACAATTAAAATTTGATAAAAGATTCAAGTGTTAAACTAATACTATTGGAAATCACACACAAGTTTATGCCAACCATAGATTACATAAATGTTCAATTTCTTAGGCCAGGCAGGCTTTCCTTATGACATGGAATATTGATATGAAAACCTGGTTTTAATGTCTATGATAAAAATATGGGAGTGTGGACGTGTTCGAGCGGATCACTTCTGTCAGGTCGTCGACCATTGTTGGTCACAGCTTTTCAAAGTGTGTTGCATTATGGTTATAAAAATGGTCTGGCTTGCAACAACGTGTCAACTGCGTCAATAAAAGTCGTGTGATCAAAGGTCATGCCGCTTTTGATGAAGTCGCCGCAGTTGCTTCTCACCAACTGCACCCGCTGACTCAAATAATCAAAGTTTGAGTTTGGGAAACTGCTCTAACCAATGAATTGTACACACATTATGTATGATATGGGGGGTGTAGAAATGTGTATTATTTATACAGACAAACATTTATTAACAATAGCAGCCATTTTGACTGCCATGTTGATCTGAGACTTGCTGTTGGAAAACCATTACAGTGTCGGGACTTTCGGCTGTTGTCGATGCACGTCCAACGACTTCACTCCTCGACTTTCGTCTCCAGTCGGTTGCTTTCGCCTTACCACTCAAACGAGCCTACTGTATTAATCTACATTCTGGCTATCTAGGTTTAAACTCCACAATTTGTACATCTAGGTAGAGTTGGGTTGCGAAGACTGTGGGCGGGTGGAGTGGACCTCTGTGACTACATTGAGTCACTGTCAGTCGATTCAAGAAAACAGTCAGTTGTTGTATTTAAAGGAAAGTTTTATAAAAATTGTGGATTTCAGCAAACAGTAAGGCATGCAGCTACAGAGGACAAGCAGGTACACGTAACGGTTTAGAATTTACATTTACAAGTATCGACTAACAGCTACTCAATGTTCAGTCCTCCCACAGTTATCTCTGCTCAACTCCATTGATGTGATGTACATTTTGGAGTTGAGAACCATTTGGGTACATTCTGTCATGACACTTTTGCGTCCTACCAAGTGGCTACATTGTAGCAATGGACAAGCTTCAGTGGATTACTTTTGTCAAGTCATTGTTGGTCAACGCCTTTCAAACTGTTGCATCATGGTTATAAAAATGGTCTGACTTGCGACTACATGTCAACTGCATGAACTTTACAAAAATGTGATCAAAGCTCATGCAGTTTTTGAAGAAGTCGCTGCACAGTGCAGCCATCGCCTGCATTGTGGGAGGCCCTATTTGTCAACCAATTATTAGGGTGTTTTTGTTTGATCAATGTGAATGTCTAAATACGTGACTGAAACAGGAACCAATTTTGCTCAAATATAAAGCTACAGGGAATACAAATGAAAAGTGATATTTGAGACCTCTAACCAAATAACTGTACACACATTGTTTCCAGTTTGAGTGTATTTTGACATTTATTCAGACAAACTTTTATAAACAATAGCAGCTATGTTATCATTGTCATGCTGATCTTAGCCTTGCTGTTTGAAAGCAACTGCAGTGTCCGACTTTTAGCTGTCGCAGAGTCGACTTCACTCGACTTTCGTCTACTGTCGGTTGCTCTCGCCTTACTACTCAAACGAGCCCAATGTTTATCACCTTCGCATTGGAAGACAACCCCTCTGACATCGTCATGACGTAGTATTTGGTGAATTATGGCGGAAGTTCGGAAACGTCAACATGTGCAAATTGAAGGGAAAACCTCGGATAAAAGCTCAGTATCCAAGAATGACAGTAAAGGGATGACGAGCGGGAGGTCAGCCGTATTCCTGAAGCTTTTCGCTGCCGGATTTTACGGTCTGAGCTCGTTTTTAATCGTTGTTGTGAACAAAAGCGTCCTCACCAATTACAGGTATGCCCACAGTAGTCTATGCATGGACAGTTGGTTGGACTTTGGACACTAATGACAGTGCTAAAAAACAGAGTGTGTTTGTTTGCTTACTTGGTCTCGGGGGTACCAACATCAATGTAGTTGAATGTTGGGTGGCATAAAGCTGTTTTACACATGCAGTCAAAAGTTTGTTTTTGTTGTATTTTCTACATTGTAGAAAATAGCAAAGACAACAAAACTATGAAATAACACATGGAATCATGTTGTAACCAAAAAAGTGTTAAACGAATCAACATTTTATTTTATATTTGAGATTCTTCATAGTAGCCACCTTGATGACAGCTTTGCACACTCTTGGCATTCTCTCTCAACCAGCTTCATGAGGTGGTCACCTGGAATACATTTCAATTAACAGGGGGTGCCTTGTTAAAAGTTAATTTGTAGAATTTCTTTCCTTCTTAATGCATTTGAGCCAATCAGTTGTGTTGTGACGAGGTATGGGTGGTATACAGAAGATAGCCCTATTTGGTGAAAGACCAAGTCCACATTATGCCAAGAACAGCTCAAATAAGCAAAGAGAAACAACAGTCCATCATTACTTTAAGACATGAAGGTCAGTCAATCTGGAACATTTCAAGGACTTTGAAAGTTTCTTCAAGTGCAGTCGCAAAAAACATAAAGCACTATGATGAAAGTGACTCTCAATGAGGACCACCACAGGAAAGGAAGCCCCAGAGTTACCTTTGCTGCACAAGATAAGTTCAGTAGAGTTACCAGCCTCAGAAATTGCAGCCCAAATAAATGCTTCAGAGTTCAAGTAACAGACACATCTCAACATCAACTGTTCAGAGGAGACTGTGTGAATCAGGCCTTCATGGTAGAATTGCTGCAAAGAAACCACTACTAAAGGACACGAATAAGAGGACTTGCTTGGGCCAAGAAACATGAGCAATGGACATTAGGCCGATGGAAATCTGTCCTTTGGGCTGATGAGTCTGGTTCATTGGTTAGATCTTTGGTTCCAACCGCTATGTCTTTGTGCGACACAGAGTAGGTGAACGGATCGCCACGTGTGGTTCCCACCATAAAACATGGAGGAGGAGTTGTGATAGTGCTTTTCTGGTGACACTGTCTGTGATTTATTTAGAATTCACGGCACACTTAACCAGCATGACTACCACAGAATTCTGCAGCAATGCGCCATCCCATCTGGTTTTCACTTAGTGGGACTATCATTTGTTTTTCAACAGGACAATGACCCAGCACACCTCCAGGCTGTGTAAGGGCTATTTGTCCAAGAAGAAGAGTGATGGAGTGCTGCAGCAGATGGCCTGGCCTCCAGAATCACCCGAACTCAACCCAATTGCGATGGTTTGGAATGAGTTGGACCGCAGAGTGAAGGAAAAGCAGCCAACAAGTGCTCATCATATTTGGGAACTCCAAGATGGTTGGAAAAACATTCCAGGTGAAGCTGGTTGAGAGAATGCCAAGAGTGTGCAAAGCTGTCATCAAGACAAAGGGTGGCTACTTTGAAGAATCTCAAATATAAATATATTTTAACACTTTTTTTAGGTTACTACATGATTCGATGTGTTATTTCATAGTTTTGTTGTCTTCACTATTATTCTACAATGTAGAAAACAGTACAAATAAATAAAAACCCTTGAATGAGTAGGTGTCCAAACTTTTGACTGGTACTTTACTTTCACAGTATTAAACATTATTGAAAGATTTTTGCTGACCACAGATGTAGAGAAACACTGACTGCTTTGAATGTCAAACTTGTCATTGTGATTATTATTTTACCCTGAATAAAATAGCTGTAATGTTTTATTGCCAAAGAACTGCCTTTATTCCTACATGGTACTATTAGTCTATGGGAATTTCCTCTGATACTGGCCATAATAGTTATGATAGGAGCCTACTTTGTCATACTGTATGCATTTGCTAAAGTCACATTTTAATAATTTTTGTTTGCAGATTCCCCTCATCAACATGTGTTGGGATCGGTCAAGTAAGTATGCGCTTCATGAGTTACATCAATTGAGTTGTATATAAAAGGTTTATTACATAACATTTTTTTCCCAGATGCTGGCTACAGTACTAGTACTAGGAGCTGCAAAGGCAATAGGTGTCATCACGTTTCCAGGTTTGGACAGGAGCATCCCAAACAAGGTGAAAGGACGATTCTTTTCTATATCAGCAGCGTACTATTACAATCTATTGTACATATACATTTTGTTGCTTACATTTCCAGATGCACCATATAACCCATCATTCAAGCTGAAGGGAGCTCAATTTTACAGTTTAAATGGCCCTTCCGTTGCTTTGACTTACATACAACCTAATGTCTAAAACAGTCATTGGTGAAAATGTCAAGTGGGCGGGACATAGCCCCAAGCTGTATTTTGTTTTCCTCACCATAGACCCTCTCAGAAGTAGATAGACAATGGATTCTCTCGGGAGTAGATTGTACACCGAGTCTTGCATCAGACAATGGAAACCGTGTGCCTGTTTCAACATGATGAACTACTGTGTCTACAGTAGACTTTTATTCTGTCTTTGCAGATGTTTCCCCTACCGCTTCTGTATGTTGGGAATCAGGTATCAGGACTTCTAGGAACCAAGCGACTCAAGTATGATGTCTTTCTTCTTCATTGACCCTGATATGGAATATTCACCATTTATGCTTCATATCATAGAAATAAAGAGTGATTCCTCACTAAATCAGGACAAAGAAGGCCATGATTTAGGGGATTTTTGCTAAATGTAACCCATAGAATAGTCGTTTGTATGCCTCCCTAGTGGCGCAGTGGTCTAAGGCACTGCATCGCAGTGGTAGTTATGCCACTAGAGATTCTGGGTTTGGGTCCAGGCTCTGTCGCAGCCGACCGCGACCGGGAGACCCATGGGGCGGCGCACAATTGGCCCAGCGTCGTCCGGGTTATGGGAGGGTTTGGCCGGCAGAGATGTCCTTGTCCCATCGGGCACTAGCGAATCCTGTGGCGGACCACGCGCAATTCATGCTGACACGGTCGCCAGGTGTACGGTGTTTCCTCCAACACATTGGTGTGGCTGGCTTCCGGGTTAAGTGGGCATTGTGTCAAGAAGCAGTGCGGCTTGGTTGGGTTGTTTTTTTGGAGGACGTACGGCTCTCGACCTTCGCCTCTCCGGAGTCCATACGGGAGTTGCAGCGATGGGACAAGACTGTAACTACCAATTGGATACCACAAAATTGGGGAGAAAAGAGGTATAAAAAACTGAAATTGTCCTTTGTAGGAAAGATTGTTGACATTTGTATCTAAAAGCATAATTGAGAAGTAATAAATACTGTATGCCGAATTTCATTAATAACATTTTGGCCTTACCGAGGCCTCCTTTAAGACTCCATAATGTTTAATTTGTAGATGCTACAAAGCAGAAATTGGTTCATATGAAGCTTTACCAATTGCTCTGTGGTATGAGTATTTTTTTGATTTCAATAGCATTTTTGTTTTGTACATTAATTTATGAATATGAAAAAATAAACATGAATATTTAAAAAAAAAAAAAAAACATTTTGGATTTGGCATATTTTTCAATATATTGCTGAACAGAATATACTCTATGGGAATATCAAAGTTCCAGAGTGGGATCTCAGCGAGTTTTATTGTTATGGCCCATTTTATACACAGACATTGGCATAGTAGGCAATCACAGCTCTCCTTTTACTTGTATCATTGCACATCCTGCTAATCACCAGCAAGAGGGTGAACATTTTGAATCCATTTTCACATTCACTCTGTGGGTAATGCTAACAAATTGGATCATAACTCTGAAAGTAGCTTTGGAACTTTGATATGCCATATTACAGAGCAGGTGTCAATGTTTGCTTTGCAGCACCTACACACTTAAAGGAGGCCTGGGTAAGACCAAAATGTCATAAATATACCAACGTAGATCAATTATTTCTGAATTATGCCGTTAGATACAATTGTCAAATATATCAACAGTACTTCCTCCGATGGACCATTCTATGGATTTAATTTAGTGAAAATCTTAATCGTGGTATTTTTAATGTTGTCCTGGTTTCATGAGGAATCACTCATAAAGAACACAGTGGTATGATTGCATGTATCCTTTATCCTCTTCCAGTTTACCCATGTTTACAGTTTTAAGAAGATTCTCTATTTTGTTAACCATGTTGGCCGAGGGGATCCTACTGAAGTAAGTTCTCTTCAAATATTAGAAACCAAAATTGGACATTTCAAAATAAGATTGCATTAGATTTTTTTCATTGGGTGAATAACATGTTTCATTCCCCACAGAAAGACATTCTCTGGGCCTATCAAGGCAACCGTGTTTGCCATGATCTTTGGAGCCTTTGTAGCTGCGAGGTAAGAATTTGACTTGTTTGCTTGCTCTTAGGGTGCCGAGGCCAGATTGCTTTAAGCGCGTCTGAACCCGGCAGGTTCAGTTTACCATTGCAAAGTCTCTAGTATGTAGTTAAACTGTTGAAAAGGGAATTGTCCCCATTTAGTGTGGAAATGCATGAAAGGAATGAACAAACAAAAAACATCTCTCATTTGGTAAAAATCTGTTTACAGCACGGATTTGGCCTTTGATCTTCAAGGCTATGTTTTCATAATGCTCAACAATGTTCTGACTGCAGCCAATGGGGCCTATGTGAAGCAGAAACTTGACTCCAAGGTAAGTGGCCAACAGTTTTTTTTGTTGTTGTTGTGAATACTTGACTTGTTCCTCTGTATTTGTATTAGAGCATAATAAAAGATGGGGAGAGGCCACCCCACTGTATATTTACAGTACAGGTACTCATGTTTTATGTTGTGTGCACCCGATTGAGACACTTCATGACTTCTGTACAGTATATCTATAAACAATGTGGTCCGGTGTGTCCACACACACATTGATATAACAACAGACTTGGACAACTCATTCCGTGTCAATTTGATACCCTCAGCCCCTTTGGGTCTCTCCATTGAAGTATTGCCATTGTGTGTTGTGTTAATGTTTTTTTTCCCACTTGTATGTATGTGTTCATAGGAGCTTGGCAAATATGGACTGCTCTATTACAACGCTTTATTTATGATCATCCCTACAGTGGCATATGCACATTTCGCCGGGGATCTACAAATGGTAAGAGGCTGTTGTTCGTGTGCGTTGCATACCATGTTTGTGTGTAACTTATGTGCTGTGAAAAACATCTACTGGCTATTGTTGTTACCCTTTTAACTGACCCCACGTTTGTGGTGTTTCTCCTGTTTCTATCCAAGGCATTGGAGTTTGAAGGGTGGTCGGACATGCTGTTTTTGTTCCAGTTTGTGCTTTCCTGTGTTATGGGGTGAGGTTATTGATATTTTCATAACATTTGGAAAGTATTCAGAACCCTTGACTTTTCCCAAATTTTGTTACATTACAGCCTTGTTTAAAAATTGCTGAAATAGTTTTCTCCTTCAATGTACATACAATATCCCATAATAACAAAGCAAAAACAGGTTTTTAGACATTTTTTGAAAATGTTTAAAAAAAGTTCCAAAAATATCACATCACAGCATTCAGACCCTTTACTTTCTTGAGGCCCCTTTGGCAGGAATTACGGCCTTGAGTCTTCTTGGGTATGACGCTAAAATCTTGGCACACCTGTATTTGGGGGGTTTCTCCCATTCTCCTCTGTAGATCCTCTCAAGCTCTGTCTGGTTGGATGGGGAGCGTCGCTGCACAGCTGTTTTCAGACCTCTCCAGAGATATTCGATTGGGTTCAAGACTGGGCTCTGGCTGGATCACTCAAGGACATTCCGAGACTTGTTCCGAAGCCACTCCTGCGTTGTCTTGGCTGTGTTTAGGGTCGTTGTCCTGTTGGAAGGTGAACCTTTGCTGTAGTTAGAGGTCCTGAGTGCTCTGGAGCAGGTTTTCATCAAGTATCTCGCTGTACTTTGCTCCGTTCATCTTTCCTTCAATCCTTACTAGTCTCCCAGTCCCTGCCGGTTTCCAGACGTGACGCTTGGCTTTCAGGCCAAAGAGTTCGATCTTGGCTTCATCAGACCAGAGAATCATGTTTCTCATGGTCTGAGAGTCCTTTAGGTGCCTTTTGGCAAACTCCAAGCGGGCTGTCGTACCTTTTTACTGAGGAATAGTTTCCATCTGGGCACTCTACCATCAAGGCCTGATTGGTGGAGTGCTACAGAGATGGTTGTCCTTCTGGAAGGTTCTCCCATCTCCACAGAGGAACTCTAGAGCTCTGTCAGTGACCATCGGGTTCTTGGTTACCTCCCTGACCAAGGCCCTTCTCCCCTGATTGCTCAGTTTAGCCGGGCGGCCAGCGAAAGGAAGTCTTGGTGGTTCCAAACTTCTTTCATGTAAGAATGATGGAGGCCACTGTGTTCTTGGGGGACCTTCAATGCTGCAGAAATGTTTTGGTACCCTTCCCCCAGATCTGTGCCTTGACACAATCCGGTCACGGAACTCTACAGACAATTCCTTTGACCTCATGGCTTGGTTTTTGCTCTGACATGGACTGTCAACTGGGGGACCTTATATAGACAGGTGTGTGTGCCTTTCCAAATCATGTCCAATCAATTGACTGTACCACACATGGACTCCAATCAAGTTGTAGAAACATATCAAGGATGATCAATGGAAACAGGATGCACCTGAGCTCAATCTCGAGTCTCATAGCAAAGGGTCTGAATATTTATGTAAATAAGGTATTTCTGTTTTTTAATACATTTCCAAAAAACTGTTTTTCGCATTCTCATTATGGGGCATTGTGTGTCGCTTGAGAATAAGGCTGTAACGTAACAGCATGTGGAAAAAGTCAACGGGTCTGAGTACTTTCTGAATGCACTGTATCCCTGGTATCAGATTTCACTGCGATAATGGTCTGGGACGAGTGATTCATTGTACAATAGTTTTAATATTGTGCATTGTAGTCTTGTTATAAGAATAATTGTTGGACAATTCAGTAGTCATAGAGTTTATTTTTTATTTTTAGAAGCCTCACAACATTTTCAACCGCAATTAGTGTCAACATTGCTTCAGAATGAAATAAGTCATGTTTAACAAAGATCATTATTATATACGGATTATTAATTCATAGCGTCTTTTGTTCTCTGTTTTGGCAGCTTTGTTTTAATGTACTCCATTGTGCTTTGCACTCAGCATAACTCTGCATTGACCACCACCATAGTGGGCTGTATTAAAGTGAGCCATCACTGTTGTTTCTTTATCACTACAACACTACATTTACAGCATTTACGTAGTTCTACACTGTCCTGACTAAAGTATTGACTGCTGTTTTACTTCTTTCCACAGAATATTTTAGTCACTTATCTTGGTATGGTCTTTGGCGGAGACTATATTTTCACCTGGGTCAACTTCATTGGATTAAACATCAGGTAAATGAACGTTCTTCGTTCGGCTTAATTCTGAAAGTACGGACCTTCTCTTTTCTACTTCCGACTCTTGCTACTGACAGGTCTCTGCCCCATATACTGAAGTGTGATGTTTTTTTTCTCCTTATGTCATTGACTGAAGAGATGCCGTGAGAGTTTAATTTGAGCATCCTTCTCTTTGTCTCCCTAGCATTGCTGGCAGTCTGGTGTACTCCTACATCACATTCACAGATGAACAATCAAGTAAGCAAAGTGAAAAGATTAGCCAGGAAAATTAGATTAGAAATCGTGTGTGTGAAAACAAATGGACTTGGTATTGTTGTTCATTTTTGACAGATGTTTTATTTTCTTCTCCAAATGGTACTGTTATGTAAAGTATGTTCGATTTAAAAACAGCTGTTCAACTTTCCCATTGGCTGATACTTGGCATAGCAAAAAGGCCTGTGCTGGAAATCCTAGATTTGGTCCATAGTTAATGCTATTCTATTTATATGGCCATATTAATATTCATAATTTCACATTATGGACATTTCTGAAACGTTTCTTTGTCATTTCAACAGAAAAACCTTAATGGGGGTGCCAGTGGAAGGTTGGAGCTGAACTTTGTAAGACGTATGTGTATGTTGGACATTTATTTACCTTTGGCCACTATTTCAACATATTCTTAATCATCATCAGCAAGACTGAATCAGTGTTATTGAAGATTTGTGCCTAATCAACTAAATGCAGTAACTATGGCTGGAATTCAATAAGACTCATAGTACTGTAAATGTTTTTTCCTCTTGAGCCAACATCTACAGTGTTTAGCATGAATGCTATCTCTTCTGGGAAATTGCATTTTGTCGGTTCTGCAATGTGCCTCTGATTCTCGACCTGTTTATTCAAAAATGTTTTTGCGAACCTAATTTCTAAGCAAAGCGCTTTTCCTTTTTTTTTTTTTTACTATGTTCAACATTGTACAGTCCAACATTTTAAACCTCATGTTGGTTACATGCACATTTGAAATATTGCTAGGTTTAATTTCCTGTCACACTGATAAAAAATGTATGAAAACTCCCCCACATAATTCAAATCAATTTATCATTAAAGTGCCTATTTTGCAGTTAGGCCACAGTAAAATCATGAAATAACAGGTCACCAGTCTGAATACATTTATTAAATATAGCCACCGTTGTCACAGCCAGTCTTGGTATACACTTCACTTTAATTCATGTTGTCAGGAAAACATACTTTAATCAACAATTTTGTTTTACCATTTGTGAATGTAGACCAAAGGCTACTGTAACAAAATAAAGTTCTCAAAACAATGTCTTGTTATTAAGAAGCCTCCACTGGAACTAAATGGAGGTCCTTCACATTTGAAGATTACAGTCAAGTTCTTCAATTACAATTTGTAACGAGCCATCATGAAACTTTGCAGGTAATGGCAGGTGAGAAGAAACATTACTGGTACCAGTCTCCGGTTTCAAAAAGCATCACTGCACATCTCTCATTAACATGGAGTCATTGTCAAACATCTTCTTGCTGCAAAAAAATGTCAATGCACCAGGTGAAAAAAATGGGCCTGGGAAATAAGAATGACTACTTTAAAACAGCTCTGCTCGGAGCAACAAGGAGAGACCATAAAACAGACAGATTAGACAGTTATCAAAAAGTATAATTGTACAACAAATCTATACAAACTTTACACGTGTACTTACTGTCTAAAAATCAAAACATGAAAGCCTAAGAAAATAAAAATAAAGCGTTCAAACCAATGCGTTCCACAGGACATCACTGATGTCAGACGCTTTACACAAACAAACCTCGGGACAGACACTCCTATTGGTTCATTTCTTGCAATTAAAAAATATCCATGGTTACGGCATATGGGGGATCAAGTTTCAAATAAGCAATGGTGTCGTTCAGCAGTGTTGCGTTAACCACTCAATATCAACAAAAAGAAAATAAAGGATGAAAGTGCAACAGTGTGCCTGCAACAGCGCCAATCTGCCTGCTTATCTATTGCCCTGTCGAAGACCTAGAACCCTCTACATAGAACCCCTTCGATTTCCTGGTTTCAAATGGCTAGGACAGCAAATACCCATCAATCATAATACATTTCTTTTTTAAAAATATAAATATATTTCACGTAAAAAAATATCACAGCTGATTTTTATTCTAATACAAATAGGAAAAAAGCACTGAGCGTACAAATTTGAGATCGGTCTCTCCAAAAAAGGGAATAAGGAGAATGAGTAGAAGAATCAGTATGAAGTATTATGTGGTGGAAGTAATAGTAGGTAGGAGTTCAGGAACTGTGGTACTTTGGATGTGTGGAGCGTTGGAGGTTTTGCTGGATGGGGGACGAGGCAGGGCTCTATGTTGTGCCCCTTTACAATCAGGCCGCTGCCCTCCCTCCGTTTGCTGGTGTGGCCCAGCTGGGTTTGTTGGTTAGTACGGGTCGTATTCATTAGCCACTAAACGGACGAAAACAGATGGAAGGAAACAGGGGTTGACTACCTGAACTTGTCCAATAAGAAACGCTAGTTTTTGTTTTTCGTTGCTAAATGTTTTGCTTCCGTGTGCACTAATTAATACGACCATGGTTTTTAAAGGTTTGGTTCTGTGCCCTTTGACCTCTGAGAAGGGGTCGTCGTCATCTATCATCAGTCCTCCTGCTGGAGTGTCGTCGATGTTCTGGAGGGTTCCGGCTCCCCCTGTTCCAGTGACTCCACCTCCGTCCGGCACCTCTTGGCCGGCCTGTCATAGAGGAGCGCGTCTTCATCGTAGTGACCGTCGGCACGGTGGGGCTCCAGGGAGCCGTTCCTGTTGTGGCTGGGCACAACGGCCGCCGCCTCGCAGTCGTTGGAGTCATTGTCCGAGGCGGTGGGAGCAGGGAAAGTGTCCAGACAGGGGTGGTTGTCAGTGGGCCTGTTGGACTGGGCGGGTTCTGCTTTGACTTCATTCGCCACCGTGGACGATTGAGAACCTTCTCCAGAGCCAGAGTTATGACTCACTACACCTATTGGAGGAAAGATAAGAGTGAGCTGCTGACGTCATGAATTATGTAGGGTCTTCACAAGAATTCACATATGTTCTGTCGTTTTAACAGCATTTCATGTTCCCTGAGTATATTTCTCCCTTACCGTTGTGGCTGCTGCTGCCGTCCTCCCTCTCAGAGTGGCTGGTGCTACTGTTTGAGGTGGTGGGAGGGGGCGAGGCCGCCCGACTGGAAGTGACACTCTCCGTCTCGTCTAGCAGCCGGTCCATGTAGTCCCTGAGACACATGGGGTAGACAACCAACCACACAATCAGCATCAACTTCAGCCTACCAGCATAGCACATATCAGCTCAGCATTATAGTGTTAAAAGGATATTTGATTAATACCCCTAGAACAGTGTCAACAGTAGGTATGGTTCACAAAACAAAGGTTATCACACATTTTGAATATGTATTAGTGACATGGAACATCCATTCATGACAAGTTACATTTAATTGAATATGGGTATTTCTCTGAACTAGGGTACCAGTGAGGATTTCGCACCCCTTAACTTATTCCACATTTTGTTGTGATTTTGTCATCACTGGCCTAAACACAATACCCCATGTCAAAGTGGAATTATGTTTTTTGAATTTTTTTTACAAATAAAAAAATACGCTGAAATGTCTTGAGTCAATAAGTACTCAACCCCTTTGTTGTGGTGAGCCTAAATAAGTTCACGGGTAAAAACGAACATAAACATGATTTTTGAATGACTACCCCAGACATACAGATAATTAATTGTAAGGTCCCTCTGTAGAGCAGTGAATTTCAAACGGATTCCACCACAAAAACCAGGGAGGTTTTCCAATGCCTCGCTAAAAAGGGCAACTATTGGTAGATGGGGAAAGATGGGGAAAAAAGCAGACAATGAATATCCCTTCGAGCCTGGTGAAGTTATTAATTACACTTTGGGTGGTGTATCAATACACCGTGTCACTACAAAGATACAGGCTTTCTTCCTAACTCTGTTGCCAGAGAGGAAGGAAACTGCTCAGGGATTTCACCATGAGGCCAATGGTGACTTTGAAACAGTTAAAGTTTAATTGCTGTGATATACTAACCTAAAATAACAGAATGAAAAGAAGGAAGCCTGTACAGCCTTAAATCAACTCTGGACCTTGAAGCCAGTTCCACTGCATTTTTTTTATTGTTGAAAAAGTGTTGAATACACCTGCTTTACAAAATACAAATACAAATATTCCAGACAAGGCACTAAAGTAATATTGGGAAAAATCCAATTACACACATTACTGAGTACCACTCTCCATATTTTCAAGCATAGTGGTGGCAGCATCATGTTATGGTTATGCTTGTAATCATTAAGGACTGGGGGGTTTTTCAGGATAAAAAACAAACGGAATGGATCTAAGCACAGGCAACATCCTCGAGGAAAACCTGGTTCAGTCTGCTTTCCACCAGACACTGGGAGATGAATTCATCTTTCAGTAGGACAATAACCTCAAATACAAGGCCAAATCTACACTGGAGTTGCTTACCAAGACAGTGAATGTTCTTGAGTGACAGAGTTACAGCTTTGACTTCAGTCTACTTGAAAATCTATGGCAAGACCTGAAAATTGTAGTCTAGCAATGATCAACAACCAATTTGACGGAGCTTGTACAATTTTGAAAAGAATAAGTGGGCAAATGTTGAACAATCTAGGTGTGCAAAGCTCTTAACAAGAGACTTACCCAGAAAGTCTCACAGCTGTATTCGCTGCCAAAGGTGTTTCTACTAAGCATTGACTCAGGGGTGTGAAAATGAGATCTGTATTTCATTTTCAATACATTTGCAAAAATTCCTAAAAACATGTTTTCACTTTGTCATTATGGGGTACTTTGTGTAGATGCGAGAAAATCAATTTTGAGTTCAGGCTGTAACAACATGCACTGTAAAGGGGAAACATCTATATTAAACACAATTCACAAATTCATTTAAAACCAAAATCGTGTGACAAAACTGTTTTCTGTCCTTGCATTTATGGCAGAATAAGTTATTGTTATATAATATATTAAGCATCAATCGGTTAAATTAGACATTGAACTTAAACCCTGTAAGAACCCTGGACCTAGTTGTCAGACAGCTTTTTGTATAGCGATCTCAGAAATCCAGTGTAACTACGTAACGCTTCGTGTCTCATGTTACGGGGTGAACATTTCTGAATGACAGTCAAGTGACGAACAGTTGTTGTGATAGCGCACGCAAAATGCAACAACACAGCCCAAGTGCTGGAAAAAAAGGTGTTCGCAAGGACTGTCAAGAATATTTGTCTAATTTGTTACGTCGGTGAAGACCGTGGCGCCTGGATACACGTTGGATCTAATATCTCTAGCAAATTGATGTTCATCTGTTGTAGTCTGCTTGATTTACAACCGGGTCTCGTTGTATTGAACAGAGAAAGTATGAAGGGAATAAGGTCATGTTTTCCCTTTTTGTTTTTGTGCCTCGGATTGGACACCCAAGTCTCCTGGGTGCAACTGTGTAGGATAGACTATTGCGCAACACCCAACGCTATTCCTATAAATTATTCAGGGTATAATGACAAATGACAGCCTAGTAGTGGCCTACTTCACAATATGATCTGGTAATTAAATAACACGACAAATAAATGTTGGATTCCATGTTACACCTGCAATTTTAAACAATACAAGTCGCTTGAAGTAGTCTACTTGAATTCAGAAATGCAAGTACTGGAATAGGCCTACCTTGAAAATCAGACATTTCCTCAATTTCGTGCTTGAAAAGTCATAAATTATAAATTCTCATGCTCCCTTATAATTATCTGTGATTTCATTTTTGATCCGTCTTTGTGGACGCTTTCATTTGTTTCCCGCCACTTTCCTTGAAAGGTTTCGCACT
Organism: Oncorhynchus masou masou; assembly: GCF_036934945.1. NCBI lineage: Eukaryota > Metazoa > Chordata > Actinopteri > Salmoniformes > Salmonidae > Oncorhynchus > Oncorhynchus masou. Next base: position 41,551,717 of record NC_088214.1, on the reverse strand, counting down.
ACTCCGTTGCGTTAAAAGCATGTAAGGTTATAATTAGGACGACAACATCTAATGCTGGCTTCAACTTCGCCTTCCATACAGATCCTTCTATTACAAAAGGTTGCTAGATTTTGGTCGCTTTCTCATTATAAAAACAGCGAAAGTGAGATTAATGCTGCCGCTATTCATGGTTTATTGTGTGTGCCTGCGTCGGCCACAGGAAGATCGCCACGCATGCATCCAATCTATTTAGTCAGGCAAGTCCATATTAGTCTCACATATTTTAGAACGTAATAATCATTTGAAAATCAATGCATTGGCAATGCCTAAAAAAAATCAGTTATTCTTAAAGTGGTAATGGCCTTTTTGAGGGGGGGGGGGTTCTCTATTAGGCCCTATATGTACAATTGTATAACATTGAGGTCCTTAAATTACCATTAAGTGATTGAAGTCCCTGAAAGTCCTTGAGTTTGACTTGCCAATGTCTGTATGAACCCTGCTTAAAGGATGTATAGTCCTAGGCCTATGTTGGAAAGGTGGAGTTATGGGCTAATTCGCATATTGTTCTCAACTTGCCTACCTGGTTAAATAAAATAAAATACATATATTGCTCTAAATTCATGTAGAACTGCGTACAAATATTTTTTCATTTTGTTTCAACCCGTTTTGAAATGGTGATCCTAATGTCACACATTGGCCCCATTATTTATAGAAAGACCCATATACTCTCTTCGTTATATGTTTAAAATACATCTCAAATCAGGGAAGTAAAAATCTATAATATATTGAATAACGTAACAAATTTGTTGACAAATCAAATATATTTAAAACATTCGGGAAAGCATTTGAAAAGTACTTAGTCTGGTGAAAATACTTACGTGACCCCAGGGTGAAGGTTGTATTTCCTTTTCCCCAGCCTGGTTTGCTGTGCAAAGAAATCATAACGCTCAGACTTCTTCCACATGTAATAAAAGGCCACACATTCTCCTACTGACCTAGTTCTCACCTGAAAAATGTAATATCAGCAGACAACGAGATAGCCATTATTACCATCGCCTTTCAGAGATGGACTCAATTCAATTTCAACTCCCCAGTCAAGTCTATGATGGATGAGTCGAAATGCAATTTGTGAATTGAAAAAAAAAAAAAAAACATGAAAAGGTAGGAGTAGCTTTTCAATTCATAAACTGATTTTCGATTCCTTTGAATGAGGTTCAAATGGAATTGACCCCAACCCTGATTGCTTTAAAAAAACACATATGCAACTCTCAAATCAACATGAAGATTAGTATTATTCTTAATGTCAATATACTTTTCAATCAAACACTGTAGCAAATATAACAGGATATCTCTAAGATAAACATAGTTTACCTTGTTGGCTTGTATGGAATTAAAGTCTTTCCCATAAGCTTTTAGTCCTTGCTCAAAATATCGACACTCTTCTTCTGTCCACACAGACAGCTCTTCTGTGACAGAGGGAAAGAGTTAACACCATGACAACTGCCGCGTTCAAATAAAATATCACAAAAACCATGAAAATGTTACAGGTCCCAGGCGTAGGATGCTATGAACAAGACACAAGTAACCCAAGGAAAGCCTTTATCATCAAAATACTTCAATAAGCCATACATGCCTGGTGAGATAATTACGAGAAAATATGACAGATATTTGACTGAAATCAAGAGAAAGTTCAAATAATTTCACTGCTGGTCTTACCTCTAGCTGCCTTCACATTAAACTTCAGTCTTCTTAAAGCTTCCTCTGTGTCAAATTCACACCTGACCAACTCATAAAGCGCCTGTGGAAAAACAACATTGTAAAGAAGACGGTTACAGACAATAGTGCATACTGAAGTCTTTATGGTAATGTTGCTTGTTGAGTACAGTTGAAGTCGGAAGTTTACATACACCTTAGCCAAATACATTTAAAAACTCAGTTTTTCACAAGTCCATACATTTAATCCTAGTAAAAATGCCCTGTTTTAGATCAGTTAGGATTACCACTTTATTTTAAGAATGTGAAATATCAGAATAATAGTAGAGAGAATGATTTCTTTCAGCTTTTATTTATTTCATCACATTCCCAGTGGGTCAGATTAGTATTTGGTAGCATTGCATTTAAATTGTTTAACTTGGGATAAACGTTTTGGCTAGCCTTCCACAAGCTTCCCACAATAATAATAATATAATAATATATCCCATTTAGCAGACGCTTTTGTCCAAAGCGACTTACAAGTCGGCTGGGGCCACTACTTTTACATATGGGTGGTCCCAGCGGGAATCGAACCCACGACGCTTGGCGTTGCAAGCGCCATGCTCTACCGACTGAGCCACACAGGACCCAATAAGTTGGGTGAATTTTGGCCCATTCCTCCTGACAGAGTTGGTGTAACTGAGTCAGATTTGTAGGCCTCCTTGCTCGCACAAGCTTTATCCATTATGCCAACACATTTTCTATAGCATTGAGGTCAGGGCTTTGTGATGGCCACTCCAATACCTTGACTTTGTTGTCCTTAAGTCATTTTGCCACAACTTTGGAAGTATGCTTGGGGTCATTGTCCATTTGGAAGACCTATTTGCGACCAAGCTTTAACTTTAACTGATGTCTTGAGATGTTGCTTCAATAAAGCCACATCATTTTCCTTCCTCATCATCATGCCATCTATTTTGTGAAGTGCACCAGTTCCTCCTGCAGCAAAGCACCCCCACAACATGATGCTGCCACGCCCATGCTTGATGGTTGGGATGGTGTTCTTCGGCTTGCAAGCCTCTCCCTTTTCCTCCAAACATAATGGTCATTATGGCCAAACAGTTCTATTTGTGTTTCATCAGACCAGAGGACATTTCTCCAAAAAGTACGAGCTTTGTCCCCATGTGCAGTTGCAAACCGCAATCTGTCTTTTTTATGGGGGTTTTGGAATAGTGGCTTCTTCCTTGCCGAGAGGCCTTTCAGGTTATGTCGATACAGAACTCGTTTTACTGTGGATATAGAAACTTTTGTACTTATTTCCTCCAGCATCTTTACAAGGTACTTTGTTGTTGTTCCGGGATTGATTTGCACTTTTCGCACCAAAGAACGTTCTTCTCTAGGACACAGAGCACGTCTCCTTCCTGAGCGGAATGACGGCTGTGTGGTCCCATGGTGTTTATACTTGTGTACTATTGTACAGATGAACGTGGTACCTTCAGGCGTTTGGAAATTGCTTCCAAGGATGAACCAGACTTGTTGAGGTCTACAAAAAAAATTTCTGAGGTCTTGGCTGATTTCTTTTGATCATGATGTCACGCAAAGAGGCACAGAGTTTGAAGTTAGGCCTTGAAATACATCCACAGGTACACCTCCAATTGACTCAAATTATGTCAATTAGCCTATCAGAAGCATCTAAAGCCATGGCATTGCTTTCTGGAATTTTCCAAGCTGTTTAAAAGGCACAGTCAACTTAGGTTATGTAAACTTCTGACCCACTGGAATTGTGATACAGTGAATTACAAGTTAAATAATCTGTATGTAAACAATTGTTGGAAAAATTACTTGTGTCATGCACAATAATTAGATGTCCTAAACGACTTGCCAAAACTATAGTTTGTTAACAAGAAATGTGTGGAGTGGTTGAAAAAATTGTTTTAATGACTCCAACTTAAGTATGTAAACTTCCGACTTCAACTGTAGGTGGCATAAGGTTTTGGAACAGTGAAATGTGAAGGCTTAAACTTTTCCAATAAACAAAGTTTTCCGTTGCGAATCGTTTTTCTTTGGTGTGCCAGTCGGCTCGACTGTGGTGGTCTTCATACCTGCTCATTGTCTTTGATATGGGATCCCTCAGGGATGGCATCCACTCCCTTCTCCTCTCCTGTTCGTTTTGACGCCTCCGTCAAAAACTCCAGAACCTTGCCCTCGGGAAGGAACTCAGGGTCCCATAAAAGCTGGTCATCATTTTCATATACTGGCACGAGTGAACAAAGAGAGAGGGGCAGAAAGAGAGAAGGAAAAAAATAATTTTGCTTCCCATTTACCTCTGTGATTGGAAGATATTTCACTTGAACTCAATTAGTGCATTGTAATTGCAAACATAACGCCTTACCTTTCTCATTGTCTTTATATTTACAAAGGCCAGAGGGCGTTTCAGCCTGATACATGGAACCAACCATGATTTCCTGTCCAGGTCAAACAAACATTGTTTAGTTTCACGAATCGAAAGTGTGCTTCAAATTAATAAAATTTCTTTAAGGTTAGAACTACCATATCTAACGAATGATTAAACAATAATAAAAATATATTTACCTTTTTCCAATCATCAGAAGGGACATAATCTTCATCTTCTGATTCTTCCTCTGCATCATTATCTGAAACAAGATTTGGCATTTTGACTCTTTTTTACTAGCTAGGTTTCCATCCGAATTGGCGACAGAATTTCACGCGAACATTCTAAAATCCGCATAAACATTATGCGCCTTTTCCCATCAAGGCCTGTTGCAGATAAAATGTTTATCCTACACGTACTTTACTCACATAAAAAGGTTGGACGGAAACCCGGTTACTGAGACATATTAGTTCTCATTTTGAACCACTGGGTTAAAACACATAGAACAAGATCTCACAAACTATCCAACACAAGAATAAAAAATAAAAAACGTTGCTCGTGATGGAAGTAAAGGTGCATACTTTCTAAGTACTTGAGCTTCTGTGATCCACGTATCAGCTCTGCCGTGCAGTGGGATTTGATGGAGCGCGTGTGACCCTCGTTGGACAACTGGTTCTCGTTCCCCAGTCCCGAAGAGATCTTCACCCTCTCGGTCTGAACACACACACATCACGGAGTTACACACAGATTAGTCACCAGTGGTGCATTGCAGTCAAAAATGCCCCTGTGAAATAACAAAATTGCCATTCATTCATAGAAACATTGGAATCAGCATCAAAGCTGCCTAGATGCATCTGTTATATAATAATATATGCCATTTAGCAGTCATGCGTGCATGTTTTAAGTATGATCAGCATTTTAAATACCATAAGCAGATTTGTAACTATACTGAACAGAAATATAAACGCATTTCAAAGATTTTACTGACTTACAGTTCATATAACAAAACCAGTAATTTGAAATAAATTCACATGGCCCCAAGATATGGATTTTATGACTGGGAATACAGATATTCATCTGTTGGTCACATATACCTTAAAAAAATAATAGAAGTGTGAATCAGAAAACCAGTCAGTATTTGGTGACCACCATTTGCCTCATGCAGCATGACACATGTCCTTCGCATAGAGTTGATCAGGCTGTTGATTGTGGCCTGTGGAGTGTTGTCTCACTCTTCAATGGCTGTACAAAGTTGCTGGCTATTGGTGGGAACTGGAACACGCTGTCGTACACATCAATCCAGAGCATCCCAAACATGCTTAACGGGTGACATGTCTGGTGAGTACACAGGCCATGGAAGAATTGGGACATTTTCAGCCACTTGGAATTGTGTACAGATTCTTACGACATGGGTCCATGCATTATCATGCTGAAACATGAGGTGGTGGCGACTGATGAATGGCACGACAATGGGCCTCAGAATCTCGTACCAGTAACTCTGCGCATTAAAATTTCCATCGATTAAATGCAATTGTGTTTGTTGTCCGTAGCTTATGTCTGCCCATACCATAACCCCACCACCACCACTTCACAACGTTGAGGCCGGTTGGACGTACTGCCAAATTCTCTAAAACGATGTTGCAGGTGGCCTATGGTTGTGAAATTAACAGTCAATGCTCTGGCAACAGGTCTGGTGGACATTCCTGCAGTCAGCATGCCAATTACACACTCCCTCAAAACATGAGACATCTGTGGCATTGTATTGTGACAAAACTGCATATTTTAACGTCGCCTTTTATTGTCCTGAGCACAAGGTGAACCTGTGTAATGATCATGCTGTTTAATCAGCTTCTTGATGTGCCCCCCCGTCAGGTCGATGGATTATCTTGGCAAAAGAAAAATGCTCACTAACAAAGTAGTAAACAAATTGTGCACAACATTTTTTGTGCATATGGAAAATGTCCGGGATCTTTTATTTCAGCCAATGAAACATGGGACTAACACTTTACATGATGCGTTTATATTTTTTTTCAGTGTCGTATACATTTCTGACTAAGTATGTACACTTCGTTGGCTACAGAATATGTAGTATTGATTTATAACATTCAAATTAGTGCAATAAGGTGCAAACAAGCATTCCTTCTTTATGAGTATGTTGATTGCTTTCCCTGTTATTTCAGGAGATTTATGGCACCCACCTTACTCCTCTTCAGCTCACCAGTACTTCTACTGCTTTCATCATTGTCCAGCTCCTCTTCCTCCTCCTCTTCTTCATCATCCTCTAACTCGTCATCCTCTAGGTCTTCCTCATCTTCTTCCTCTCCATCTGCAGGGGAACCACCGCCGTATCCGTACATACTCAACAACTCATGGATGGGCATCTCTCCCTCCTATGGCACAAATGGAACAACAAAAACAACTTTTGTTGCACATACAGACTAGCTAGCTTCACATTATCAATATGTGAGTGTTGCCTTCTGACATAAATCACTGGTATAACGTTACAATAATAGGGGTCAAATAGTCTATATCTATAACTAAAAGGTTACTGTTCCCAGGGTTGTATTCATTAGAGCATTCACTGTAGCAAAACGTTCTGCAACGTAAAAAACAAGTGTTTCTTATTGGACAAGTTTGGGTAGTCCCTCCCTGTTTCAGTCCATCTTCTTCCGATCAGTGCCTAATGAATAGGACCCTGGATAACTTTCAAACCACAAGAAGAAATTACGTTGAGACGCACCCGTGCAAGGTCATCAATCTCATTGCTGAAGTTGGTCTCTCCCTCGAGCATCTCCTCCTCTTCCAGTGTGCGTTCGTCATCAAAGTCGTGAACGAGCATATCTGCTGAAGGATCAAACTCATAGTCGTCTGCTGAACCTCCTAAGAAAAAACACACCGGGAAACTGAGGAGATACTTGATAAAGTGCTACATGATTTATAACAAACAATATTATGACATAAGCTAGGTTTCCAATTGGTGACAGATTTTCAGGCAAATATTTTAAAAGTCGCATAAAGAAAATATGCACGCACATTTTCCCACCATTGGTGCGTTTCCACCAAATGGACATTCTGCAGATAAAAATCTGCTAAATGTATATTTTCATATACTGATTAAAAAGCTAAAGTTCAATGCGTTTCCATCGCATTTTCAACTCCACCGATAGTTTAGCCACAAACTGTTGCGGTAAATAGCAAATGTGCTTACTCTGGTCTTGGCATGTGCACTCTAGGCAACAGCTCGCCGATACAGTGCAGGTAGGCTAGTCTACATGAGATTGTTATGGCTAAGAGCGAGAATATTTTTCATTATCAAATGGCAGTCAAGCATCGATCATGTCAACAGAATAAGAACCTCAATATTTATTGGAAAGGAGCATCAAGCTCATCACCTTGCACTTTCACCAGCCTGAGAAGTTCATAACTTGTTTCATCTGTAGCCTAATAAACTGTATGGTTTCTTTCCCGATTCGTAGTGGGAGGACCACACACCATATCATTGTTTGACTCCAAGGTTCCAACGCCTATTCTCGCAAAATACATTTTACTGACACAAAAAGATCCCACCACGTCGAATGGACAAATTATCTGTCAGTATTTATTAAAATTGTACAGAAACTTCCTGCTTCTATCAGGGGTTCCTAAACTGCATCAATCAGGCCCCTCTTCCAGCATTGGGGAACATCTCTCACCACCTCCGTACGCCACATCTATTTCTATGGGCACAAGCACTGTTCATGACACAAACCGGAGGACCTTCCAGAGGGTGGTGTGGTCTGCCCAACACATTACCGGGGGCACACTGCCTGCCCTCCAGGACGCCTACAGCACCGGACATCACAGCAAGGCCAAAACGATTATCAAGAACATCAACCACCTGAGCCACAGCCTGTTCACCCCACTCTCATCCAGAAGGCCATGACAGGTGCATCAAAGCTGGGACTGAGAAACTGAAAAACAGCTTCTATCGCAAGGCCATCAGATTGTTAAATAGCAGTCTGATGGCCTTCCACCTTAAAGGCTGCTGCCCTATGTACATAGACATGGAATCACTGGCCACTTTAAAAACGGAACACTAGTTACTTTAATAATGTTTACATACTGCTTTACTCATTTCATATGTATATACTGTATTCTAGTCAATGACACACCGACATTGCTCACCCAAATATTTCTTAATTTCATTTTTTTTGCTTTTAGATGTGTGTATTGTTGTGAATTGTTAGATACTACTGCACTGTTGGGAGCTAGGAACACAAGCATTTCGCTACACCCACGATAACATCTGCTAAATATATGTTTGTGACCAATAAAAAAAATGGAAGCTGTTCACACCCCTATTGTTGGCAGCCCCTCGTGCGCCCCACAGTTTGGGACCCACTGATTCATCACTGCTGTCATGATTATTATTTATATGGTATGACTTTACTTGCATAAAAACAGTGGATCGAAATGTGGTTAGCGTGGTGTGTTCAGCACAATTTTACTTCAAATCAAATGTATTTATAAAGCCCTTCTTACATCAGCTGATATCTCAAAGTGCTGTACAGAAACCCAGCCTAAAACCCCAAACAGCAAGCAATGCAGGTGTAGAAGCACGCATGTTAATGATTTAATGAGGGATTAAAATGAACAATTCAATGAGCATACACCTTTCTCTCAGTTGTAAATACAACAATATTTACCTGGGCTCGTACTCCCAACGGAGGGCTAAAACACAAAACAAAATTAATCACAACCAGATACACATTACGGTTGATGCCAAAACATGTAGCTGTAACTTTGCTATACGGTTCAGAGATACTGTCAGTTAATTATGCTGTTTTCTGGATGAGGTCAAGATCGTCTCCAGGCAACCTAGGCCTGAACAAAAACATGAATATGAACTACCTACAATACAGCAAACTGATCATCAGTCTGGGTAGTGGATGGAAGTGGAAGTCAAACTAAAAGCGCGCCTGAAACTTATGCCTGGCTCCTTGTTGGCCAACGCCAAGGTAGAATAGACATTACTGTAGCTAACGTTAGCTGGTACTAGCACGGAGAGAACTCTGATCAGGCCATAATTGAAACAAGTCATATCATCAATTTCAGGAGATGGCTAAAGTCGTTTTTGATAAACAAGTGGGTTGTTCTCACAATATAGACACATAGGTATGAATGATTAGCTAGCTAACGTTAGCTATTTGCTAGCCTCTGCCTCAGCTAACTTTAGCTAGCTAAGTTAGTTATTCAAATAGTTAGCCACATAGCTTCGTTTTCGATATGCAGAATACCACCAGGTCAAAAAAATACAATAGCACTCTAAATATTAAATTCTATATTTTCGAGTGGGTAACGTTAACGCTAGCAGTCTGCCAACTTTAGCTAGATAGCTTAGCATAGCTACGAAGCTAGCCAGCATCGCTAAACTGAAGTTTGAAAAATACAACTTATGGAAACGCGATAAGTTTAACATTTAAAAATGTATATCTCTTCTCCGTATTTTTAGGACATATTTTTTGCTTCTCATTTGGGAAGTGCACCCGCCAGAATCAACTCTATAAATAAAAATAAATTAAAACATTTTTATTATCCCGGATATTTATTAGAGTTTCCTTCCTACCTCCGCCATGTTTGAAATCCTTTAGGGTTACATTGGGGGTCAGCAACTTCCCGGATTGACTTGCCCCGCCCATACACATATTTCCCTACAACTCGGTCAGGGCTCGAAAGGGTACAGCGTTTGTCAAATTGTTGTCCAAAGTTATTTTGGGGGGCATTTTAGCTCAGTCTAATCCTCTTCCTATCCTAACCTAATGATTATAACCTGCTTCGTTAATTATAATAACCTGCTACGAAAATCTGACGAAAAGTGTAACCCATCTAATCAAAACCCTACAACTCAGAGGGCTATATATCAGACGAAGAGGACAGGAGTAGCCCAATTTGACGGAAAATCTGTCTCCCTCCAGCAGGTGCCGTTTTTTCGCCCACCAAGCAAGGAGTTTCTGTATGGAGGTCAATGAGTTTCGAATTTGGCCAGCATGAATGTCTTATTTGCTCTGTGACGTTTATTTTATCCATAGAAGTTCCATAATGCTTAAGTTTTTATGAGTGTACTGATATAAGTAGAACACGTGACATCCCGGCAACTTTGAGAAAAAACACTATATCAGAGTTGTCTCAAGATGGCTATGCATATTCATGAAATTTGGCTGATAGCGTAGCATCTCTTTCAAATATTCCAAAAAAGATTACAATAAGGGATCATCAATGAGGGGTTATGTATTATATGGGCTGCAGGTAGCCTAGTGGCTACCGTACCTTGTCAGCATATCCATTATCTTTGGCTATATTTAACCATTATTGTCTGGTTTCCCCTAGATAACACAGCCACAAAGTCAAAATGGCAAAATTATAGAAAAGAAAAATGTGCTTTTTGTGTTAATTTAAGGTTAGGGTTAGGCATAAGGTTTTGCCTGACGACTCAAATGGAATTCTTCCACTGCTCTATCGTTCGCTACATACTTCAGTCTGACTGACATCATTGAAGTCATTTGAGGGGTGCTGTACAAAACAGTCATCAGCGATTGTGTCAGCTCTATCCATCAGAGTATCAAAAAGTCAATGATCAAAACGCTTCTTTACCCACGTGTGTTCTGGCTCTGGCCCAACCCATCAGTTTCTGGGCTCAATCAGAGAGTCTAGGATGTATTTCCATTTTTAAAATCATTGGAAGGTATTCAGGTCCAGACTCATTGAGGAGAAGAAACTGACGTCCATGGCTGTGGCATAGCCTTTGGCCAGAGCAAGGAGTTTGGGTAGCCAGGCAACATAAGGTTTGCAGTTTGGTTAAAGTGGCACTACAGTCTTCTTTTGACATCATTTAATGCCCCCCCCCCACACACACACACACATTCTAAAATTGCATTTTTGTCCCCCCCCCCCAGTTTTATTATTGCACTGTGATATGAAACACGGCACCGATGTGCTTTAGGACCATGCAGACGGCTCAGAGCGGTTTGGTAGGCTGTTATCAGGATTTAGACGGCTGGATTTAGGACTGCATGGATACCACAGAGCGTGCGGACAGGCTGGCTGTGTGAAGGAAAGCTTCTGAAAGGCAAGGGTATAGGACCAGTACAGGCGAGATTAACAGAGGCAGCTGCTGTCTGTGTCTGTTGTGCTTTTTCTCCAAGTTGTAAAAGCAAGCAAAGCAGAAACGGTCTATTCTTCAGTTGACTGATCTAACTGGCAAGGTACAGTGGCTTGCAAAAGTATTCACCCACGTTGGCATTTTTCCTATTTTGTTACCTTACAACCTATAATTAAATTCGATTTTTTTGGGGGGGGGGCGGGGTTGTATCATTTGATTTACACAACATGCCTACCACTTTGAAGATGCAAAATATTTTTTATTGTGAAACAAGCAAGAAATAAGACAAAAAAAACAGAAAACTTGAGCGTGCATAACTATTCACCTTCCCAAAGTAAATACTTTGTAGAGCCACCTTTTGCAGCAATTACAACTGCAAGTCTCTTGGGGTATGTCTCTATTAGCTTGGCACATCTAGCCACTAGGATTTTTGCCCATTCTTCAAGGCAAAACTGCTCCAGCACCTTCAAGTTGGATGGGTTCCACTGGTGTAGAGCAATCTTGTAATGGGTGCGTGTTGGTGGCAGGGAAGTCAGGCGCAGGAGAACGAACTTGGTATAAACGGAGTCGTTTAATGAGTGCTCATAAAACTCCAAAAACCAAAATATACAAAAAATAATAAAAGTGGGTACAAAACCCGTCGCACACCGACACGACTTGCACAAAACATACAATCAAACAATCTCTGACAAGGACATGAGGGGAAACAGAGGGTTGTTAAATACACAACATTGTAATTGATGGGATTGGAACCAAGTGTGAAGGAAGACAAGACAAAACCAATGGAAAATGAAAAATGGATCAGTGATGGCTAGAAGGTCGGTGACATCGACCGCCGAACACCGCCCGAACAAGGAGAGGGACCGACTTCGGTGGAAGTCATGACAAATCTTTAAGTCATACCACAGATTCTCAATTGGTTTGAGGTCTGGGCTTTGACTCGACCATTCCAAGACATTTAAATGTTTCCCCTTAAACCATTTGAGTGTTGCTTTAGCAGTATACCTAGTGTCATTGTCCTGCTGGAAGGTAAATGTCCGTCCCAGTCTCAAATCTCTGGAAGACTGAAACAGGTTTCCCTAAAGAATTTCCCTGTATTTAGCGCCATCCATCAATCCTTTAATTCTGACCAGTTTCCCAGTCCCTGCCAATGAAAAACATGCCCAAAGCATGATGCTACCACCACCATGCTTCACTGTGGGGGTGGTGTTCTCGGGGTGATGAGAGGTGTTGCGCCAGACATAGCATTTTCCTTGATGGCCAAAAAGCTCAATTTTAGTCTCATCTAACCAGAGTACCTTCTTCCATTTGTTTGGATGTCTCCCACATGCCTTTTGGCGAACACCAAACTCTTTAAACAATGGCTTTTTTTCTGGACACTCTTCTGTAAAGCCCGGCACTGCAGAGTGTACGACCTAAAGTGGTCCTGTGAACAGATACTCCAATCTCCGCTGTGGAGCTTTGCAGATCCTTCAGGGTTATCTTTGGTCTCTCTGTTGCCTCTCTGATTAATGCCATCCTTGCCTGGTCCGTGAGTTTCGGTGGGCAGCCCTCTCTTGGCAGGTTTGTTGTGGTGCCATATTCTTTCCATTACATTTACATTTACATTTAAGTCATTTGGCAGACGCTCTTATCCAGAGCGACTTACAAATTGGTGAATTCACCTTCTGACATCCAGTGGAACAGCCACTTTACAATAGTGCATCTAAATCATTTAAGGGGGGTGAGAAGGATTACTTTATCCTATCCTAGGTATTCCTTGAAGAGGTGGGGTTTCAGGTGTCTCCGGAAGGTGGTGATTGACTCCGCTGTCCTGGCGTCGTGAGGGAGTTTGTTCCACCATTGGGGGGCCAGAGCAGCGAACAGTTTTGACTGGGCTGAGTGGGAACTGTACTTCCTCAGTGGTAGGGAGGCGAGCAGGCCAGAGGTGGATGAACGCAGTGCCCTTGTTTGGGTGTAGGGCCTGATCAGAGCCTGGAGGTACTGCGGTGCCGTTCCCCTCACAGCTCCGTAGGCAAGCACCATGGTCTTGTAGCGGATGCGAGCTTCAACTGGAAGCCAGTGGAGAGAGCGGAGGAGCGAGGTGACGTGAGAGAACTTGGGAAGGTTGAACACCAGACGGGCTGCGGCGTTCTGGATGAGTTGTAGGGGTTTAATGGCACAGGCAGGGAGCCCAGCCAACAGCGAGTTGCAGTAATCCAGACGGGAGATGACAAGTGCCTGGATTAGGACCTGCGCCGCTTCCTGTGTGAGGCAGGGTCGTACTCTGCGGATGTTGTAGAGCATGAACCTACAGGAACGGGCCACCGCCTTGATGTTAGTTGAGAACGACAGGGTGTTGTCCAGGATCACGCCAAGGTTCTTAGCGCTCTGGGAGGAGGACACAATGGAGTTGTCAACCGTGATGGCGAGATCATGGAATGGGCAGTCCTTCCCCAGGAGGAAGAGCAGCTCCGTCTTGCCAAGGTTCAGCTTGAGGTGGTGATCCGTCTTCCACACTGATATGTCTGCCAGACATGCAGAGATGCGATTCGCCACCTGGTCATCAGAAGGGGGAAAGGAGAAGATTAATTGTGTGTCGTCTGCATAGCAATGATAGGAGAGACCATGTGAGGTTATGACAGAGCCAAGTGACTTGGTGTATAGCGAGAATAGGAGAGGGCCTAGAACAGAGCCCTGGGGGACACCAGTGGTGAGAGCGCGTGGTGAGGAGACAGATTCTCGCCACGCCACCTGGTAGGAGCGACCTGTCAGGTAGGACGCAATCCAAGCGTGGGCCGCGCCGGAGATGCCCAACTCGGAGAGGGTGGAGAGGAGGATCTGATGGTTCACAGTATCGAAGGCAGCCGATAGGTCTAGAAGGATGAGAGCAGAGGAGAGAGAGTTAGCTTTAGCAGTGCGGAGCGCCTCCGTGATACAGAGAAGAGCAGTCTCAGTTGAATGACTAGTCTTGAAACTGATTTGGATCAAGAAGGTCATTCTGAGAGAGATAGCAGGAGAGCTGGCCAAGGACGGCACGTTCAAGAGTTTTGGAGAGAAAAGAAAGAAGGGATACTGGTCTGTAGTTGTTGACATCGGAGGGATCGAGTGTAGGTTTTTTCAGAAGGGGTGCAACTCTCGCTCTCTTGAAGACGGAAGGGACGTAGCCAGCAGTCAGGGATGAGTTGATGAGCGAGGTGAGGTAAGGGAGAAGGTCTCCGGAAATGGTCTGGAGAAGAGAGGAGGGGATAGGGTCAAGCGGGCAGGTTGTTGGGCGGCCGGCCGTCACAAGAAGCGAGATTTCATCTGGAGAGAGAGGGGAGAAAGAGGTCAGAGCACAGGGTAGGGCAGTGTGAGCAGAACCAGCGGTGTCGTTTGACTTAGCAAACGAGGATCGGATGTCGTCGACCTTCTTTTCAAAATGGTTGACGAAGTCATCTGCAGAGAGGGAGGAGGGGGGGAGGGGGAGGAGGATTCAGGAGGGAGGAGAAGGTGGCAAAGAGCTTCCTAGGGTTAGAGGCAGATGCTTGGAATTTAGAGTGGTAGAAAGTGGCTTTAGCAGCAGAGACAGAGGAGGAAAATGTAGAGAGGAGGGAGTGAAAGGATGCCAGGTCCGCAGGGAGGCGAGTTTTCCTCCATTTCCGCTCGGCTGCCCGGAGCCCTGTTCTGTTCTTATTTATAATGGATTTAATGGTGCTCCACGGGATGTTCAAAGTTTCATATATTTTTTTTTATAACCCAACCCTGATCTGTACTTCTTCACAACTTTGTCCATGACCTGTTTGGAGAGCTCCTTGGTCTTCATGGTGCCGCTTGTTGGTAGTGCCCCTTGCTTAGTGGTGTTGCAGACTCTGGGGTCTTTCAGAACAGTTGTATATATGTGACACTTAGTTAAATAGTGTCATGTGACACTTAGTTAAATAAAGTCCACCTGTGTGCAATCTAATTATGTGACTTCTGAAGGTAATTGGTTGCACCAGATCTTATTTAGGGGACTCATAGCAAAGGGGGTGAAACAAGTTTTTTTTTTTCACTTCACCAATTTGGACTATGTCGTGTATGTCCATTACATGAAATCCAAATAAAAATCTATTTAAATTATAGGTTCTAATGCAACAAAATAGGAAAAACGCCAAAGGGGATGAATACATTTGCAAGGCACTGTAGGTCTCCATAGCCTTGGTCTCCGGACCCGACAGTGAGTACAGTCGTCCCCGGGGCGGAGTGATGCCTGGGAGAAGGTCAATCCTGCAGTCATATGGTCGGTGCGGCGGATGCGAAGTGGCCCGGGCCTTACTAAACACTTCCCGGAGGTCCTGGTACTTCCTCGGGAATGGCGGAGAGGTCTGGGGCAACTTCCGAGCCCCCAGGAAGACGTCTCGGGACAGGCTGCGCTGACTTCAGGCAATGGGTGTGGCAGAATGGGCTCCAGCCCATGATGTCAGCAACAGACCAGTCCACAAGGGGATTGTGTTGCTAAAGCCAGGAGAATCCCAATACCACGGGGACCTGAGTCTTAAATGAGCAGGAATTGAATTGTCACGCTGTGGTTCCCTGAAACATGTAGGTTGATGGGGATGGTATTGTGGGTGACCCAGACCTATACAGCACACGTCCAGTGCTCTAACGTCCATGGGAATGGAGAGGGGCTGAGTGGGGATGTCGAACTCGGAAGCCAGGGTAGCGTCCATAAAGCTCTCATCGACGCCAAAGTCGATGAGTACCCAGAAAGATTTCAACTGGTTCCCCCACAGCAAAATGGCATGAAATGGGGTGTGAGTAAGGGGAGAGGAAAAGTGATCCATATGGCCCACCAGAGTACTCGCTCATACCGGTGAGTCTGGTCTTTTAGTGGACAGGCGGAGACAAAATGACCAATAGTCCCGCAATACAGGCAACTCTTAGTGTGAAGCCTGTGTAGCCGTTTAGCTGGAGACAGCCTAGCTTTGCCTTGTTGCATCGGCTCGGGAAGAGGAGAATCGGCTGTCTTCGGAGACTCTCGGGGAAACTCGGGTAGCCTCGGGGTCTCTCGGCAACAGAACCGTCTGGGACTTCCGGGATGCCTCGGAGGCAAGGTGGAATTCTTGTAAGGGTGAGTGAAACTAATCTCCCCTCCTTCCTACGTTCCCGTAGTCGCTCATTGATCCGAATGGTCAAGGCGATGAGCGAGTCAAGATCCGTTGGTAGTTCCCGGGCTGCAAGCTCGTCCTTTACTTCCTACGATACTCTGTGCAGGAACATGTTGAACAGCGCTTCTGGGTTCCAGACACTCTGAGCTGCCAACGTGCGGAGATACCCCGCATAGTTTGCCACACTGCGGTAGTCTTGCCGAAGCTGGAGTAACTTCCAGGCAGCCTCTCTCCTGGACAACAGAGCATAGAAAACTTTCTTTACCTCCGCCACGAACTCCTCCAAACTGAAGCATACTGCCTGAGCTCAAGCTGCAGCCGTCCCGGACATCAGCGGGATGAGGTACGCCATCTGAGAGAGGTCAGAGGGAAAGGAGGAGGGCTGCAGCTTGATGATGAGAGAGCACTGAGCGAGAAAAGGCCCGACAGGTGCCCAACACTCCATCAGAGCTTTCCGGGGGAGGTAAGCGGGGTTCCCGGGAAACCAGGGTGACCCGGGGAGTTGGCGCTTCTAACAGCCGGGTTACTGAGGGGCTGGGAGGTTACCATCGTGTTAGGCTGCCTAACAGACAACCCGCGGAATTGCTCCAGCAATGTGTTCAGCCCTTGGTTATGGTGTTCGGCCAAGGTCTCTAACCCCTTCCATTAGACCACGAAGCAACTCCCTGTGCCTTCCTATGGTGGCTCCTTGAGAGAAGATGGCATTGCAGAGCTGGTCCAAGTCTGCTGAGTCAGTCATGGCCAGTTCGTACTATCACATTTCAGGTAAGACCCAGGATGCAGACAGTGTCGAAGTAACAAAAGTGTACTAGTACAGGGGCAGGCAAAACGACAGGTCAAGGGCAGGCAGAGGTCAGTAATCCAGATAGGGTGCAAAAGGTTCCCAGAACAGCAGGCAGTATCAGGGTCAGAGCAGGCAGGGGTCAATAATCCAGTGTGGTGTGGCAAGGTACAGAACGGCAGGCAGGGTCGGGGTAGGCAGAATGGTCAAAAGCAGGAAAAACTAGAAAACAGAAACTAATACAGCCAGGAGCAAAGGGAAAACCGCTGGTAGGTTTCATAAAACAAAACAAACTGGCAACAGACAAACAGAACACAGCTATAAATACACTGGGGATAATGGGGAAGATTGGAGACACCTGGAGGGGTTGGAGGCAAGCACAGACAGGTGAAACAGATCAGGGTCTGACAGGAAATTGACACATACAATGATGCAATGCCTAGGTCTATGGTTGCAACTTGTCAATTCCAAAGACCAACACATAGTGTAGAGCCCGCGACAGACATGTCCCCAAAGTTGCAAATACATTGCAAATTGTACCATTTTTGTTCAGCTCAACACTAAATCCAAATTTCACGAGTCAAAGAGGAAATATTGTAGCCATCCAGAGCATTCCGTTTTCCTGTCAACTGTCAGTTTTGGGGGAAGGGTTTTATATCCTGCACCAACTGTATGCATAGGTTTTTAAAGGGACCGTGTACAGTTTGGTGTGTGGGGAAAACTTCTTTCACTCCAATGCATCTGCCAACAACAACAACATTGCAACAGCAATGCACATTCAATAACCTATCCAAAAGTGTAGTGTATATTCATCTTCACCTGTAATATTGGTAAATATTAAAAAAATAAAGACAATTTTAATTTCCAATATTCTCCCATTCTTTATTACCGAGTAAACCATTATATTCATTTTTTTAATATTTTCACTCTTAAAATCTTTGGATGGGAAATTTACATGAAATGTTTACATGAAATGTGTCCTATGCAGTGAATAAAATACAGACAGAAAAAAATATATTTCATAGAACAAAAACATACAGAAAGTCTCTTACTGGCTGGAAATATGCTAATCCAAAATAAGGCAAATAATAAAACATGTCAGCATTATTGAAACCTTTATAAATTGCTACTGCTACATATCTGGAGAGAAGTTTGATATTTGTGCGTTCTTTTTTAAGGACCAGTAAGGCTCAAACAAAGAAATAAAAGTTTGCAACCAGGACAAAAAAGTCATATTACCATAGTTAGTGATAATATCAAGGACAAAAAGCGATGTTTGTCATTGTTTGTGACTTCTTTTGAATATATTGATTTGGAAATGAGTAGCAACATCTGAGGTAATGTAAGGCTATTAATATTATAATGATGTCAAAATGCATAAAATAATACACTAAACATTTTCTCCTCGAGATGGGCAGGAGCATAACAATTATAGTTATGCAAAATCATTTGTTGTTGGTGTGATAAAGTTAATATTCAGTTAAGAGTAATTAACACAATTCTTAACATATTTATATGTTGCCTTTTTATGTAATACACATGATTTCAAGTATTCTATTTGTGACACTTTGTATCACAGGTTGATGGTCACTAGACTGGATGCTGTATGTTATGTATGAAAGTCATATTGTTGATAATGATTGACGTCAGACTGGAGGTACACGGAGCCGAGGAGACACAGATATTATATTGATGAAATGATGAACATTGTGTGATTTTGTAGCAGCTGGCAAAAGTCACTGTCCTTTGTCGTGACTTTGTAGAAGCCTCTGGCTGTTGTTTAGAGAACATCGGTGCTACCAGATTCAAATTTAAGGGTCTGCTTGGAGAAGGGGAATTAGAAATGTCTCTTGGCTTCTGCTCGGGAGATGTTCTCCCTGAATTCTTGTAATAAACCAAAATGATTTAGATCGATCATATCAATGACTGTTCCCCCTGTTGTTCACCTTTAAAATCCCATGTACTGTAATCAGGAGAAAACACAAGAGGACATTAACTGCAATATATCATGGAAGTGTGACAATGTTGTTGGAATTCATGCCAAAGGTCAAAGCTTTAGGTGAACGGTCAAACACGATGAAGTGACTAAAAGTTACAGTAAAGGCAATCACATAGTACACTTACTATATAAAAGGCGTAGGTCTGAATTAGCCTGGTTAAACGAGACTGAATGCTACGTTTAACCAGGCTAGGTTGGAATAGCATCGGATAAGGAGGCAACTCTTTCTTCAACTCCATATTGTGTGCTGCTGTGCGTCCTTAATGTCTTGAAATAAAATGGAACCAAAAACAACTGTTTGAGTAACGCAGATTTCATGCTGTACCTTTGGAGGTTTTTTTGTTCGTTTTCTTTTTAAACCATGGACAGTCACAGTATATTACAAGAAATCCATGTTCGAAATGAAACTTGAAATTATGCATTTTTTAAATGGTTATGTATTCTGAAGGCTAACACCACCGTATAGCATAACTCTTATTTGACAATACACAGAAACATCCATATGTCCAAAGGGAAACATCTTTCATATTTACACTTTTTTACAAATTGATTTTCAATATATTGCTATTGGAAAATGATAAAACACCTATTTACTCCACACGGTGGAAAATAACAACAAAAGAAACATGACATTAGGGGCTTCCATTACATATACGTTCATTAGTATTCTATTTTGGATAAATAATTATTGTAGCACTTTTTCCATCTTCGTTGATGTTCTTCGGTTATACTTCCCAGTGAGGCCAAACTGGTTCAAACTGGTTGAATTGACGCCATAAAGAACGAATTTCAACCAGTTTCGGCGTAATTTCAAACAGTTTCTCATTGTAATGATGTCATTTCAACCAGTTTTGCTTGGTTAGGCCTCCTGGAGATGGACACAACTCTTAAGGGACAAACAGATCAGTCATTTCTCTGGTCCAAGGCAACTCTACTATCCAGCCTGTAAGGCAGCCTGCTTTGTTTTTGTCATCCACAAATCAGGTAAACAATGTGTACCATTACATTAACCACTTGACCTCCCAGCAAACACACAACCACCACATACATAATGTTGTTTCCACATTGACTCCAAGTTGTGGGCCTCAACCTGCTGGTACAGTACCAGCTGGTACAATATTAGTTTTACAAACCCGAGAAATGAAAAAAGAAAAAGCATAAAATAATACAATTCTAAATGTCATCATAGCGAATGGAGTTATTTTCATAATCTATTGAATTATCAATGAATGTTAACAGTATCTATCTTTTCACATAAATCTGTCCAGTGAATCTTCCACCATCACCCATTCACACGTTTCTTCTCACAAATGAAACTGGATTACTGTATGCGGTGCCAATGATAAATTACT
The DNA here is from genome assembly GCF_036934945.1 of Oncorhynchus masou masou. Lineage (NCBI taxonomy): Eukaryota > Metazoa > Chordata > Actinopteri > Salmoniformes > Salmonidae > Oncorhynchus > Oncorhynchus masou. The sequence goes on along the minus strand of NC_088214.1, from coordinate 41,531,279 downwards.
TTGATAAAAGTAAGTGTTGAATTCATTATCTTTGCCTCGACAACCCTCAAGGTGCACAGAACGGAAAAGGGCTGTACTACTTGCATAAACCCCAACAGTGAGACTACTGTATTGAGCGTGTTAAAACAAAGTGATACTCCAGTCAGCTTTGTGAATTAGATCACATCCTGTTGTTACTTCTATCCCATCGTCCACCCTTCCCTGCTCAAGTGTAAGGTTTCAGTTGTTTTTTCAGTTGGTAGCTTGAATGAGGAATCCGTAGTAGACTCTCATCATCCTCACAATCAAAAGCCATTGTATGAGTGAAAGGGTGTCATTTTACAACAGTGGTGACTAGTTGTCCGCCAGATATTTCCCTGTAAAGAAACACAGAGTATTCAATCAAGGGAATTTCAACTATTGCCAAAGTGTTGTCTTGCCTGGTTTGCATGGTCAGGCAACAACATTCAGGATTAGGAACGGTATCATTTCAATTCAGTTCTAATAAGGGCCCAAGATTGGCATCCCAAAATGTGTGACAATGACCATGGGAGATGACAAGACAGCACAAACAGATCTGGGATCAGGCCAGTATTTTCATGCTTCCCTCACACACAGACACTGACCTGCAGCAAATCTCTTTTTGACCAGCGAGAGCCTGTAGCCAGTCCCCACCAGCTGGATGTCACAGCCTGACAGAGTGCTGCCCTCGCTGGTGAAATGCACCGCCAACTGGGACGGCTTACTGGGACCCTCTGTCAACTGGAACCTACCCAGTAGAGCCCCCACTCCTATAGGAAAGAGGATTATGATGTTGGTGACGACGAAGAGTATAATTCAGATTATGAAGATAAAGTTGGAGGCAGATGAAAACAAAGACGATAAGGAAGAGGAGGAAGACAGGAAAAGTGAAAGAGGAGGAAGAGGATAAGGAAGAGAGAAAGGAAGATCACCTACCTCCATTTTCAGACCTCTGGGAAAGGCTTGGTATCTTCCATAGAATTTTCTGCTGCTCTGGTTTCCTTAGAGAGAAAACAAAATAGTTATAGTTGCCTACTTGCCATTATTATTTCAAGTACATTAACCTGAATAAAATAAAATCAAAATGTAAAGAACAATTCTAAGATGAAATACATTTTAAAAGAATTTCAGGTCAGCAGTTCAGCATCCTTACCAGGTAGCAGTGGGGATCATGGCTTGAAGCTTGTGCACGCCCCCGTCCACAGGGACCAGGAAGTGGATGTTGTGGAGGGGTGAGGGGGCGGCCATGGCCTCCATGTTGTATTTGTAGTCTATCCTGAGATCCGTGCTGGTGGCGTCGCCACGCCAACTCACTGCCAGGTTCAGGGGAGTCGACTGGATCCCATCGGCTGCCACCTGAGACAGAAACTCACACACACAGTATTTTGCATTTGTTTAACAATTATATGTAATTGTAACTATATACAGTATATGTAATAATATGTCATGATATGTACTATGCAGATGGTCTCACCTGATATTTGATCATGTCCACATTGTAGTAGGTTGCTTGAGGCTTCTGGTCAGCCACTCTCCTCAGGTGGCTCATCAGGTTTGGCATATTTACCCAGAATTCCTTGGTGTCCACATTGGACATGGTGGTGTCACTGGAAAGAAATACATGACGTGGGCATTTTTATTTGGCCACAATCCATGCTACATTTTCTTTTTGCATTTTTAATAATCTTTGCCCCAAAACAAATGAGTGAGTCAGTGTACGGTATAGTAAGCCTTACCAGCACAGTAGCTGTGGATTGGGGAGGACCTGCTCAAGCCGGCTGTAGTTGCTGATGCTGAAGGTGAGCACAGGGGCAGACGGGTGGCTAGCAAAGTGCCTGGTGATGCCCGCAGGGAAAGACAGCACCATCTCCCCAGTGATCTTTACCACACACCTGAAAAGACGGAGAATAGAGCCACCTCAGTGCTCAGAAATGGGTCAAGACAAAAAAGAAAAAAGACAAAAATTGCAGTACCCAGAATCCTTAGGGATGCCACAAACAAGCAAACTACATTTCACTACAAAATAGCCACATTCTCAGAACAATCTAGGCAAAAAAATGAATTTCCCTGTGGGCACAGCAAAAGGGGACAATAAATAGTCAAAGCTGCAATGTGATAATATATATCAACAACAATATCATAGCCATCTTACTTGTTGCATTTATTCTGATGAGGGTCGCTTTGCCGGCTGAAACATCATGTTGTCATGAATTTGCATTCACATCAGTATTGACTTTGATTCACATCAATGTTATCGATAATAGTATCAATGTTGCTACTTGTGTAAGCATTAGCCTAGCATTGACATGAGAATGTAAGCCTATTTCTATTGCTACTTGTGTTACCATTAGCCTAGCATTGATAGGAATGCTAGTCTTACTTGCTGGGGTCGGCTCCTTTGAAGTAGGCGTTGATGGTCTCGGTGAAGGCAGCCGCCACAGGCAGAGTGTCCTGGGCTCCCATGGTGAGTGGGCTGGGTCCTCTGGAGCATCCTGACACACACACACACACACACACACACACACACACACACACACACACACACACACACACACACACACACACACACACACACACACACACACACACACACACACACACACACACACACACACACACTTGATTACTATAGAAAGTCACAAGCTTAGTACTTTTAGCACTTCCTGTGTCTGTAACAGCCTACTGACATGGTCAAACGAGCAGAGATGTATAAGGAAGGGGAGATGGGAAGAGCATGGTGAAAGAGCATTGAAATGGCAAGAAAGACGATTGGACAGATCATAGAAAGGGATAAAATGACAAATGAAGAGGATGCTTAAAGAGACTAGAATAACATGGACAACCAGAGTAGTGCAGTACAATACAGTAGCTTCCATACACTGGTACTCGGTCATATTTATTAGGCACCAAACGGACTGAAAAAGACTTGTCCAATAAGACATGCCATTTTTCCTTTTCCATTGCACTTTCTTTCTTTTTTTGCAGTGTACCCTAATGAATACGACCCTGGTACGACTCACCTTCGAAAGACAAATAAAACCGGCCATGGTCAAACCATACCATGGCTGGCTGTTTTTCCTCTGTGTGTGCGGGGGGGGGGGTTAGAGGACATGGGGGAGAGGCAGGCAGGAGGAGAGGAAGAGAAGAAGAGGTGGATGAGTTACTGGAGGTGTAGACCCATTACAAGACACTGAGGGAGCTTTCGCGCGATGGATAGATAGAAAGTGAGAGAACATCAGATTGTGCATGGTATACCATTGTGTGTTTAGGAGGGTGAAGTTGACGAGGGTTGTAAATGAATGCGTCATTCTGTACAGGGTACATGCTTCCATTCTTCACAGTATTTAACCAGGTTGTCCTGTTATGGTCAAAAGGCCTGTCCTATTATGGTCAAAATACCTGTTCCACAAAAGTCTAATTTATGCTTCAAATTTGAGCATACCACCACTCACAAAATGACAAAACAATGAACAGTTCATTATGATGATCACTGAATGTATTAACACCAGAGACATACACTGAGTATACAACACATTAAGAACAGGTGAAAGCTATGATCCCTTATTGATGTCACCTATTAAATCCACTTCAATCAGTGCAAAGAAGGATTTTTAAGCCCTGCTACAATTGAGACATGGATTGTGTATGTGTGCCATTCAGAGGATGAATGGACAAGTCAAAAATGTAATTGCCTTTGAACGGTGTATGGTAGTAGTTGCCAGGTGCACCGGTTTGTGTTAAGAACTGCAATGCTGCTGGATTTTTCACACTCAACACCCGTGTGTATCAAGAATGGTCCAACACCCAAAGGACATCCAGACAACTTGACACAACTGTGGGAAGCATTGGAGTCAACATGGGCCAGCATCCCCCTGTGGAACGCTTTCGACACCTTGTTAGAGTCCATGCCCCGACGAATTGAGGCTGTTCTGAGGGCAAAAGGGGAGGGGTGCAATTCAATATTAGGAATGTGTTCCTAATGTTTGGTATTCTCAGCGTACACAGGTGAATGAGGTGTTATGGGGGATGGTAGTACCTGTGGTGGATATGTTGAGTTCTCTCCCCAGGGTGGGGGTGGAGCCTGCGCTCAATGAGGTGATGGAGGAGATTGAGGAGGAACTCTCAGCCCGGGCCAGGGGGGCGAAGGGAGGGGGGCTGCCGGAGACTGGGGGGCTGAAGGGTCGAGTCTGGGGGAGGGGGTGAGAATATCAGTAGCCCGCTCCTGTACCAAACTTTTTAAAAAACATTGTAATGTTAGCATAGTAACCGCAGTTAGGTTAAGTAGTACCTCTAATTTTGTGGAAATCAGTTGAAGAAAAAAATAAAATAATGAAAGTCTAACAAATTCTAATGGTATCGATCACAAGTCAAACAAATTCCATTTGGTATCGATCAGAAGTCGAATAAATTCTAATGGTGTCGATCCAAAGTCTAATAAATTCTAACGGTATCGATCAGTAGTCTAACACGTGTAAGAGTATACTGTAGGTGCTATACCAGGTCTCCTATTGGTTTCCCAGGGGGCAGTTTGGGTCGAGAGGAAGGCCTTGTAGGAAGAGGGGGAGGGATTGGACTGCCTCCTGACAGGGGCGTGGAAGGACGAGCTGGAGAGGAGGGGCCTGTACAGGGAAAAGAAAGACATGTGACATGAGGAAAAATGGCCCCTATTAAGAAGTGTTATGATCAGCTATGACTTATACTGTATAGAGTACATGACCATTTAGATCCGATAGAAATTGACTACCAAGTAATAGATGTCCACAAATGACAGTTTCACTACCATCGGACTACCCATTCCAATTATTGTATTTCTATGTTTTCCTACAGTGGTACTCACTGCTGCCTGGGCAGGGTCCAGGGGAGGATACCATGGACCTGTAGGTGAGCGGGGGGAGTGGGGGCGGCGTGCCCCTGAAGCCCGGGGTCAGCCCAAGGGGCGAGGCCATATAGTCAGGCTGCTCCTCCCTCAGGAACGCCAGAGGGGAAGGGACACCCGTCCGAGGGTAGCGCTCCACAGGCAGGGAGGGAGGGATGGGACTGGTTGGGGCAGGGGAGTATTCCAGTAAGCCAGAAGGAGCAGGAGGGTACCCCAGTATCTCATCATCCAAAAACAGACCAGGATCGATGCCGATGCATGGCTGAGAGTCCGCGGGAGAGAAGTCGGGAGGCAGGGGAGGAACGGGTTCATCTGGAGGAGGAATAGAGATAATGGAGATGGGAGAGTCGGGGGGAGAGGAGAAGGGCGGCGGGGAGGGGGAGGCTCATCCGGAGGGGGGCCCGGGGAGAGGCAAGGGGAGTTTGGGGTGGAGGAGAGGGAGTGGGGCGAGTCGGAAGGAGGAGAGGCAGAGGGCGGAGGCGGGGCCGGTTCGTCTGGTGGGGGCGGTCTCTCGCTGTTGAAGCTGATCCATCGGGGCGAGGCCCTGTCCTCACTGGTCTGGGAAGATTCCATGGGGCCGAACACATTTTCCAGGTCAGGCACAGGGGAACCTCTGTACGAGGCTGGGGATTGGACATTCAGGTAGATAGGGTTGGGGCTTGGGACTATTCTCCCATTGGGTAAATCAGCTGTGGAAAAAAATAGTTCAGAGATCTTGCTGACTTAAAGCGGCCCTTCTATCAATGCTGTCCAAAGAACAACAATTCACTATGACAACTGTGCACGAGGCATGGGAATATGGAGGCTGATTCATTCCAAAACAAATACAAATAAAACCATTTAAGCTTTGGAATGAATCTGCTTCGAATATGGGAATTATGGTCATTGGCAAAATAATATTACCGGAAGAATCCGTCAAAGAATAGCCTTGACTAGCTGCTGGGATGTTCTTGGGAGGCAGTGGAGGAGGAGCTACAATGAGAGTGACACTTGGTCAAAGGACTTGCATTTTGTACAATAGTTAGTCTACAGTACTACGGCACTAGAGAGTGTGACACTAGGTCAGTCTATAGACTTACTATAACACTTAGTAACACAATTGACTTAAATGTTTTGTCTCAACCTGGCGGGCCAGATGAGGACCACAAGCCGATTTAATGGCCCGTAGATGTCTTAGAAATATAGTAATCTAAAATCCCAAACATGACTGATGAATGATAGTTTGGGCTTACCTCCTGTGGGAAAGGATCTGGTCAGAGGGGAGTCAGGGTATGGTCTGGAGTCACACCATGCATCGGCCTCTATGCAGACCACTGTGATAAAGCAAGACATGATATCAAACTTGATCAAAAGTTTATCAAACATCAGTGGGAACATACCAGTATCATGCACAAATATATCACCACACAGCCAGACCAGGCACTGTTGGGTGAAAATACAGCCACATAGTAGCATCATTATGATTAGGAGCAATCAACCAACACACCACTGTACAAACACAAAGCTAAAAACCCATGCAACACAAACACACGTACGCAGTCAGAAAGACTGTTCTCGTGAGAGTTACCATCATTTCTGTTACTATCATATCTGTGTGTCTCATAGGTCGTCTCCGGAGGAAGCCCGTAGAAAGCTGGGGATGCTCTGCGACTCTGGGATACTCTCTCACTGCAAGAGATGATAACATACATAAATACGATTTTATGACTCTGACATTCAAGATTTCCTTCATTTTCTTGGAGTGTGTTATTTAATTGAACTCAACAGCTTTATTTTTCCCCCAATGATAACATTTAGCAGACCCATCACAAATTCTAACAATACAGTATGTAAATATGCTAGCCTGTTTGCATTATTAGCATTAGCATGGGTTTGAACTCTGACCTTTGTGTCCCGAGAGCGGGGCTTGGCGTAAGGGTGGAGCGTATGGGTCTGGCAATCTCTTCACCTGGAAAGAACAACCCAATATGGCGGGATGTATTGCAAAAGGAAAGAGCAAAATGGGATTATACTGGGAAATATAGGTTAATCTGTGGACATCGGAGGGTTTGGAGTTCAGATCAGAAAGAATGGTGGATTGGCCGCTGTGGGTGAAAATCCAGCACTTGAAAAAAAGGAAATTAGGAATATACTGTATGTATAATTACTTAACTACAGGTACCGTAGATGTGCGCAAAATAGCTCTAAGTAGCAGTAGATGTATTGTTGTCTGTTAGTTTACTCCAATTAGGGAGGGATGGTAGAGTAGGCGGAAAAAGGTATAGAGAAGAAAAAAATTGTTTTAAAAACTGGTACAGCGTGAAGCCTTAGCATTACAACAGCCATTATCTGGAAGATTTTTCCCTAGTCGCACAGTGCTCCCAAAATAAAACTCATGGTTGTACAGCAAAACATTTCCTTGCATATGCGACCGAATTGGTCGCATTTTAGAGCCCTGATCACACACACTTACCTCCATGCATTTCTTATCATGCAGATGATCTGGTAGAGGTTTAGGTCGGCTTACAGTACAATGGCAGGCAAATGGGCTACCAAAACTCACAGTCCAGCTTAAACAATAGTAATAGTAGTAGTTCAGTAATGATTTTCTAAATGGGGAGGTTAAACCATTACAACAATAAATACATCAATAATAATAAAAGGAACCCAAAACCACTAATATGATATATATATGTATCCACTGCTTGAGTTCCTGCATCTCTTATAGAAAAGCTCAAAAGTATTGTGGAGTTCCTGGACATAAACAGTAAGGACACTCAAAATGAACACCGGCACCTATTTCAGTCCAAGTCAAGCACTGGTGATAATACAGTTACAGATACCATTATTATGATTAGGGGCAATCAACCAACATACTGTACAAACACAAAGCTAAAACCCATGCAACACAAACACACATATGCAGTCAGAAAGACTATTCTCGTGAGAGTTACCATCATTTCTGTTACTATCATATCTGCGTGCCTCAGAGGTCTTCTCCGGAGGAAGCCCGTAGAAAGCTGGGGATGCTCTGCGACTCTGGGATACTCTCTCACTGCAAGAGATGAGAAAGTCAACTTCCATAAATATGATTTTATGACTCTGATGTTCAAGATTTCATCGATTTTCTTGTAGTGCGTTATTGAAATGTAATTTAACAGCTTTATGTTCCCCAAAGATAACATTTAGCAGACCCAACACAAATTCTAACAATGCAGCATGTTAATAAGGTAGCCTGTTTGCATTGTTAGCATTAGCACGGGTTTGAATATTGAATATTGACCTTTGTGTCTCGGGGGCGGGGCTTGGCGTAGGGGTGGAGCGTCTGGGTCTGGCAATCTCCTCACCTGAAAATAACAATATTATAATATTATATATCATAACATTATATCATATGTTATATGTATACTGGATGTCTTCAAATTCTGTGACAGCCACTGAATGTGCATCTGCACGTAAACTATTGTAACTACAGTATGTATTCCGACCCTAAATTGTTTAACTGATGGTGTAGAACTGTGAAATTATACTGTGATGTACGTGTATGTAGTTGACACAGACGTGATGTCAAACAAATTACAATTAGCAATACACTACTTCCACAAGCAATGTACTTACAAGACAGGTGTCTCTTTATCGAGCCCTGCAACGAAAATAAAGTCATTTTCAGTATAACAGTAAAAAGGAATCCTAACGTCACATAAGAAACGTGAAGGTAAACAGTTCAACTGATAATTGATTTCCCCGGATGAGTCTCCCTGCTAATGTGAACGAATAGAGTGAAGAACTAACTGTAAGTATGGACACTGACAAAAGACCACTTTTTTGAGGCCATCAGTAAATTTCATATTGCTGGACTGGAGAAAGGGTGTTGAAAGGCCGTGTTTGGGTATGTAGAAAATTAAAAATGGACAACCACCAAAAGATAATCTTCAATAATTAATTAATTTCCCTGCGAGTGTTTTGGGTGCAGACACTTTTAAAATGAGCCACCAGGTGGCGACTTACCGGGCTGCGTCTCTGAGACCAGCAAAAAGGAAGAGAGAACAGACCTGATCAGAGAGTGAGTGACAAATCAGTCAAATGGAACGGAAAAGAATGCAGCACCTCTTTACTTCAGGACTGTGCCATAAAGCCTATTGTACATACGGCAATGCAGCAATACAGCATAGCACCTGGTAGGATACGTTATTATCATAGGCCTGGGTCGTGCACTTTAGGGCAGAGAACGGAACATATATCTTTTTACATTTTGCAACGGTAAATTAAAAAGGGTTTCTTATTCGGACATTTCCATTTAGACCCTCCCTGCTTCCGTCTGTTTTCTTCCATGTGGTGCCTATGAACAAGACCCTGCTGTCATTTAATTGACAACGCTGCACTTGTGACCCCGTTTGTTAGCCTACCAATTAGCTTTGGTCAAACAGAATCAATGGGCTATCAACAGGTGTTATTTGAAGAATTGTGCATTTATATGTGCCATGTAAGCCTTGCAAGAGAAGTACAAGTAAAGTTCAACAAAATTCTAACCGAGGATACTCTTTAAAATGTGCTAAAGGCATGCATTGTGAAATAGTTAATATTATAAAACATATCTAATATGCAGAGAGAGGAATTAGAATAACTAAACAATTCCAATACCAGAGCCAATCCCAGCGGGCAAAACTGATTGCAATGACGTCAATGATCTCATTAAGGTTGTAAAAGAACGTTTTGTAAATGTATTTTTAACAACCAGAAAAATAGATCTTCACCTAGTTGTAATCGGGTTACACCTGACCAGGTGAGAACCAATATATGACGTCTTTCTTGATTTCATCATGAAAACAGGAGGTCGCTTGGTTATAATCTGGTGATTTGAAGTATTCTGAATCCGAAAATCAGTTTCTAACAAAAGAAAGTGGCGTCACATCACATGCAACATTTTGCCTGCTTGGGATTTTTTTATGCCTCTGTATGGGAAAGAGAATCCACGTGAGAAGATAATCCACAGCCAAGTGAATCCATGCCCATGCTCTTTCTTTACAGTGAAACAGATAAAGAAGTGAAAGGAGAAAAAAAAAAGACGGGCTTACCGGACTTCTCCTCTACAAGAGCAACAGATGGAAGAGACAGAGACGGAAGAGAAGAGTGAGAGGAAGTGAGAGGAGGGAAAGATATTCAGATGTTCAGTACATTCCCGATAATTTCACCGGCTAGAATTAGCTGTAACTGTCTCAAGTTTCAACAAACAGATTCATGTACAGTAATAGTTCATATAAAACGCCAAAGACAGCTAGCAATTTTCGGCGTAATTTATTGTGAGGGCCTGCAAATGTAAATGATCACAGCACTATTTCCGCATAAAATGCATAATATGGTTCAGTCAAGCCACACGTCAACAAACTTTTTCCCTCGTCAGCGCATTTTTGTGACAAATTGGACAAAATCGTAGGCATATTGACGTATACATTTCCGAATTGCAGCAGCAAAATCAAGCATTTTTGACAGGAAATATCACAACAACAAAAAACCCAGCTAAATCCTTGAGAGACTGAGTTACAGTCGTGGTCCTTAGTCATAGCAACCAGTGTTCAAGCCCTGGTCAGGTACATTGCACTTTACGAGGTACAAATCTAGAGTCAACATCCCCTTCCTCAATCCTATCCTTAACCATTAGTGGGAAATATGCTAAACTAACCCAAGAGCAGTGTCTTGGGATAACTTCATCCTACTCCAATTACATACAGATTTAACATCAAGGGCTCACCAGAGAGGGAGATAGAGCCAAGCCCCCAACTGAAGCTTTCAGTTCGTCCATAGATGGGACGGCACACTTGGCAGTGTCGGAAGGCAACGGCTTGATCTTGATCTTGAACTTCCTCTTGTCGTCCTCGTCCTCCGAGTCGCTGGAGGACAAGAAGTGCTGCTTGCCTTTGGGAGCTGGTGAACACTCATTAAGGAACAATATATTTTACAAAGAGTCACATTACAGAGGTGCACAGGGGTAATCTTGGCACCCATAACCTAATCTTGGAAACCCAGAACAAAAATATTGCGTTACTGTGTGACCTTCTCCATCATGGTTAGATACATTTATATTATATACGTCTGTACAGGCTTGTAAGTAAGCATTTTGGTGCATGTGACAATACAATTAGATTTGTCCATGAGAGATGGTAGACAAAGGAGCACCAAAAGCATTTCTAATAAACTAAATGACTAAAAAGTTTGTCCACTCCCTATATTTCGGGTACCTCAAAGTGTAATTTGATCCCTAAATGTAATTAAGGGCATCAAAGACCAAACCTCACACATACTCTGGACCATATATCGAGTCAAGTGCCTATCAATTTCCCTTGCCACAAAATGTATAATTAGCGTGAGCATACATCCATTCCAAAGACACTAAGGGTGCATTTACTAAGGCAGCCCAATTCTGATCTGTTACCCAATTATTGGCAAAAGATCTGAACTGATTGGTCAAAAGATTAATTTGTGGCAAAATATAATGATTGGGCCAAATAGATACTTTGTCACACAGAAAGCCAATAGTCGCTGGAACACAAATGGCGCAGCGATATACAGTACACCTGTCTGACTCCGTCTGGTGTGGCCCAGTTTACTATACTGCACCTGCTGTTGTTGCTGATCTAGGATCAGATTGTCCTACCACAAATCGTAATTGTTATATCTTACTGCTGATGGTAGAAGATGTCACTGAATATTGCCCTACACCTAACCTTGTCCAGAGGCTCAATTGCTAATCTGATCCTGGGCCAGTGACTACAAACATACATTTTCAAATGGTATTGAAAGCTTTCGAGGTGGGATGCAACAGAGATAAACAATGGGAACACCGTGGCTACTCTTATTTGACTCTGACCTGTTACCCAGCCTGGCTGTTCTGACTAGACGTAAAATAGTAGTACATTTGTATTGGTCCAATTAGTATGTTATGTTACGTATGGTTACATAAGACAGAAGGCTATTTAAGACAGGAACAAAATGAGGGAGGTTAGTCGGGGAGGATGGGTGTGTGTATAACGCCAATATCTAGCAACCCAAAGGTTGCGTGTTCGAATCACACCACAACAGTGGTGTTCAAAGTCGGGGATGTGATGGGGAAACTGCAGTGGGGTCAATGAAATCAAATAAAAAATAATTGGGAACAAAAAATTATGAGTGTAGATTCTTTTATGGGTAATACACAAATGTGAGAAAGATCATTTGAAAACAAATATGTATTGTGTAAATGTATTTATTGGTTTCCTTTCAAGAGATGAAAATGTAATGAATTGAATGTTAATTTGTTGATATAAAGATCTAAATGTACAGATTTGAAGGTTGTATCATTAGATTTGGCGCGGGGTGGTGTCGTGAGAAATTGTTGTGAAAAAAATGGGGTCCCCGCTGAAAAAGTTTGAATACCACTGCACCTTAGCATTGAATACCACAACTTTAGCATGGTAGCTAATTAGCTACATTTGAACTACTTCACAACTAGTTACAATGTTAGCTAACCCTAACCCCTAACCATAGCCACCTAGCTAGCTCTCGTTAGCCATCGGAATTCAGAACATATCATACGTATTGAACATTTGTAACATATTGTGCGAAGTAACATATCATTGAAATGGATGATGGACATCCACAAATTCATACATATCATAGAAATCGTAACATATGATATTAAATCAAACCAAAATTGTATTAGTCACATGCGCCGAATACAACAGGTGTAGTCCTTACAGTGAAATTGCTTACTTACGAGCCCCTAACCAACAATGCAGTTTTAAAAAAAACAGATAAGAATAAGAAATAAAAGTAACAAGTAATTTAGTTCAACTAGTAATATAACTACATTTTGCAGTAGCTTGTTGAACTAAATTCAAATCTTGGTAGTGTTTTCAGTAGTTAATTACTACTTTTTACATGTAGCGGTGTACCTAACTACTGGAACTACACACAACTAATTTTTTGCAAAAATTAAAGAAAATATGGGTGAAGTAGGCAATACTTTTCTTACATTTCCGACATCAGACCTGCCTATTTTTTTGCTTGAATAATAGTTTGTGAGTTTATTAATAGCCTAAATTACACATTCTGTTAACATCTGACTCCAGAGTGATCTATTCTTGCAATTTGTAGTCTGTTACATTTCAGATTTAGAAAGGACAGTTTAGATGAAGTGAACTACTTTTTCAAAGTAACTTTGGTTTAAGTAAACTATATTTTTCTTAATGGTAACTTTAGTGTCGCTTAACTTCTTTCAGTGTGAAGTCATTTGGAAGCTTGGTAAACTAGCTTCCCCAACACTGCCTTTCACCTACTGGCCCTCTTTTGGTCCAGCAGGCAAGGGTCACTGACATGTAGAGCAAAAAGATAGCGAGGTGGTCTGATTGATTTGGCCTATTTAACACAGAGCTCCACTGGCCCAATGACTCAGCTAGCTAAACAGGTCAATAACTTAACAGTCAGTGTCCCAAGACACTGCATAGCTTCCATCCCTGTCTGCCCAGAGTTGGGCAGGAATCAGGGACCCTCTGCACCAATCAACACTCACCACCCAAAGAAGCACCTTCAATACCTTACCTAGAAGAGCCACACCAATTTTTTTTATATATATATATATAGAAAAATGTACTTGTCTTTTGCTACTAGCACTGACTTTGCTGTTCCGGGATTCATACAATGGCATTGAGGAGTATACCACCTTAGTCATCGGCTTCATCAATAAGTGCATTGACGATGTTGTCCCCAAAGTGACTGTACAAACATATCCCAACCAGAAGCCATGGATTACAGGCAACATCTGCATCGAACTAAAGGCAAGCGCTGCTGCTTTCAAGGAGCGGGACACTAATCTGGACACTTATAAGAAATCCCCCACGGTAAGGTCTACATTCATTGTATTTGGCGCATGTGACAAATACAGTTTGACTGGATTTGATGACTACTTTGTTGAGGGAAACTGTACTTGCGACGATTGTGCTATGTTGTTGTCTCACCTAGCTATCTTAAGATTAATGCACAAATGTAAGTCGCTCTGGATAAATGACAAACATGTCAAAATGTCAAATATTTCCTGGTGCCCGGCAACAGTACTAGGTCTCAGAGCAGGTGACTGCACTTGCAAGATTCCCACTACTAGTGCACCGATAACTAGCGAGCCATTCTACATCAGCTACATCCGATAAAAGGATATTTTCCCCCTCTTCTCCGGGTCTGAGACTGAAGCCCTCAGCATCCACATCTGGAGTTGCCTGTATAACAGGAAGTAAATATGCATAACTAAGTGGTCAATTCATGTTTTTTTACATTGTGTGACAACAAACACGGTCACTTCTCTCATGCTTGTGGTTAAATATATGCACACAAAAACCGCAATCCTACGTTTTTCATAACTAAAGATGTCTGAAGATGCTTGTTTGTTCAGACTCACACAAACTTTATGTACGATTCTGAAAACAGAGATCACGTTTTGATTCCAAATTCAATGTTATACGAGGATGATTGATTGACATAAATCAGGAAAGCTATAGGGAGCAGAAGCAGAAGGGTCGTCTGGTTGTGGGAAGTAAAGTTTCAAATGTGGTTTGCCCCTTTGTGGTTGAAACAACTACCGATTTATAAGCAAAGTATTGCATGAACGGTTTTCAACTTTTAACGCGTCTTCATTTCTATCGTCACGAGTTCGAGTTCTGACAACCATTTCCCGTTGTGCTCCCTATACCTGCTATTGCTTATTCACTAACCGGCTGTGTTACTACTAATTACTGACACTATAGAGGGATTAATTACTGCACTGTGCTGTATGAATGTACTTACATATCGATCCCAATCAATCTCCCCATAATAGCCATTTGGAGCCCCGTTGGTCTTTTTCTGTGATAATGGAACGTGTGAGTGAGAAACTCTCATAACACCAAGCATTTTATATACCCATATTTTAAATACACATAGCTTGAAAAAAACAACAACACAGTTCACAATGGCGATTACATTCAACTAAAGTAAAGAGAAGTAAAAAATAATAATAATAATAATAGAAAGAAGAGTGAAAATAAGGGTATCAAGAACATCACATAGATTGTTTACACCATAGTCTACCTTTCTCGCACTTACTCCATCTTTGTCAGGTGAGCCCCTGTATAGAGAGACATGAGAGGAAAGGACAGAATCATCAGCTAAGACTACTTTGACAATAGTAGTGGAAAAGCGCAGAAGTTCTACATGACCTCTCAAATAGCTATCAGACCAAAATCATTTAAAAAAACAACAACACTTGGATAGTCCATAGACGCTCAACATGCAGTCATATGCCAACTGCATGTCTATGGACTTGCAATCAAGTAAGTGTTACCAAAGTAAATCTAGCCACTGAGTTATGTAATGTTTTTAAATGTCTTGGTGCCAGGTGTTTAATTCTGCATGTTAAACTGTCTCTACTCGTTCACACTTACGTGAAATCTGTATCCTTCTCTTTCTTTCGTAACCCAAAGGCCTTTCTGGTACGTTTTTTCAGTCCTAGCAGCGAAGAAAGAGAAGAAGGAGAGAAAGTGAATTAGAGAGAGTAATGAAATAGTGATGGGTATCTCCATGAGCACCAGCATGTGAAGTTCATAGGAGCATATCAAATTGGGTGTCAAATGAAAGCTAAGAGTATATTTTTGGGAAATGAAGGCAGAGATACAACCATCTTAAAAAGTAGGCATAAGTAAAGGCTTTGCTTTCAAACATGTTCCAGACAAAAGGTATCAGAAATACACAATAATATTGACATAAAGATCCCGGCAAGCTAATATCAACACTTAAATGTACTTTTGGAGAAATTGTTAATCTTCTGTAAGTTTAAGAAATATTGCCTAATGCTTTGTAATTCCATTACTAATATCCCACATATCTTTTTCTAATTTGTCTCTCTCATGAGGGTGGATAATGAAAGTTCACAGAAGTAACAAGTATTTGATAGACCTACCAATTAGTTGTAGTGATCTATTTTTTGCATGAATTATTAAGTGATTAAAACTCGTAATTCCCCTTACCAAATAGCGTAATTACTAAAGAATCAGTAACAGAATTACTGCAATTGAATTGGCTACAATGGGAAATCATAATTGTCTGGACAACTCCTCCCTCTCTCTCTCTCTCCCCCTCTGCCTCTCTCTCTCTTCAGTTAATATCACCTATCCCAGCTCTTAGGAACACCTACCCATGAGCCCCCTCTCTTTCCATGTACTGTAATAAGCATCCTCACCCACGTAGCACCGACCGACACTGGACTTCAATGGGCATTGAAAAGTAGTAGATGGCGTTGTGTGGGCGAACGGTTTGCCGATGTCAACGTTGTGAACAGAGAGCCCCGTGGTGGTGGTGGGGTTATGGTATGGGCAGGTGTAAGCTATGGACGGCGAAAACAATTGCATTTTATTGATGGCAATTTGAATGCACAGAGATACCGTGACGAGATCCTGAGGCACATTGTTCTGCCATTCATCCGCCGCCATCACCTCATGTTTCAGCATGATAATACACGGCCCCATGTTGCAAGGATTTGTACACTATTCCTGGAAGCTGAAAATGTCCCACTTCTTACATGGCCAACATACTCACCAGACATGTCACCCATTGAGCATGTTTGGGATGCTCTGGATTGACGTGTACGACAGCGTGTTCCAGTTCGCGCCAATATCCAGCAACTTCGCACAGCCATTGAAGAGTAGTGGGACAACACTTCACAGGCCACAATCAACAGCCTGATCAACTCTAAGCGAAGGAGATGTGCCGCGCTGCATGAGGCAAATGGTGGTCACACCAGATACTGACTTGTTTTCTGATCTACTACGTCCCTACCTTTTTAAAAGGTATCTGTGACCAACAGATGCACACCTGAATTCCCAGTCATGTGAAATCCATAGATTAGGGCTTATTTAATTTATTTAAATTTGCTGATGTCCTTATATGAACTGTAAGTCAGTAAAATCTTTGAAATTGTTGCCTGGTGCGTTTATTTTATTTTTTTGTCCAAAATGCTCAAGCTCAGTAAATTTGGTTTTGAAACGTTGATGGACAGTAATATTCAAACCTGGTCTCTGATTTTCAAGCATATTTAAGTCAGGACTGAGACTGGACCATTCAGAACCACTCAGCATCTATTGGAAAGCCTTTCTGGTGCGTCTTTGGCATTAACATTTGTG